>NW_025727396.1:8951054-9551054 GCF_021461385.2 Schistocerca piceifrons | reverse complement strand
TCCTGTGAAACTAGTTATAGATTACGATGCTTCACTTCAGGTGTACTGTATCCCTTGGACCTTCGTATTAACGATGAAACACAGATATAGCATCGGGATTAAATACAAAAGGCACAATGCCGACTTGAGTACAAGAAAACTCACTCTTCTTACTGTCTATGTTTTGAACCATTCCTGTGACACTAGTCATTGATTCCGATGCCTCACTTCAGGTTTACTGTATCCCTTGGAGCTTCTTATTGACGATGAAAGACAGAAGTTGCATCCTAATTAAATACAAAAGGCACAATGCCGATTTAAGTACAAGAAGAATTACTCTTCCCACTGTCTATGTTTAGAACCATTCCTGTGTCACTAGTTATAGATTCCGATGCTTCACTTCAGGTTTACTGTATCCCTCTGTCCCTCTTATTGACGATGAAGCACAGAAATTGCATCGGAATCAAATACAATAGGCACAATGTCGACTTAAGTACAAGAAGACTGACTCTTCATACTGTCTACGTTTTGAACCATCCCTGTGGCACTAGTAATAGACTCCGATGCTTCACTTCCGGTTTACTGTATCCCTCTGACCTTCTTATTGACGATAAAACACAGAAATTGCATCGGAATTAAATAGAAAAGGAACAATGCTGACTTAAGTACAAGAAGACTGACTCTTCTTACTGACTATGTTTTGAACCATTCCTGTGACACTAGTTATAGATTCCGATGCTTCACTTCAGGTTTACTCTATCCCTTGGACCTTCGTAGTGATGATGATACACAGAAATCGCATCGGAATTAAACACAAAAGGCACAATGCCGACTTATTGTACTAGATGACCGACTCTTCCTACTGTCTATGTTTTGAACCATTCCTGTGACAATAGTTATAGATTCCGATGTCTCACTTCAGGTTTACTGTATTCCTTGGACCTTCTTATTGACGATGAAGCTCAGAAATTGCATCGGAATTAAATACAAAAGGCACAATGCTGACTTAAGTACAAGAAGACTGACTCCTCCTACTGTCTAACCTTTGAACCATTCCTGTGACACTTGTTATAAATTCCGATGCTCCAATTCAGGTTAACTGTATCCCTCTGACCTTCTTATTGACGATGAAACACAGAAATTGCATGGGAATTAAATACAAAAGGCACAATGCCGACTTAAGTACAAGAAGACTGACTCTTGCTACTGTCTATGTTTTGAACCATTCCGATGACATTAGTTATACATTCCGATGCTTCACTTTTGGTTTACTGTATCCCTCTGACCTTCTTATTGACGATAAAGAACAGAAATTGCATCGGAATTAAATAGAAAAAGCACATTGCTGGCTTGAGTACTAGAAAACTGGCTCTTCTTACTCTCTATGTTTTGAACCTTTCCAGTGAGACCGGTTTTAGATTCCACTGCTTCACTTCAGGTTTACTGTATCCCTTGGACCTTCATATTGATGACGAAACACAGAAATTACATCGGAATTAAATAGAAAAGGCACATTGCCGACTTAAGTACGAGAAGACTGACTCTTCCTACTGTCTATGTTTTGAACCATTCCTGTGAGACTAGTTTACATTCCGATGCTTTACTTCAGGATTACTGTATCCCTCTGACCTTCTTCTTGATGATGAAACCCAGAAATTGCATCGGAATTAAATACAAAAGGCACAATGGCGACATAAGTACTAGAAGACTGACTCTTCTTACTGTCTATGATTTGAACCATTCCTGTGACACTAGTTATAGATTGCGATGCTTCTCTTCAGGTGTACTGTATCCCTTGGACCTTCGTATTAACGATGAAACACAGATATTGCATCGGGATTAAATACAAAAGGCACAATGCCGACTTAAGTACAAGTAGACTGACTCTTCTTACTGTCTATGATTTGAACCATTCCTGTGACTTTCGTTATGGATTCTGATGCTTCACTTCAGTTTATCAGTATCCCTCTGACCTTATTGACGATGAAACACAGAAATTGCATCGGAATTAAATACAAAAGGCACAATGGCGACTTAAGTACAAGAAGACTTTCTCTTCCTACTGTCTATGATTTGAACCATTCCTGTGACACTAGTTATAGATTCCGATGCCTCACTCCAGGTTTACTGTATCCCTCTGTGCCTCTTATTGACGATGAAGCACAGAGATTGCATCGGAATCAAATACAAAAGGCACAATGTCGACTTAAGTACAAGAAGACTGACTCTTCATACTGTCTACGTTTTGAACCATCCCTGTGACACTAGTTATAGATTCCGATGCTTCACTTCAGGTTTACTGTATCCCTCTGACCTTCTTATTGACTATAAAACACAGAAATTGCATCGGAATTAAATAGAAAAGGCACAATGCTGACTTAGTACAAGAAGACTGACTCTTCTTACTGACTATGTTTTGAACCATTCCTGTGACACTAGTTATAGATTCCGATGCTCCACTATGGGTTCACTATATCACTTGGACCTTCATATTGACGATGAAAAACAGAAATTGCATCGGAATTAAATACAAAAGGCACTATGCCGACTTAAGTACAAGAAGACTGCCTCTTTTTACTGTCAATGTTTTTAACCATTCCTGTGACACTAGTTATAGATTCCGATGCTTCACTTCAGGTTTACTGTATCCCTCTGACCTTCTTATTGACGATGAAACTTGGAAATTGCACCGGAATTAAATACAAAATGCACAGTGCCGACTCAAATACATGATGACTGGCACTTTTTACTCACTATGCTTGGAACCTTTCCTGTGAGAACCGGTATTAGAATCCGATGCTTCACTTCAGGTTTACTATATCCCTTGGACCTTCTTACTGACGACGAAACACAGAAATTTCATCGGAATTAAATAGAAAAGGCACAATGCCGACATAAGGACGAGAAGACTGACTCTTCTTACTGACTATGCTTTGAACATTTCCTGTGAGACCAGTTTTAGATTCCGATGCTTCACTATATGTTTACTGTATATCTTGGACCTTCTCACTGACGATGAAACACAGAAATTGCATCTGAATTAAATAGAAAAGGCACCATGCCGACTTAAGTACAAGAAGACTGACTCTTCTTACTGACTATGTTTTGAACCATTCCTGCGACACTAGTTATAGATACCGATGCCTCACTTCAGGTTTACTGTATCCCTTGGACATTCGTATTGATGATGATACACAGAAATCGCATCGGAATTAAATACAAAAGGCACAATGCCGACTTATTGTACTAGAAGACTGACTCTTCCTACTGTCTATGTTTTGAACCATTCTTGTGACACTAGTTATAGATTCCGATGTCTCACTTCAGGTTTACTGTATCGCTTGGACCTTCTTTTTGACGATGAAACACAGAAATTGCATCGGAATTAAATACAAAAGGCACAATGCCGACTTAAGTACAAGAAGACTGACTTCTAGTACTGTCTATTTTTTGAACCATTCCTGTGACACTTGTTATATATTCCGATGCTTCAATTCAGGTTAACTGTATCCCTCTGACCTTCTTATTGACGATGAAACACAGAAATTGCATCGGAATTAGGTACAAAAGGCACAATGCCGACTCAAGTACAAGAAGACTGACTCTTCCTACTATCTATGTTTTGAACCATTCCGGTGACACTAGTTATACATTCCGATGCTTCACTTCAGGTTTACTGTATCCCTCTGACCTTCTTCTTGATGATGAAACACAGAAATTGCATCGGAATTAGATAGAAAAGGCACAATGCCGACTTAAGTACAAGAAGACTGTCTATGATTTGAACCATCCCTGTGACACTAGTTATAGATTCTGATGCTTCACTTCAAGTTTACTGTATCCCTCTGACCTTCTTATTGACGATAAAACATAGAAATTGCATCGGAATTAAATAGAAAAGGCACAATGTTGACTTAAGTACAAGAAGACTGACTCTTCTTACAGACTATGTTTTGAACCATTCCTGTGACTCTAGTTATTGATTAAGATGCTTCACTTTAGGTTTACTGTATCACTAGGACCTTCTTACTGACGATGAAACACAGAATTTGCATCGGAATTAAATAGAAAAGGCACAATGACGACTTAAGTGCAAGAAGACTGACTCTTCTTGCTGTCAATGTTTTTAATATTCCTGTGACACTAGTTATAGATTCCGATGCTTCACTTTAGGTTTACTGTATCCCACTGACCTTCTTATTGACGATGAAACGTAGAATTTGCATCGGAATTAAATACAAAAGGCACAATGCCGACTTAAGTACAAGAAGACTGACTCTTCCTACTGTCAATGTTTTGAACCATTCCTGTGACACTAGTTATAGATTCCGATGCTTCACTTCAAGTTTACAGTATCCCTCTGACCTTCTTATTGACGATAAAGAACAGAAATTGCATCGGAATTAAATAGAAAAGGCACATTGCTGACTTGAGTACTAGAAAACAGGCTCTTCCTACTCTCTATGTTTTGAACCTTTCCAGTGAGACCTGTTTTAGTTTCCATTGCTTCACTTCAGGTTTACTGTATCCCTTGGACCTTCTTATTGATGACGAAACAGAGAAATTGCATCGGAATTAAATAGAAAAGGCACATTGCCGACTTAAGTATGTGAAGACTGACTCTTCTTACTTACTATGTTTTGAACATTTCCTGTGAGACCAGTTTTAGATTCCGATGCTTCACTGTATGTTTACTGTATCGCTTGGACCTTCTTATTGACGATGAGACACAGAAATTGCATCGGAATGAAATACAAAAGGCACCATGCCGACTTAAGTACAAGAAGACTGACTCTTCCTACTGTCTATGTTTTGAACCATTCCTGTGAGACTAGTTATACATTCCGATGCTTCACTTCAGGTTCACTGTATCCCTCTGACCTTATTCTTGATGATGAAACCCAGAAATTGCATCGGAATTAATAACAAAGCGCACAATGCCGACTTAAGTACAAGAAGACTGACTCTTCTTACTGTCTATGATTTGAACCATTCCTGTGACACTTGTTATGGATTCCGATGCTTCACTTCAGGTGTACTGTATCCCTTGGACCTTCTTATTGACGATGAAACACAGAAATTGCATCGGAATTAAATACAAAAGGCACAATGTCGACTCAAATACAAGATGACTGGATCTTCTTACTCACTATGGTTTGAACCTCTCCTGTGAGACCGGTTTTAGATTCTGATGCTTCACTTCAGGTTTACTGTATCCCTTGGACCTTCATATGGATGACGAAACACAGAAATGGCATCGGAATTAGATACAAAAGGCACAATGCCGACTGAAATACAAGATGACTGGCTCTTCTTACTCACTATGCTTTGAACCTTTCCTGTGAGACCAGTATTAGATTCCGATGCTTCACTTCAGGTTTACTGTAACCCTTGGACCTTCTTATTGACGACGAAACACAGAAATTTCATCGGAATTAAATAGAAAAGGCACAATGCCGACTCAAATACAAGATGACTGGCTCTTCTAACTGACTATGCTTTGAACATATCCTGTGAGACCCGTTTCAGTTTCCGATGCTTCTCTATATGTTTACTGTATATCTTGGACCTTATTATTGACGATGAAACACAGAAATTGCATCGGAATTAAATACAAATAACACCATGCCGACTTAAGTACAAGATGACTGACTCTTCCTACTGTCTACGTTTTGAACCATCCCTGTGACACTAGTTATAGATTCCGATGCTTCACTTCAGGTTTACTGTATCCCTTGGACCTTCGTATTGATGATGAAACACAGAAACTGCATCGGAATTAAATACAAAAGGCACAATGCCGACTTAAGTACAAGAAGAGTGACTCTTCCTACTGTCTATGTTTTGAACCATTCCTGTGACACTAGTTATAGATTCCGATGTCTCACTTCAGGTTTACAGTCCCCTTGGACCTTCTTATTGACGATGAAACACAGAAATTGCATCGGAATTAAATACAAAAGGCACAATGCCGACTTAAGTACAAGAAGACTGACTACTCCTACTGTCAATTCTTTGAACCATTCCTGTTTAGATTTTTAGATTAGATTTACTTTCATTCCAATTGATCCGTAGTGAGGAGGTCCTCCAGGATGTGGAACATGTCAGAAAAAAACAATACATGACAAATATTTAAACTAAAACAAATAAGCTAATGTACCATTCCACAGGTCCCAAGTGGAATGATCGTCATTTTTTAATGAACACTAAGAGTCATTTTACAAATACTATTGCACTGAATTTAAAATAAAAAAGTTTTATATTTATTTATAAGGTAAGAAACATGTAATACAACTACTGTAATACTTATTTACAATGAACACATTACTGCACTGAAATGGTGCAGAAGTTATATTATACTTACACACACACACACACACACACACACAAATTTTCAGTGAACACATTACTGCACTGAAATTGTGCAGAAGTTATGTTGTACTTATATACAAATCAGTTGGTTTTCCTCAGAAATTCATCAATGGAGTAGAAGGAGTTGGCCACCAATAAATCCTTTAGGCTTCTCTTAAACTGAATTTCATTGGTTGTTAAGCTTTTTATGGCTGCTGGCAAGTTATTGAAAATGTGTGTTCCTGAATAATGCACACCTTTTTGTACAAGACTAAGTGACTTTAAATCCTTGTGAAGATTATTCTTATTTCTAGTATTGATTCCATGAATTGAGCTGTTGGTTTGAAAAAGTGATATATTTTTAATGACAAATTTCATTAAGGAATAAATATATTGGGAAGCTGTAGTTAGTATCCCTAGTTCCCTAAACAGGCTTCTGCAGGATGTTCTTGAGTTCACACCACATATAATTCTTACTGCACGTTTTTGTGCCCGGAAAACTTTAGCTTGGCTTGATGAATTACCCCAGAAAATAATCCCATATGACATTATGGAATGAAAGTAAGCATAGTATGCCAGCTTTTTCATTTTTATATCCCCTATGTCTGACAAAATTCGCATTGCAAACAGAGATTTGTTAAGACGCTTCAGCAGTTCTGTGGTGTGCTCCTCCCAGTTGAATTTATTATCAAGCTGTAATCCCAAGAATTTAACACCGTCCACTTCTTCTATCTTCTTGTCATCATATGTTAGACATATACTCTTGGGACACCCCTTACAAGTTCTGAACTGCATGTAGTGTGTTTTTTCAAAGTTTAGTGACAAAGAATTGGCTAGGAACCAGTGATTAATGTCTACAAATATTTTATTGGCTGATCTTTCTAAGACTACACTTGATTTGCTATTTATTGCAATGTTTGTATCATCAGCAAACAAAACAAACTTGGCATCTGGTAATGTTACTGATGAAAGGTCATTGATATACACAAGAAAAAGTAAGGGCCCCAAAATGGAACCTTGTGGGACCCCACATGTAATTAGTTCCCAGTTGGATGATGCCTGATAGCTTGATACATGTCTCTTTCCTAATAACACCCTTTGTTTCCTGCCAGAGATATAAGATTTGAACCATTTTGCAGCATTTCCTGTTACACTATAATATTCTAGTTTACTTAAAAGGATATTGTGATTTACACAGTCAAATGCCTTTGACAGGTCACAAAATATACCAGTTGCCTGCAATTTTTTGTCTAATGAATTAAGTACATTTTCACTGTAAGTGTAGATAGCCTTCTCAATATCAGAACCTTTTAGAAATCCAAACTGTGACTTTGACAGTATGTTATTTGAGATAAGATGGTTATAAAGACGACTGTACATTACTTTTTCGAAAATTTTTGAGAATGCTGGCAACAGTGAAATTGGACGGAAATTTGATGCTATTTCTTTATCTCCCTTCTTAAACAGTGGCTTAACTTCAGCATATTTCAGCCATTCGGGAAATATTCCACTGATAAACGACTGGTTACACAGATAGCTTAATATGTTACTTAGCTCAGAATCACATTCTTTAATTAACTTTGTTGATATTTCATCATACCCACTAGATGTTTTTGATTTTAAAGATTTTATGATGGACATTATTTCTGTTGGGGTAGTGAGGGTCAAATTCATATTATGGAAGTTACTTGAAATGTCTGGTCTAAGGTAATCCATAGCAGCATCTACCGAACCTGACAACCCCATCTTTTCAGTAACAGTTATAAAATGTTTGTTAAAAAGTTCTGCAACACTATACACATCTGTCACCAATGCATCATTTACTCTTAATGCTATTTGTTCCTCTTCATGTCTGGTTCTACCGGTCTCCTCCTTCACTATATCCCATATTGTCTTTATTTTGTTATCTGATATGACTATCTTTTCCTTGTAATATATTTGCTTTGACATCCGTATTACAGTCTTTAATATTTTGCAGTATTTCTTATAATGTGCTATAGCATCAACATTGGAAATGTTTCGGATTGACAGATACAGTTTTCTTTTTGTTTTACAAGATACCCCTATTCCTCGAGTAATCCATGGCTTCTTTGTAGACTTTGCTCTAACCTGTGACACTTGTTATAGATTCCGATGCTTCACTTCAGGTTTACTGTATCCCTCTCACCTTCTTATTGACGATGAAACACAGAAATTGCATCGGTACTAAATACAAAAGGCACAATGCCGACTCAAGTACAAGAAGACTGATTCATCCTACTGTCTATGTTTTGAACCATTATCTGAGACACTAGTTATACATTCCGATGCTTCACTTCAGGTTTACTGTATCCCTCTGACCTTCTTCTTGATGATGAAACACAGAAATTGCATCGGAATTAAATAGAAAAGGCACAATGCCGACTTAAGTACAAGAAGACTGACTCTTCTTACTGTCTATGATTTGAACCATTTCTGTGACACTAGTTATAGGTTCCGATGCTTCACTTCATGTGTACTGTATCCCTTGGACCTTCGTATTGACGTTGAAACACAGAAATTGCATCGGGATTAAATACAAAAGGCACAATGCCAACTTAAGTACAAGTAGATTGACCCTTCTTACTGTCTATGTTTTGAACCATTCCTGTGACACTAGTTATAGATTCTGATGCTTGACATCAGTTTTACTGTATCCCCCTGACCTTCTTATTGACGATGAAACACAGAAATTGCATCGGAATTAAATACAAAAGGCACAATGCCGACTTAAGTACAAGAAGACTGTCTCTCCCTACTGTCTATGTTTTGAACCATTCCTGTGACACTAGTTATAGATTCCGATGCCTCACTTCTGGTTAACTGTATCCCTTGGACCTTCTTATTGACGATGAAAGACAGAAATTGCATCGGAATTAAATACAAAGGCACAATGCCGACTTCAGTACAAGAAGACTGACTCTTCCTACTGTCTACGTTTTGAACCATCCTTGTGACACTAGTTATAGATTCCGATGCTTCACTTCAGGTTTACTGTATCCCTCAGACCTTCTTATTGACGATGAAACACAGAAATTGCATCGGAATTAAATAGAAAATGCACAATGCTGACTTAAGTACAAGAAGACTGACTCTTCTCACTGTCTACGTTTTGAACCATTCCTGTGACACTAGTGATAGATTCCGATGCCTCACTTCAGGTTTACTATATCCCTTGGACCTTTAAATTGAAGATGAAACACAGAAGTTGTATCGGAAATAAATACAAAAGGCACAATGCCGACTTAATTACAAGAAGACTGACTCTTCCTACTGTCTACGTTTTGAACCATTCCTGTGACACTAGTTACAGATTCCGATGCTTCACTTTAGGTTTACTGTATCACATGGACCTTCTTATTGACGATGAAACACAGAAATTGCATATGAATTAAATACAAAAGGCACAATGCCGACTTAAGTACAAGATGACTTACTCTTCTTACTGTCAATGTTTTAACCATTCCTGTGACACTAGTTATAGATTCCGATGCGTCACTTCAGGTTTGCTGTATACCTCTGACATTCTTATTGACGATGAAACAGAGAAATTGAATCGTAATTAATTAGAAAAGGCACAATGCTGACTTAAGTACAAGAAGACTGACTCTTCTTACTGTCTATGTTTTGAACCATTCCTGTGTCACTAGTTATAGATTCCGATGCCTCACTTCAGGTTTACTGTATCCCTTGGACCTTCTTATTGACGATGAAACACAGAAGTTGCATCGGATTTAAATACAAAAGGCACAATGCCGACTTAAGTACAAGAACATTTACTCTTCCTACTGTCTACGTTTTGAACCATCCCTGTGACACTAGTTATAGATTCCGATGCTTCACTTCAAGTTTACTGTATCCCTCTGACCTTCTTATTGACGATAAAACACAGAAATAGGATCGGAATTAAATAGAAAAGGCACAATGCTGACTTAAGTACAAGAAGACTGACTCTTCTTACTGACTCTGCTTTGTACCATTCCTGTGATACTAGTTATAGATTCCGATGCCTCACTTTAGGTTTACTGTATCACTTGGACCTTCTTATTGACGATGAAACACAGAAATTGCATCGGAAATAAATACAAAAGGCACAATGCCGACTCAAATACAAGATGACTAGCTCTTCTTACTCTCTATGTTTTGAACCTTTCGTGTGAGACCGCATTTAGATTCCGATGCTTCACTTCAGGTATACTGTATCCCTTGGACCCTCTTATTGACGACGACACACAGAAATTGCATCGGAATTAAATAGAAAAGGCACAATGCCGACTTAAGTACAAGAAGACTGACCCTTCTTACTGACTATGTTTCAACCATTTCCTGTGAGACCAGTTTTAGAATCCGATGCTTCACTATATGTTTACTTTATCCCTCAGACCTTCTTATTGACGATAAAACACAGAAATTGCATCGGAAATAAATAGAAAATACACAATGCTGACTTAAGTACAAGAAGACTGACTCTTCTTACTGTCTACGTTTTGAACCATTCCTGTGACACTAGTTATAGATTCCGATGACTCACTTCAGGTTTACTGTATCCCTCGGACCTTTTAATTGAAGATGAAACACAGAAGTTGTATCGGAAATAAATACAAAAGGCACAATGCTGACTTAAGTACAAGAAGACTGACTCTTCTTACTGACTATGTTTTGAACCATTCCTGTGACACTAGTTATAGATTCCGATGCTTCACTTTAGGTTTACTGCATCACTTGGACCTTCTTATTGACGATGAAACACAGAAATTGCATCGGAAATAAATACAAAAGGCAAAATGCCGACTCAAATACAAGATGACTGGCTGTTCTTACTCTCTATGTTTTGAACCTTTCGTGTGTGACCGGTTTTAGATTCCGATGCTTCACTTCAGGTATACTGTATCCCTCTGACTTTCTTATTGACGATGAAACAGAGAAATTGCATCGGAATTAAATAGAAAAGGCACAATACCGACTTAAGTACAAGTAGACTGACTCTACTTACTGTCAATGTTTTTAACCATTCCTGTGACACTAGTTATAGATCCCGATGCTTAACTTAAGGTTTACTGTATACCTCTGACGTTCTTATTGACGACGAAACTTAGAATTTGCATCGGAATTAAATACAAAAGGCACAATGCCGACTCAAACACAAGATGACTGGCTCTGCTTACTCTCTATGTTTTGAGCCTTTCCTATGAGACCAGCTTTAGATTCCGATACTTCACTTCAGGTGTACTGTATCCCTTGGACCTTCTTATTGACGACGAAACACAGAAATTGCATCGGAATTAAATAGCAATGGCACAATGCCGACTTATGTGCAAGAAGACTGACTCTTCTTACTGACTATGTTTTGAACATTTCCTGTGACACAAGTTTTAGATTCCGATGTTTCACTATATGTTTACTGTATCCCTTGGACTTTCCTATTGACGATGAAACACAGAAATTGCATCGGAATTAATCAGAATAGGCACAATGCTGACTTAAGTACAAGAAGACTGACTCTTCTTAGTGTCTATGATTTGAACCATTCCTGTGACACTAGTAATAGATTCCGATGCCTCACTTCAGGTTTACTGTATCCCTTGGACCTTCTTATTGCCCATGAATCACAGAAGTTCCATCGGAATTAAATACAAATAGGACAATGCCGACTTAAGTACAAGAAGACTGACTCTTCCTACTGTCTATGTTTTGAACCAATCCTGTGAAACTAGTCATACATTCTGATGCCTCACTTCAGGTTTACAGTATCGCTCTGACCCTCATATTGACGATGAAAAACAGAAATTGCATCGGAATTAAATACAAAAATCACAATGCCGACTTCAGTACAAGAAGACTGACTCTTCCTACTGTCTACGTTTTGAACCATTCCTGTGACACTAGTTATAGATTCCGATGCTTCACTTCAAGTTTACTGTATCCCTCTGACCTTCGTATTGACGATAAAACACAGAAATTGCATCGGAATTGAATAGAAAAGGCACAATGCTGAATTAAGTACAAAAAGACTGACTCTTCTTACTGACTATGTTTTGAACCATTCCTGTGACACTAGTTATAGATTCCGATGCTCCACTTTATGTTTGCTGTAAGCATCGTAATTAAATACAAAAGTCACAATGCCGACTTAAGTACAAGAAGACAGACTCTTCTTACTGTCAATGCTTTTAACTATTCCTGTGACACATGTTATAGATTCCGATGCTTCACTTCAGGTTTACTGTATACCTCAGTTCTTCTTATTGACGATGAAAGTCAGAAATTACATCGGAAATAAATACAAAAGGCACAATCCGGCTTTGGTACAAAAATACAGACTCTTCCTACTGTCTACGTTTTGAACCATCCCTGTGACACTAGTTATAGATTCCGAAGCTTCACGTCAGGTTTGCTGTATCCCTCTGACCTTCTTATTGACAATAAAACACAGAAATTGCATCGGAATTGAGTAGAAAAGGCGCAATGCCGACTTTAGTACAAGACGACTGACTCTTCTTACTGACAATGATTTGAACATTTCCTGTGAGACCAGTTTTAGATTCCGATGCTTCACAATTTGTTTACTGTATGCCTTGGACCTTCTTATTGACGATGAAACACAGAAATTGCATCGGAATTACATACAAAAGGCACCATGCCGACTTAAGTACAAGAAGACTGACTCTTCTTACTGTCTATGTTTTGAACCATTCCTTTGACACTAGTTATAGATTTCGATGCCTCACTTCAGGTTTACTGTATCCCTCCGACTTTCTTATTTACGATGAAACACAGAAATTGCATCGGAATTAAATACAGAAGGCACATTGCCGAATTAAGTACAAGTAGGCTGACTCTTCTTACTGTCTATGTTTTGAACCATTCCTGTGACACTAGTTATAGATTCTGATGCCTCACTTCAGGTTTACTGTATCCCTCTGACCCTCTTATTGACGATGAAACACAGAAATTGCATCGGAATTAAATACAAAAGGCACAATGCCGACTTAAGTACAAGAATACTGATTCTTCCTACTGTCTACGTTTTGAACCATCCCTGTGACACTAGTTATAGATTCCGATGCTTTACTTCAGGTTTGCTGTATCCCTCTGACCTTCTTATTGACGATAAAACACAGAAATTGCATCGGAATTAAATAGAAAATGCGCAATTCTGACTTAAGTACAGGAAGACTGACTCTTCTTACTGACTATGTTTTGAACCATTCCTGTGACACTAGTTATTGATTCCGATGCTTCACTTTAGGTTTACTGTATCACTTTGATCTTCTTATTGACGATGAAACACAGAAATTGCATCGGAATTAAATACAAAAGGCACAATGCCGACTCAAGTACAAGAAATCTAACTCTTCCTACTGTCTATGTTTTGAACCATTCCTGTGACAATAATTATACATTCCGATGCTTCACTTCAGCTTTACTGTATCCCTCTGACCTTCTAATTGACGATGAAACACAGAAATGGAACATCGGAATTAAATACAAATGGCACAGTGCCGACGTAAGTATAAGAAGACTGACTCTTCCTAATCTCAATGTTTTGAACCATTCCCGTGACACTAGTTATAGATTACGATGCTTCAATTCAGGTTTACTGTATCCCTCTGACCATCTTATTGACGATCAAACACAGACATTGCATCGGAATTAAATACAAAAGGCACAATGCCGACTTACGTACAAGAAGCCCGACTCATCCTTCTGTCTATGTTTTGAACCATTCCTGTGACACTAGTTATAGATTCCGATGCTTCACTTCAGGTTTACTGTATCCCTCTGACCCTCTTATTGACGATGAAACACAGAAATTGCATCGGAAGTAAATACAGAAGGCACATTGCCGAATTAAGTACAAGTAGACTGACTCTTCTCACTCTCTATGTTTTGAACCATTCCTGTGACACTAGTTATAGATTCTGATGCCTCACTTCAGGTTTACTGTATCCCTCTGACCCTCTTATTGACGATGAAACACAGAAATTGCATCGGAATTAAATACAAAAGGCACAATGCCGACTTAAGTACAAGAATACTGATTCTTCCTATTGTCTTCGTTTTGAACCATCCCTGTGACACTAGTTATAGATTCCGATGCTTCATTTCAGGTTTGCTGTATCCCTCTGACCTTCTTATTGACGATAAAACACAGAAATTGCATCGGAATTAAATAGAAAATGCGCAATGCTGACTTAAGTACAAAAAGACTGACTCTTCTTACTGACTATGTTTTGAACCATTCCAGTGACACTAGTTATAGATTCCGATGCTTCACTTTAGGTTTACTGTATCACTTTGATCTTCTTATTGACGATGAAACACAGAAATTGCATCGGAATTAAATACAAAAGGCACAATGCCGTCTAAATTACAAGAAGACTGACTCTTTTTACTGTCAATGTTTTTAACCATTCCTGTGACACTAGTTATAGATTCCGATTCTTCACTTGAGGTTTACTGTATCCCTCTGACCTTCTTCTTGATGATGAAAAACAGAAATTGCATCGGAATTAAATACAGAAGGCACCATGCCGACTTAAGTACAAGAAGCCTGACTCTTCTTACTGACTATGTTTTGAACCATTCCTGGAACACTAGTTATAGATTCCGATGCCTCACTTCAGGTTTACTGTTTCCCGTGGACCTTCTTATTGATGATGAAACACAGAAATTGCATCGGAATTAAATACAAAAGACACAATGGCGACTTAAGTACTAGAAGACATACTCTTCCTACTGTCTATGTTTTGAAACATTCCTGTGACACTTGTTATAGTTTCCAATGCCTCACTTCAGGTTTACTGTATCCCTTGGACCTTCATATTGACGATGAAACACAGAAATTGCATCGGAATTAAATACAAAAGGCACAATGCCGACTTTAGTACAAGAAGACTGACTCTTCCTACTGTCTATTTTTTGACCCATTCCTGTGACACTTGTTATAGATTCCGATGCTTCACTTCAGGTTTACTGTATCCCTCTGACCTTTTTATTGACGATGAAACACAGAAATTGCATCGGAATTAAATACAAAAGGCACAATGCCGACTTAAGTACAAGAAGACTGACTTTTCTTACTGTCTATGTTTTGAACCATTCCTGTGACACTAGTTATAGATTCCCATGTTTCACTTCAGGTTTACTGTATCCCTTGGACCATCTTATTGACGACGGAATACAGAATTTGCATTGGAATTAAATAGAAAAGGCACAATGCCGACTTAAGTACAAGAAGACTGACTCTTCCTACTGTCTCTGTTTTGAACCATACATGTGACACTAGCTATAGATTCCGATGCTTCACTTCAGGTTTACTTTAGCCCTCTTTTCTTCTTACTGACGATGAAACACAGAAATTGCATCGGAATTAAATAGAAAAGGCACAATGCCGACTTAAGTACAAGAAGACTGACACTTGTTGCTGGCTATGTTTTGAACATTTCCTGTTAGACCAGTTTTAGATTCCGATGCTTCGCAATATGTTTACTGTATCCCTTGCACCTTCTTATTGACGATGAAACACAGAAATTGCATCGGAATTAAATACAGAAGGCACCATGCCGCCTTAAGTACAAGAAGACTGACTCTTCTTACTGACTATGTTTTGAACCATTCCTGTGAAACTAGTTATAGATTCCGATGCCTCACTTCAGGTTTACTGTATCCCTCTGACCTTCTTATTGATGATATAACACAGAAATTGCATCGGAATTAAATCCAAAGGGCACAATGCCGACTTCAGTACCAGAAGACTGACTCTGCTTACTGTCTATGTTTTGAACCATTTCTGTGACACTAGTTATAGATTCCGATGACTAACTTCAGGTTTACTGTATCCCTTGGACCTTCTTATTGATGATGAAACACAGAAATTGCATCGGAGTTAATACAAAAGGCACAATGCCGACTCAAGTACAAG
The DNA here is from genome assembly GCF_021461385.2 of Schistocerca piceifrons. Taxonomy (NCBI): domain Eukaryota; kingdom Metazoa; phylum Arthropoda; class Insecta; order Orthoptera; family Acrididae; genus Schistocerca; species Schistocerca piceifrons. The sequence continues at coordinate 9,534,781 of NW_025727396.1, read as the reverse complement.
AAATCTGACTCTTCCTACTGTCTATGTTTTGAACCATTCCTGTGACACTAGTTATACATTCCGATGTTTCACTTCAGGTTTACTGTATCCCTCTGACCTTCTAAGTGACGATGAAACACAGAAATTGCATCGGAATTAAATACAAAAGGCACAGTGCCGACTTAAGTATAAGAAGACTAACTCTTCCTAATCTCAATGTTTTGAACCATTCCCGTGACACTAGTTATAGATTCCGATGCTTCAATTCAGGTTTACTGTATCCCTCTGACCATCTTATTGACGATCAAACACAGAAACTGCATCGGAATTAAATACAAAAGGCACAATGCCGACTTACGTACAAGAAGCCCGACTCATTCTTCTGTCTATGTTTTGAACCATTCCTGTGACACTAGTTATAGATTGCGATGCTTCACTTCAGGTTTACTGTATCCCTTGGACCTTCTCATTGACGACGAAACACAGAAACTGCATCGGAATTAAATAGAAAAGGCACAATGCCGACTTAAGTACAAGAAGACTGACTCTTCCAACCGTCTATGTTTTGAACCATTCCTGTGACACTAGTTACAGATTCCGATGGTTCACTTCTGGTTCGCTGTATCCCTCTGACCTTCTTATTGACGATAAAACACAGAAATTGCATCGGAATTAAATAGAAAAGGCGCAATGCTGACTTAAGTACAGGAAGACTGACTCTTCTTACTGACTATGTTTTGAACCATTCCTGTGACACTAGTTATAGATTCCGATGCTTCACAATATGTTTACTGTATCCCTTGGACCTTCTTATTGACGATGAAACACAGAAATTGCATCGCAATTATATACAGAAGGCACCATGCCGACTTAAGTACATGAAGACTGACTCTTCTTACTGACTATGTTTTGAACCATTCCTGGAACACTAGTTATAGATTCCGATGCCTCACTTCAGGTTTACTGTATCCCTTGGATCTTCTTATTGATGATGAAACACAGAAATTGCATCGGAATTAAGTACAAAATGCACAATGGCGACTTAAGTAGTAGAAGACTTACTCTTCCTACTGTCTATGTTTTGAACCATTCCTGTAACACTAGTTACAGTTTCCGATGCCTCACTTCAGGTTTACTGTATCCCTTGGACCTTCATATTGACGATGAAACACAGAAATTGCAACGGAATTAAATACAAAAGGCACAATGCCGACTTTAGTACAAGAAGACTGACTCTTCTTACTGTCTCTGTTTTGAACCATTCCTGTGACACTAGCTATAGATTCCGATGCTTCACTTTAGGTTTACTGTAGCCCTCTGACCTTCCAATTGACGATGAAACACAGAAATTGCATCGGAATTAAATACAAAAGCACAATGCCGACTCAAATACAAGATGACTGGCTCTTCTTACTCTCTATGCTGTGATCCTTTCCTGTGAGACCGGTATTAGATTCCGATGCTTCACTTCAGGTTTACTGTATCCCTTGGACCTTCTTATTGACTTGAAACACAGAAATTGCATCGGAATTAAATACAAAAGGCACAATGCCGACTCAAGTACAAGAAATCTGACTCTTCCTACTGTCTATGTTTTGAACCATTCCTGTGACACTAGTTATAGATTTCGATGCCTCACTTCAGGTTTACTGTATCCCTCTGACCTTCTTATTTACGATGAAACACAGAAATTGCATCGGAATTAAATACAAAAGGCAGAATGCCGACTTAAGTACAAGAAGACTGACTCTTCTTACTGTCTATGTTTTGATCCATTCCTGTGACACTAGTTATAGTTTCCGATGCTTCACTTTAGGTTTACTGTATCACTACTACCTTCTTATTGACGATGAAACACAGAAATTGCATCGGAATTAAATACAAAAGGCACAATGCCGACTCAAGTACAAGAAATCTGACTCTTCTTACTGTCTATGTTTAGAACCCTTCCTGTGACACTAGTTATACATTCCGATGCTTCACTTCAGGTTTACTGTATCTTTCTGACCATCTTATTGACGATCAAACACAGAAATTGCATCGGAATTAAATACAAAATGCACAATACCGACTTACGTACAAGAAGCCCGACTCATCCTTCTGTCTATGTTTTGATCCATTCCCGTGACACTAGTTATAGATTCCCATGCTTCACTTCAGGTTTACTGTATCCCTTGGAAATTCTCATTGACGACGAAACACAGAAACTGCATCGGAATTAAATGGAAAAGGCACAATGCCGACTTAAGTACAAGAAGACTGACTCTTCCAACTGCCTATGTTTTGGACCATTCCTGTGACACTAGTTATAGATGCCGATGCTTCACTTCAGGTTTACTGTATCCCTCTGACCTTCTTATAGTAGATGAAACACAGAAATTGCATCGGAATTAAATACAGAAGGAACATTGCCGAATTAAATACAAGTAGACTGACTCTTCTTACTGTCTATGTTTTAAACCATTCCTGTGACACTAGTTATAGATTCTGATGCCTCACTTCAGGTTTACTGTATCCCTCTGACCCTCATATTGACGATGAAACACTGAAATTGCATCGGAATTAAATACAAAAGGCACAATGCCGACTTAAGTACAAGAATACTGATTCTTCCTACTGTCTACGTTTTGAACCATCCCTGTGACATTAGTTATAGATTCCGATGCCTCACTTCAGGTTTGCTGTAGCCCTCTGACCTTCTTATTGACGATAAAACACAGAAATTGCATCGGAATTAAATAGGAAGTGCGCAATGCTGACTTAAGTACAGGAAGACTGAGTCTTCTTACTGACTATGTTTTGAACCATTCCTGTGACACTAGTTATAGATTCCGATGCTTCACTTTAGGTTTACTGTATCACTTTGATCTTCTTATTGACGTTGAAACACAGAAATTGCATCGGAATTAAATACAAAAGGCACAATGTCGACTAAATTACAAGAAGACTGACTCTTGCTACTGTCAATGTTTTTAACCATTCCTGTGACACTAGTAATAGATTCCGATGCTTCACTTCAGGTTTACTGTATCCCTCTGACCTTCTTCTTGATGATGAAACACAGAAATTGCATCGGAATTAAATAGAAAAGGCACAATGCCGTCATAAGTAGAAGAAGACTGACTTTTCTTACTGTCTATGTTTTGAACCATTCCTGTGACACTAGTTATAGACTCCGAAGCTTCACTTCAGGTTTACTGTATCCCTTGGACCATCTTATTGACGACGAAACACAGAATTTGCATCGGAATTAAATAGAAAAGGCACAATTCCGACTTAAGTACAAGACGACTGACTCTTCCTACTGTCTCTGTTTTGAACCATACCTGTGAGACCAGTTTTAGATTCCGATGCTTCACAATATGTTTACTGTATCCCTTGGACCTTCTTATTGACGATGAAACACAGAAATTGCATCGCAATTAAATACAGAAGGCACCATGCCGACATAAGTACAAGAAGACTGACTCTTCTTACTGACTATGTTTTGAACCATTCCTGGAACACTAGTTATAGATTCAGATGCCTCACTTCAGGTTTACTGTATCCCTTGGACCTTCTTATTGATGATGAAACACAGAAATTGCATCGGAATTAAAAACAAAAGGCACAATGGCGACTTAAGTACTAGAAGACTTACTCTTCCTACTGTCTATGTTTTGAACCATTCCTGTGACACTAGTTATAGGTTCCGATGCCTCACTTCAGGTTTACTGTATCCCTTGGACCTTCATATTGACGATGAAACACAGAAATTGCATCGGAATTAAATACAAAAGGCACAATGCCGACTCAAGTACAAGAAATCTGACTCTTCATACTGTCTTTGTTTTGAACCATTCCTGTGACACTAGTTATACATTCCGATGCTTCACTTCAGGTTTACTGTATCCCTCTGACTTTCTAATTGACGAAGAAACACAGACATTGCATCGGAATTAAATACAAAAGGCACAGTGCCGACTTAAGTATAAGAAGACTGACTCTTCCTAATCTCAATGCTTTGAACCATTCCCGTGACACTAGTTATAGATTCCGATGCTTCAATTCAGGTTTACTGTATCCCTCTGACCATCTTATTGACGATCAAACACAGAAATTGCATCGGAATTAAATACAAAAGGCACTATGCCGACTTACGTACAAGAAGCCCGTCACATCCTTCTGTCTATGTTTTGAACCATTCCTGTGACACTAGTTATAGATTCCGATGCTTCACTTCAGGTTTACTGTATCCCTTGGACCTTCTCATTGACGACGAAACACAGAAACTGCATCGGAATTAAATAGAAAAGGCACAATGCCGACTTAAGTACAAGAAGACTGACTCTTCCAACTGCCTATATTTTGAACCATTCCTGTGACACTAGTTATAGATTCCGATGCTTCACTTCAGGTTTACTGTATCCCTCTGACCTTCTTATTGTAGATGAAACACAGAAATTGCATCGGAATTAAATACAGAAGGAACATTGCCGAATTAAGTACAAGTAGACTGACTCTTCTTACTGTCTATGTTTTGAACCATTCCTGTGACACTAGTTATAGATTCTGATGCCTCACTTCAGGTTTACTGTATCCCTCTGACCCTCTTATTGACGATGAAACACTGAAATTCCATCGGAATTAAATACAAAAGGCACAATGCCGACTTAAGTACAAGAATACTGATTCTTCCTACTGTCTACGTTTTGAACCATCCCTGTGAAATTAGTTATAGATTCCGATGCCTCACTTCAGGTTTGCTGTAGCCCTCTGACCTTCTTATTGACGATAATACACAGAAATTGCATCGGAATTAAATAGGAAATGCGCAATGCTGACTTAAGTACAGGAAGACTGAGTCTTCTTACTGACTATGTTTTGAACCATTTCTGTGACACTAGTTATAGATTCCGATGCTTCACTTTAGGTTTACTGTATCACTTTGATCTTCTTATTGACGTTGAAACACAGAAATTGCATCGGAATTAAATACAAAAGGCACAATGTCGACTAAATTACAAGAAGACTGACTCTTGCTACTGTCAATGTTTTTAACCATTCCTGTGACACTAGTAATAGATTCCGATGCTTCACTTCAGGTTTACTGTATCCCTCTGACCTTCTTCTTGATGATGAAACACAGAAATTGCATCGGAATTAAATAGAAAAGGCACAATGCCGACATAAGTACAAGAAGACTGACTTTTCTTACTGTCTATGTTTTGAACCGTTCCTGTGACACTAGTTATAGATTCCGATGCTTCACTTCAGGTTTACTGTATCCCTTGGACCATCTTATTGACGACGAAACACAGAATTTGCATCGGAATTAAATAGAAAAGGCACAATTCCGACTTAAGTACAAGACGACTGACTCTTCCTACTGTCTCTGTTTTGAACCATACCTGTGAGACCAGTTTTAGATTCCGATGCTTCACAATATGTTTTCTGTATCCCTTGGACCTTCTTATTGACGATGAAACACAGAAATTGCATCGCAATTAAATGCAGAAGGCACCATGCCGACATAAGTACAAGAAGACTGACTCTTCTTACTGACTATGTTTTGAACCATTCCTGGAACACTAGTTATAGATTCAGATGCCTCACTTCAGGTTTACTGTATCCCTTGGACCTTCTTATTGATGATGAAACACAGAAATTGCATCGGAATTAAATACAAAAGGCACAATGGCGACTTAAGTACTAGAAGACTTACTCTTCCTACTGTCTATGTTTTGAACCATTCCTGTGACACTAGTTATAGTTTCCGATACCTCACTTCAGGTTTACTGTATCCCTTGGACCTTCATATTGACGATGAAACACAGAAATTGCATCGGAATTAAATACAAAAGGCACAATGCCGACTCAAGTACAAGAAATCTGACTCATCATACTGTCTTTGTTTTGAACCATTCCTGTGACACTAGTTATACATTCCGATGCTTCACTTCAGGTTTACTGTATCCCTCTGACTTTCTAATTGACGAAGAAACACAGAAATCGCATCGGAATTAAATACAAAAGGCACAGTGCCGACTTAAGTATAAGAAGACTGACTCTTCCTAATCTCAATGCTTTGAACCATTCCCGTGACTCTAGTTATAGATTCCGATGCTTCAATTCAGGTTTACTGTATCCCTCTGACCATCTTATTGACGATCAAACACAGAAATTGCATCGGAATTAAATACAAAAGGCACAATGCCGACTTACGTACAAGAAGCCCGACTCATCCTTCTGTCTATGTTTTGAACCATTCCTGTGACACTAGTTATAGATTCCGATGCTTCACTTCAGGTTTACTGTATCCCTTGGACCTTCTCATTGACGACGAAACACAGAAACTGCATCGGAATTAAATAGAAAAGGCACAATGCCGACTTAAGTACAAGAAGACTGACTCTTCCTACTGCCTATATTTTGAACCATTCCTGTGACACTAGTTATAGATTCCGATGCTTCACTTCAGGTTTACTGTATCCCTCTGACCTTCTTATTGTAGATGAAACACAGAAATTGCATCGGAATTAAATACAGAAGGAACATTGTCGAATTAAGTACAAGTAGACTGACTCTTCTTACTGTCTATGTTTTGAACCATTCCTGTGACACTAGTTATAGATTCTGATGCCTCACTTCAGGTTTACTGTATCCCTCTGACCCTCTTATTGACGATGAAACACTGAAATTGCATCGGAATTAATTACAAATGGCACAATGCCGACTTAAGTACAAGAATACTGATTCTTCCTAGTGTCTACGTTTTGAACCATCCCTGTGACATTAGTTATAGATTCCGATGCCTCACTTCAGGTTTGCTGTAGCCCTCTGACCTTCTTATTGACGATAAAACACAGAAATTGCATCGGAATTAAATAGGAAATGCGCAATGCTGACTTAAGTACAGGAAGACTGAGTCTTCTTACTGACTATGTTTTGAACCATTCCTGTGACACTAGTTATAGATTCCGATGCTTCACTTTAGGTTTACTGTATCACTTTGATCTTCTTATTGACGTTGAAACACAGAAATTGCATCGGAATTACATACAAAAGGCACAATGTCGACTAAATTACAAGAAGACTGACTCTTGCTACTGTCAATGTTTTTAACCATTCCTGTGACACTAGTAATAGATTCCGATGCTTCACTTCATGTTTACTGTATCCCTTGGACCTTCTCATTGACGACGAAACACAGAAACTGCATCGGAATTAAATAGAAAAGGCACAATGCCGACTTGAGTACAAGAAGACTGACTCTTCCAACTGCCTATATTTTGAACCATTCCTGTGACACTAGTTATAGATTCCGATGCTTCACTTCAGGTTTACTGTATCCCTCTGACCTTCTTATTGTAGATGAAACACAGAAATTGCATCGGAATTAAATACAAAAGGCACAATGCCGACTTAAGTACAAGAATACTGATTCTTCCTACTGTCTACGTTTTGAACCATCCCTGTGACACTAGTTATAGATTCCGATGCCTCTCTTCAGGTTGGCTGTAGCCCTCTGACCTTCTTATTGACGATAAAGCACAGAAATTGCATCGGAATTAAATACAAAAGCACAATGCCGACTCAAATACAAGATGACTGGCTCTTCTTACTCTCTATGCTATGATCCTTTCCTTTGAGACCGGTATTAGATTCCGATGCTTCACTTCAGGTTTACTGTATCCCTTGGACCTTCTTATTGACGATGAAACACAGAAATTGCATCGGAATTAAATACAAAAGGCACAATGCCGACTCAAGTACAAGAAATCTGACTCTTCCTACTGTCTATGTTTTGAACCATTCCTGTGACACTAGTTATAGATTTCGATGCCTCAATTCAGGTTTACTGTATCCCTCTGACCTTCTTATTTACGATGAAACACAGAAATTGCATCGGAATTATATACAAAAGGCACAATGGCAACTTAAGTACTAGAAGACTGACTCTTCCTACTGTCTATGTTTTGAACCATTCCTGTGACACTAGTTATAGTTTCCGATGCCTCACTTCAGGTTTACTGTATCACTTGGACCTTCTTATTAATGATGAAACACAGAAATTGCATCGGAATTAAATACAAAATGCACAATGGCGACTTAAGTACTAGAAGACTTACTCTTCCTACTGTCTATGTTTTGAACCATTCCTGTAACACTAGTTATAGTTTCCGATGCCTCACTTCAGGTTTACTGTACCCCTTGGACCTTCATATTGACGATGAAACACAGAAATTGCATCGGAATTAAATACAAAAGGCACAATGCCGACTTTAGTACAAGAAGACTGACTCTTCTTACTGTCTCTGTTTTGAACCATTCCTGTGACACTAGCTATAGATTCCGATGCTTCACTTCAGGTTTACTGTAGCCCTCTGACCTTCTAATTGACGATGAAACACAGAAATTGCATCGGAATTAAATACAAAAGCACAATGCCGACATAATACAAGATGACTGGCTCTTCTTACTCTCTATGCTATGATCCTTTCCTGTGAGACCGGTATTAGATTCCGATGCTTCACTTCAGGTTTACTGTATCCCTTGGACCTTCTAATTGACGATGAAACACAGAAATTGCATCGGAATTAAATACAAAAGGCACAATGCCGACTCAAGTACAAGAAATCTGACTCTTCCTACTGTCTATGTTTTGAACCATTCCTGTGACACTAGTTATAGATTTCGATGCCTCACTTCAGGTTTACTGTATCCCTCTGACCTTCTTATTTACGATGAAACACAGAAATTGCATCGGAATTAAATACAAAAGGCACAATGCAGTCTTAAGTACTAGAAGACTGACTCTTTTTAGTGTCTATGTTTTGATCCATTCCGGTGACACTAGTTATAGTTTCCGAAGCTTCACTTTAGGTTTACTGTATCACTAGGACCTTCTTATTGACGATGAAACACAGAAATTGCATCGGAATTAAATACAAAAGGCACAATGCCGACTCAAGTACAGGAAATCTGACTCTTCATACTGTCTATGTTTTGAACCATTCCTGTGACACTAGTTATACATTCCGATGCTTCACTTCAGGTTTACTGTATCCCTCTGACCATCTTATTGACAATCAAACACAGAAATTGCATCGGAATTAAATACAAAAGGCACAATGCCGACTTACGTACAAGAAGCCCGACTCATCCTTCTGTCTATGTTTTGAACCATTCCTGTGACACTAGTTATAGATTCCGATGCTTCACTTCAGGTTTACTGTATCCCTTGGAAATTCTCATTGACGACGAAACACAGAAACTGCATCGGAATTAAATAGAAAAGGCACAATGCCGACTTAAGTACAAGAAGACTGACTCTTCCAACTGCCTATGTTTTGAACCATTCCTGTGATACTAGTTATAGATTCCGATGCTTCACTTCAGGTTTACTGTATCCCTCTGAACTTCTTATTGTAGATGAAACACAGAAATTGCATCGGAATTAAATACAGAAGGAACATTGCCGAATTAAGTACAAGTACACTGACTCTTCTTACTGTCTATGTTTTGAACCATTCCCGTGACACTAGTTATAGATTCTGATGAATCACTTCAGGTTTACTGTATCCCTCTGATCCTCTTATTGACGATGAAACACTGAAATTGCATCGGAATTAAATACAAAAGGCACAATGCCGACTTAAGTACAAGAATACTGATTCTTCCTACTGTCTACGTTTTGAACCATCCCTGTGACACTAGTTATAGATTCCGATGCCTCACTTTAGGTTTGCTGTAGCCCTCTGACCTTCTTATTGACGATAAAACACAGAAATTGCATCGGAATTAAATAGGAAATGCGCAATGCTGACTTAAGTACAGGAAGACTGAGTCTTCTTACTGTCTATGTTTTGAACCATTCCTGTGACACTAGTTATAGTTTCCGATGCCTCACTTCAGTTTTACTGTATCACTTGGACCTTCTTATTAATGATGAAACACAGAAATTGCATCGGAATTAAATACAAAATGCACAATGGCGACTTAAGTACTAGAAGACTTACTCTTCCTACTGTCTATGTTTTGAACCATTCCTGTAACACTAGTTATAGTTTCCGATGCCTCACTTGAGGTTTACTGTACCCCTTGGACCTTCATATTGACGATGAAACACAGAAATTGCATCGGAATGAAATACAAAAGGCACAATGCCGACTTTAGTACAAGAAGACTGACTCTTCTTACTGTCTCTGTTTTGAACCATTCCTGTGACACTAGCTATAGATTCCGATGCTTCACTTCAGGTTTACTGTAGCCCTCTGACCTTCTAATTGACGATGAAACACAGAAATTGCATCGGAATTAAATACAAAAGCACAATGCCGACATAATACAAGATGACTGGCTCTTCTTACTCTCTATGCTATGATCCTTTCCTGTGAGACCGGTATTAGATTCCGATGCTTCACTTCAGGTTTACTCTATCCCTTGGACCTTCTAATTGACGATGAAACACAGAAATTGCATCGGAATTAAATACAAAAGGCACAATGCCGACTCAAGTACAAGAAATCTGACTCTTCCTACTGTCTATGTTTTGAACCATTCCTGTGACACTAGTTATAGATTTCGATGCCTCACTTCAGGTTTACTGTATCCCTCTGACCTTCTTATTTACGATGAAACACAGAAATTGCATCGGAATTAAATACAAAAGGCACAATGCAGACTTAAGTACTAGAAGACTGACTCTTTTTAGTGTCTATGTTTTGATCCATTCCGGTGAACTAGTTATAGTTTCCGAAGCTTCACTTTAGGTTTACTGTATCACTAGGACCTTCTTATTGACGATGAAACACAGAAATTGCATCGGAATTAAATACAAAAGGCACAATGCCGACTCAAGTACAAGAATACTGATTCTTCCTACTGTCTACGTCTTGAACCATCCCTGTGACACTAGTTATAGATTCCGATGCCTCTCTTCAGGTTGGCTGTAGCCCTCTGACCTTCTTATTGACGATAAAACACAGAAATTGCATCGGAATTAAATACAAAAGCACAATGCCGACTCAAATACAAGATGACTGGCTCTTCTTACTCTCTATGCTATGATCCTTTCCATTGAGACCGGTATTAGATTCCGATGCTTCACTTCAGGTTTACTGTATCCCTTGGACCTTCTTATTGACGATGAAACACAGAAATTGCATCGGAATTAAATACAAAAGGCACAATGCCGACTCAAGTACAAGAAATCTGACTCTTCCTACTGTCTATGTTTTGAACCATTCCTGTGACACTAGTTATAGATTTCGATGCCTCACTTCAGGTTTACTGTATCCCTCTGACCTTCTTATTTACGATGAAACACAGAAATTGCATCGGAATTAAATACAAAAGGCACAATGGCGACTTAAGTACTAGAAGACTGACTCTTCCTACTGTCTATGTTTTGAACCATTCCTGTGACACTAGTTATAGTTTCCGATGCCTCACTTCAGGTTTACTGTACCCCTTGGACCTTCATATTGACGATGAAACACAGAAATTGCATCGGAATTAAATACAAAAGGCACAATGCCGACTTTAGTACAAGAAGACTGACTCTTCTTACTGTCTCTGTTTTGAACCATTCCTGTGACACTAGCTATAGATTCCGATGCTTCACTTCAGGTTTACTGTAGCCCTCTGACCTTCTAATTGACGATGAAACACAGAAATTGCATCGGAATTAAATACAAAAGCACAATGCCGACATAATACAAGATGACTGGCTCTTCTTACTCTCTATGCTATGATCCTTTCCTGTGAGACCGGTATTAGATTCCGATGCTTCACTTCAGGTTTACTGTATCCCTTGGACCTTCTAATTGACGATGAAACACAGAAATTGCATCGGAATTAAATACAAAAGGCACAATGCCGACTCAAGTACAAGAAATCTGACTCTTCCTACTGTCTATGATTTGAACCATTCCTGTGACACTAGTTATAGATTTCGATGCCTCACTTCAGGTTTACTGTATCCCTCTGACCTTCTTATTTACGATGAAACACAGAAATTGCATCGGAATTAAATACAAAAGGCACAATGCAGTCTTAAGTACTAGAAGACTGACTCTTTTTAGTGTCTATGTTTTGATCCATTCCGGTGACACTAGTTATAGTTTCCGAAGCTTCACTTTAGGTTTACTGTATCACTAGGACCTTCTTATTGACGATGAAACACAGAAATTGCATCGGAATTAAATACAAAAGGCACAATGCCGACTCAAGTACAGGAAATCTGACTCTTCATACTGTCTATGTTTTGAACCATTCCTGTGACACTAGTTATACATTCCGATGCTTCACTTCAGGTTTACTGTATCCCTCTGACCATCTTATTGACAATCAAACACAGAAATTGCATCGGAATTAAATACAAAAGGCACAATGCCGACTTACGTACAAGAAGCCCGACTCATCCTTCTGTCTATGTTTTGAACCATTCCTGTGACACTAGTTATAGATTCCGATGCTTCACTTCAGGTTTACTGTATCCCTTGGAAATTCTCATTGACGACGAAACAAAGAAACTGCATCGGAATTAAATAGAAAAGGCACAATGCCGACTTAAGTACAAGAAGACTGACTCTTCCAACTGCCTATGTTTTGAACCATTCCTGTGACACTAGTTATAGATTCCGATGCTTCACTTCAGGTTTACTGTATCCCTCTGACCTTCTTATTGTAGATGAAACACAGAAATTGCATCGGAATTAAATACAGAAGGAACATTGCCGAATTAAGTACAAGTACACTGACTCTTCTTACTGTCTATGTTTTGAACCATTCCTGTGACACGAGGTATAGATTCTGATGAATCACTTCAGGTTTACTGTATCCCTCTGATCCTCTTATTGACGATGAAACACTGAAATTGCATCGGGATTAAATACAAAAGGCACAATGCCGACTTAAGTACAAGAATACTGATTCTTCCTACTGTCTACGTTTTGAACCATCCCTGTGACACTAGTTATAGATTCCGATGCCTCACTTTAGGTTTGCTGTAGCCCTCTGACCTTCTTATTGACGATAAAACACAGAAATTGCATCGGAATTAAATAGGAAATGCGCAATGCTGACTTAAGTACAGGAAGACTGAGTCTTCTTACTGTCTATGTTTTGAACCATTCCTGTGACACTAGTTATAGTTTCCGATGCCTCACTTCAGGTTTACTGTATCACTTGGACCTTCTTATTAATGATGAAACACAGAAATTGCATCGGAATTAAATACAAAATGCACAATGGCGACTTAAGTACTAGAAGACTTACTCTTCCTACTGTCTATGTTTTGAACCATTCCTGTAACACTAGTTATAGTTTCCGATGCCTCACTTGAGGTTTACTGTACCCCTTGGACCTTCATATTGACGATGAAACACAGAAATTGCATCGGAATTAAATACAAAAGGCACAATGCCAACTTTAGTACAAGAAGACTGACTCTTCTTACTGTCTCTGTTTTGAACCATTCCTGTGACACTAGCTATAGATTCCGATGCTTCACTTCAGGTTTACTGTAGCCCTCTGACCTTCTAATTGACGATGAAACACAGAAATTGCATCGGAATTAAATACAAAAGCGCAATGCCGACATAATACAAGATGACTGGCTCTTCTTACTCTCTATGCTATGATCCTTTCCTGTGAGACCGGTATTAGATTCCGATGCTTCACTTCAGGTTTACTGTATCCCTTGGACCTTCTAATTGACGATGAAACACAGAAATTGCATCGGAATTAAATACAAAAGGCACAATGCCGACTCAAGTACAAGAAATCTGACTCTTCCTACTGTCTATGTTTTGAACCATTCCTGTGACACTAGTTATAGATTTCGATGCCTCACTTTAGGTTTACTGTATCCCTCTGACCTTCTTATTTACGATGAAACACAGAAATTGCATCGGAATTAAATACAAAAGGCACAATGCAGACTTAAGTACTAGAAGACTGACTCTTTTTAGTGTCTATGTTTTGATCCATTCCGGTGACACTAGTTATAGTTTCCGAAGCTTCACTTTAGGTTTACTGTATCACTAGGACCTTCTTATTGACGATGAAACACAGAAATTGCATCGGAATTAAATACAAAAGGCACAATGCCGACTCAAGTACAGGAAATCTGACTCTTCATACTGTCTATGTTTTGAACCATTCCTGTGACACTAGTTATACATTCCGATGCTTCACTTCAGGTTTACTGTATCCCTCTGACCATCTTATTGACAATCAAACACAGAAATTGCAACGGAATTAAATACAAAAGGCACAATGCCGACTTACGTACAAGAAGCCCGACTCATCCTTCTGTCTATGTTTTGAACCATTCCTGTGACACTAGTTATAGATTCCGATGCTTCACTTCAGGTTTACTGTATCCCTTGGAAATTCTCATTGACGACGAAACACAGAAACTGCATCGGAATTAAATAGAAAAGGCACAATGCCGACTTAAGTACAAGAAGACTGACTCTTCCAACTGCCTATGTTTTGAACCATTCCTGTGACACTAGTTATAGATTCCGATGCTTCACTTCAGGTTTACATTATCCCTCTGACCTTCTTATTGTAGATGAAACACAGATATTGCATCGGAATTAAATACAGAAGGAACATTGCCGAATTAAGTACAAGTACACTGACTCTTCTTACTGTCTATGTTTTGAACCATTCCTGTGACACTAGTTATAGATTCTGATGAATCACTTCAGGTTTACTGTATCCCTCTGATCCTCTTATTGACGATGAAACACTGAAATTGCATCGGAATTAAATACAAAAGGCACAATGCCGACTTAAGTACAAGAATACTGATTCTTCCTACTGTCTACGTTTTGAACCATCCCTGTGACACTAGTTATAGATTCGGATGCCTCAATTTAGGTTTGCTGTAGCGCTCTGACCTTCTTAATGACGATAAAACACAGAAATTGCATCGGAATTAAATAGGAAATGCGCAATGCTGACTTAAGTACAGGAAGACTGAGTCTTCTTACTGACTATGTTTTGAACCATTCCTGTGACACTAGTTATAGATTCCGATGCTTCACTTTAGGTTTACTGTATCACTTTGATCTTCTTATTGACGTTGAAACACAGAAATTGCATCGGAATTAAATACAAAAGGCACAATGTCGACTAATTTACAAGAAGACTGACTCTTTCTACTGTCAATGTTTTTAACCATTCCTGTGACACTAGTAATAGATTCCGATGCTTCACTTCAGGTTTACTGTATCCCTCTGACCTTCTTCTTGATGATGAAACACAGAAATTGCATCGGAATTAAATAGAAAAGGCACAATGCCGACATAAGTACAAGAAGACTGACTTTTCTTACTGTCTCTGTTTTGAACCATTCCTGTGACACTAGCTATAGATTCCGATGCTTCACTTCAGGTTTACTGTAGCCCTCTGACCTTCTAATTGACGATGAAACACAGAAATTGCATTGGAATTAAATACAAAAGCACAATGCCGACTCAAATACAAGATGACTGGCTCTTCTTACTCTCTATGTTATGATCCTTTCCTGTGAGACCGGTATTAGATTCCGATGCTTCACTTCAGGTTTACTGTATCCCTTGGACCTTCTAATTGACGATGAAACACAGAAATTGCATCGGAATTTAATACAAAAGGCACAATGCCGACTCAAGTACAAGAAATCTGACTCTTCCTACTGTCTATGTTTTGAACCATTCCTGTGACACTAGTTATAGATTTCGATGCCTCACTTCAGGTTTACTGTATCCCTCTGACCTTCGTATTTACGATGAAACACAGAAATTGCATCGGAATTAAATACAAAAGGCACAATGCAGACTTAAGTACTAGAAGACTGACTCTTTTTAGTGTCTATGTTTTGATCCATTCCGGTGACACTAGTTATAGATTCCGAAGCTTCAATTTAGGTTTACTGTATCACTAGGACCTTCTTATTGACGATGAAACACAGAAATTGCATCGGAATTAAATACAAAAGGCACAATGCCGACTCAAGTACAAGAAATCTGACACTTCATACTGTCTATGTTTTGAACCATTCCTGTGACACTAGTTATACATTCCGATGCTTCACTTCAGGTTTACTGTATCCCTCTGACCATCTTATTGACAATCAAACACAGAAATTGCATCGGAATTAAATACAAAAGGCACAATGCCGACTTACGTACAAGAAGCCCGACTCATCCTTCTGTCTATGTTTTGAACCATTCCTGTGACACTAGTTATAGATTCCGATGCTTCACTTCAGGTTTACTGTATCCCTTGGATATTCTCATTGACGACGAAACACAGAAACTGCATCGGAATTAAATAGAAAAGGCACAATGCCGACTAAGTACAAGAAGACTGACTCTTCCCACTGCCTATGTTTTGAACCATTCCTGTGACACTAGTTATAGATTCCGATGCTTCACTTCAGGTTTACTGTATCCCTCTGACCTTCTTATTGTAGATGAAACACAGAAATTGCATCGGAATTAAATACAGAAGGAACATTGCCGAATTAAGTACAAGTAGACTGACTCTTCTTACTGTCTATGTTTTGAACCATTCCTGTGACACTAGTTATAGATTCTGATGCCTCACTTCAGGTTTACTGTATCCCTCTGACCCTCTTATTGACGATGAAACACTGAAATTGCATCGGAATTAAATACAAAAGGCACAATGCCGACTTAAGTACAAGAATACTGATTCTTCCTACTGTCTACGTTTTGAACCATCCCTGTGACACTAGTTATAGGCTCCGATGTCTCACTTTAGGTTTGCTGTAGCACTCTGACCTTCTTATTGACGATAAAACACAGAAATTGCACCGGAATTAAATAGGAAATGCGCAATGCTGACTTAAGTACAGGAAGACTGAGTCTTCTTACTGACTATGTTTTGAACCATTCCTGTGACACTAGTTATAGATTCCGATGCTTCACTTTAGGTTTACTGTATCACTTTGATCTTCTTATTGACGTTGAAACACAGAAATTGCATCGGAATAAAATACAAAAGGCACAATGTCGACTAAATTACAAGAAGACTGACTCTTTCTACTGTCAATGTTTTTAACCATTCCTGTGACACTAGTAATAGATTCCGATGCTTCACTTCAGGTTTACTGTATCCCTCTGACCTTCTTCTTGATGATGAAACACAGAAATTGCATCGGAATTAAATAGAAAAGGGACAATGCCGACATAAGTACAAGAAGACTGACTTTTCTTACTGTCTATGTTTTGAACCATTCCTGTGACACTAGTTATGGATTCCGATGCTTCACTTCAAGTTTACTGTATCCCTTGGACCATCTTATTGACGACGAAACACAGAATTGGCATCGAAATTAAATAGAAAAGGCACAATGCCCACTTAAGTACAAGACGACTGACTCTTCCTACTGTCTCTGTTTCAAATATACCTGTGAGACCAGTTTTAGATTCCGATGCTTCACAATATGTTTACTGTATCCCTTGGGCCTTCTTATTGACGATGAAACACAGATATTGCATCGCAATTAAATACAGAAGGCACCATGCCGACATAAGTACAAGAAGGCTGACTCTTCTTACTGACTATGTTTTGAACCATTCCTGGAACACTAGTTATAGATTCAGATGCCTCATTTCAGGTTTACTGTATCCCTTGGACCTTCTTATTGATGATGAAACACAGACATTGCATCGGAATTAAATACAAAAGGCACAATGGCGACTTAAGTACTAGAAGACTTACTCTTCCTACTGTCTATGTTTTGAACTATTCCTGTGACACTAGTTATAGTTTCCGATGCCTCACTTCAGGTTTACTGTATCCCTTGGACCTTCATATTGACGATGAAACACAGAAATTGCATCGGAATTAAATACAAAAGGCACAATGCCGACTCAAGTACAAGAAATCTGACTCTTCATACTGTCTATGTTTTGAACCATTCCTGTGACACTAGTTATACATTCCGATGCTTCACTTCAGGTTTACTGTATCCCTCTGACTTTCTAATTGACGATGAAACACAGAAATTGCATTGGAATTAAATACTTAAAGGACAGTGCCGACTTAAGTATAAGAAGACTGACTCTTCCTAATCTCAATGTTTTGAACCATTCCCGTGACACTAGTTACAGATTCCGATGCTTCAATTCAGGTTTACTGTATCCCTTGGACCATCTTATTGACGACGGAACACAGAATTTGCATCGGAATTAAATAGAAAAGGCACAATGCCGACTTAAGTACAAGAAGACTGACTCTTCCTAATGTCTCTGTTTTGAACCATACATGTGACACTAGCTATAGATTCCGATGCTTTACTTCAGGTTTACTTTAGCCCTCCGATCTTCTTATTGACGATGAAACACAGATATTGCATCGCAATTAAATACAGAAGGCACCATGCCGACATAAGTACAAGAAGGCTGACTCTTCTTACTGACTATGTTTTGAACCATTCCTGGAACACTAGTTATAGATTCAGATGCCTCACTTCAGGTTTACTGTATCCCTTGGACCTTCTTATTGATGATGAAACACAGACATTGCATCGGAATTAAATACAAAAGGCACAATGGCGACTTAAGTACTAGAAGACTTACTCTTCCTACTGTCTATGTTTTGAACTATTCCTGTGACACTAGTTATAGTTTCCGTTGCCTCACTTCAGGTTTACTGTATCCCTTGGACCTTCATATTGACGATGAAACACAGAAATTGCATCGGAATTAAATACAAAAGGCACAATGCCGACTCAAGTACAAGAAATCTGACTCTTTTTACTGTCAATGTTTTTAACCATTCCTGTGACACTAGTTATAGATTCCGATGCTTCACTTCAGGTTTACTGTATCCCTTGGACCATCTTATTGACGACGAAACACAGAATTTGCATCGGAATTAAATAGAAAAGGCACAATGCCGACTTAAGTACAAGACGACTGACTCTTCCTACTGTCTCTGTTTTGAACCATACCTGTGAGACCAGTTTTAGATTCCGATGCTTCACAATATGTTTACTGTATCCCTTGGACCTTCTTATTGACGATGAAACACAGAAATTGCATCGCAATTAAATACAGAAGGCACCATGCCGACTTAAGTACAAGAAGACTGACTCTTCTTACTGACTATGTTTTGCACCATTCCTGGAACACTAGTTATAAATTCCGATGCCTCACTTCAGGTTTACTGTATCCCTTGGACCTTCTTGTTGATGATGAAACACAAAAATTGCATCGGAATTAAATACAAAAGGCACAATGGCGACTTAAGTACAAGAAGACTTACTCTTCCTACTGTCTATGTTTTGAACCATTCCTGTGACACTAGTTATAGATTCCGATGCCTCACTTCAGGTTTACTGTATCCCTTGGCCCTTTTTATTGACGATGAAACACAGAAATTGCATCGGAATTAAATACAAAAGGCACAATGCCGACTTTAGTACAAGAAGACTGTTTCTTCCTACTGTCTATTATTTGGACCATTCCTGTGACACTTGTTATAGATTCCGATGCTTCACTTCAGGTTTACTGTATCCCTGTGACCTTCTTATTGACGATGAAACACAGAAATTGCATCGGAATTAAAGACAAAAGTCTCAATGCCGACTCAAGTACAAGAAAATTGACTCTTCCTACGTCCTTGTTTGAACCATTCCTGTGACACTAGTTATACATTCCGATGCTTCACTTCAGGTTTACTGTATCCCTCTGGCCTTCTTCTTGATGATGAAACACAGAAATTGCATCGGAATTAAATAGAAAAGGCACAATGCCGACTTAAGTACAAGAAGACTGACTTTTCTTACTGTCTATGTTTTGAACCATTCCTGTGACACTAGTGATAGATTCTGATGCTACACTTCAGGTTTACTGTATCCCTTGGACCTTCTTATTGACGACGAAGCATAGAATTTGCATCGGAATTAAATAGAAAAGGCACAATGCCGACTTAAGTACAAGAAGACTGACTCTTCTTACTGTCTCTGTTTTGAACCATTCCTGTGACACTAGCTATAGATTCCGATGCTTCACTTCAGGTTTACTGTAGCCCTCTGACCTTCTAATTGACGATGAAACTCAGATATTGCATCGGAATTAAATACAAAAGGCACAATGCCGACTCAAATACAAGATGACTGGCTCTTCTTACTCTCTATGCTATGATCCTTTCCTGTGAGACCGGTATTAGATTCCGATGCTTCACTTCAGGTTTACTGTATCCCTTGGACCATCTTATTGACGACGAAACACAGAATTTGCATCGGAATTAAATAGAAAAGGCACAATGCCGACTTAAGTACAAGACGACTGACTCTTCCTACTGTCTCTGTTTTGAACCATACCTGTGAGACCAGTTTTAGATTCCGATGCTTCACAATATGTTTACTGTATCCCGTGGACCTTCTTATTGACGATGAAACACAGAAATTGCATCGCAATTAAATACAGAAGGCACCATGCCGACTTAAGTACAAGAAGACTGACTCTTCTTACTGACTATGTTTTGCACCATTCCTGGAACACTAGTTATAAATTCCGATGCCTCACTTCAGGTTTACTGTATCCCTTGGACCTTCTTATTGATGATGAAACACAGAAATTGCATCGGAATTAAATACAAAAGGCACAATGGCGACTTAAGTACAAGACGACTTACTCTTCCTACTGTCTATGTTTTGAACCATTCCTGTGACACTAGTTATAGATTCCGATGCCTCACTTCAGGTTTACTGTATCCCTTGGCCCCTTTTATTGACGATGAAACACAGAAATTGCATCGGAATTAAATACAAAAGGCACAATGCCGACTTTAGTACAAGAAGACTGTTTCTTCCTACTGTCTATTATTTGGACCATTCCTGTGACACTTGTTATAGATTCCGATGCTTCACTTCAGGTTTACTGTATCCCTGTGACCTTCTTATTGACGATGAAACACAGAAATTGCATCGGAATTAAAGACAAAAGTCTCAATGCCGACTCAAGTACAAGAAAATTGACTCTTTCTACGTCCTTGTTTGAACCATTCCTGTGACACTAGTTATACATTCCGATGCTTCACTTCAGGTTTATTGTATCCCTCTGGCCTTCTTCTTGATGATGAAACACAGAAATTGCATCGGAATTAAATTGAAAAGGCACAATGTCGACTTAAGTACAAGAAGACTGACTTTTCTTACTGTCTATGTTTTGAACCATTCCTGTGACACTAGTGATAGATTCTGATGCTACACTTCAGGTTTACTGTATCCCTTGGACCTTCTTATTGACGACGAAACATAGAATTTGCATCGGAAATAAATAGAAAAGGCACAATACCGATTTAAGTACAAGAAGACTGACTCTTCTTACTGTCTCTGTTTTGAACCATTCCTGTGACACTAGCTATAGATTCCGATGCTTCACTTCAGGTTTACTGTAGCCCTCTGACCTTCTAATTGACGATGAAACTCAGATATTGCATCGGAATTAAATACAAAAGGCACAATGCCGACTCAAATACAAGATGACTGGCTCTTCTTACTCTCTATGCTATGATCCTTTCCTGTGAGACCGGTATTAGATTTCAATGCTTCACTTCAGGTTTACTGTATCCCTTGGACCTTCTTATTGACGATGAAACACAGAAATTGCATCGGAATTAAATACAAAAGGCACAATGCCGACTCAAGTACAAGAAATCTGACTCTTCCTACTGTCTATGTTTTGAACCATTCCTGTGACACCAGTTATAGATTTCGATGCCTCACTTCAGGTATACTGTATCCCTCTGACCTTCTTATTTACGATGAAACACAGAAATTGCATCGGAATTAAATACAAAAGGCACAATGCCGACTTAAGTACAAGAAGACTGACTCTTCTTACTGTCTATGTTTTGATCCATTCCGGTGACACTAGTTATAGTTTCCGATGCTTCACTTTAGGTTTACTGTATCACTAGGACATTCTTATTGACGATGAAACACAGAAATTACATCGGAATTAAATATAAAAGGCACAATGCCGACTCAAGTACAAGAAATCTGACTCTTCCTACTATCTATGTTTTGAACCATTCCTGTGACACTAGTTATACATTCCGATGTTTCACTTCAGGTTTACTGTATCCCTCTGACCTTCTAATTGACGATGAAACACAGAAATTGCATCGGAATTAAATACAAAAGGCACAGTGCCGACTTAAGTATAAGAAGACTGACTCTTCCTAATCTCAATGTTTTGAACCATTCCCGTGACACTAGTTATAGATTCCGATGCTTCAATTTAGGTTTACTGTATCCCTCTGACCATCTTATTGACGATCAAACACAGAAATTGCATCGGAATTAAATACAAAAGGCACAATGCCGACTTACGTCCAAGAAGCCCGACTCATTCTTCTGTCTATGTTTTGAACCATTCCTGTGACACTAGTTATAGATTCCGATGCTTCACTTCAGGTTTACTGTATCCCTTGGACCTTCTCATTGACGACGAAACACAGAAACTGCATCGGAATTAAATAGAAAAGACACAATGCCGACTTAAGTACAAGAAGACTGACTCTTCCAACCGTCTATGTTTTGAATCATTCCTGTGACACTAGTTATAGATTCCGATGCTTCACTTCAGGTTTACTGTATCCCTCTGACCTTCTTATTGTAGATGAAAAACAGAAATTGCATCGGAATTAAATACAGAAGGCACATTGCCGAATTAAGTACAAGTAGACTGACTCTTCTTACTGTCTATGTTTTGAACCATTCCAGTGACACTAGTTATAGATTCTGATGCCTCACTTCAGGTTTACTGTATCCCTCTGATCCTCTTATTGACGATGAAACACAGAAATTGCATCGGAATTAAATACAAAAGGCACAATGCCGACTTAAGAACAAGAATACTGATTCTTCCTACTGTCTACGTTTTGAACCATCCCTGTGACACTAGTTATAGATTCCGATGCTTCACTTCTGGTTTGCTGTATCCCTCTGACCTTCTTATTGACGATAAAACACAGAAATTGCATCGGAATTAAATAGAAAATGCGCAATGCTGGCTTAAGTACAGGAAGACTGACTCTTCTTACTGACTATGTTTTGAACCATTCCTGTGACACTAGTTATAGATTCCGATGCTTCACTTCAGGTTAACTGTATCCCTTGGACCATCTTATAGACGACGAAACACAGAATTTGCATCGGAATTAAATAGAAAAGGCACAATGCCGACTTAAGTACAAGGCGACTGACTCTTTCTACTGTCTCTGTTTTGAACCATACCTGTGAGACCAGTTTTAGATTCCGATGCTTCACAATATGTTTACTGTATCCCTTGGACCTTCTTATTGACGATGAAACACAGAAATTGCATCGCACTTAAATACAGAAGGCACCATGCCGACTTAAGTACATGATGACTGACTCTTCTTACTGACTATGTTTTGAACCATTCCTGGAACACTAGTTATAGATTCCGATGCCTCACTTCAGGTTTAATGTATCCCTTGGACCTTCTTATTGATGATGAAACACAGAACTTGCATCGGAATTAAATACTAAATGCACAATGGCGACATAAGTACTAGAAGACTTACTCTTAGTACTGTCTATGTTTTGAACCATTCCTGTAACACTAATTATAGTTTCCGATGCCACACTTCAGGTTTACTGTATCCCTTGGATCATCATATTGACGATGAAACACAGAAATTGCATCGGAATTAAATACAAAAAGCACAATGCCGACTTTAGTAGAAGAAGACTGACTCTTCCCAATCTCAATGTTTTGAACCATTCACGTGACACTAGTTATAGATTCCGATGCTTCAATTCAGGTTTACTGTATCCCTCTGACCATCTTATTGACGATCAAACACAGAAATTGCATCGGAATTTGATACAAAAGGCACAATGCCGCCTCAAATACAAGATGACTGGCTCTTCTTACTCTCTATGCTATGATCCTTTCCTGTGAGACCGGTATTAGATTCCGATGCTTCACTTCAGGTTTACTGTATCCCTTGGACCTTCTTATTGACAATGAAACACAGAAATTGCATCGGAATTAAATACAAAAGGCACAATGCCGTTTCAAGTACAAGAAATCTGACTCTTCCTACTGTCTATGTTTTGAACCATTCCTGTGACACTAGTTATAGATTTCGATGCCTCACTTCAGGTTTACTGTATCTCTCTGACCTTCTTATTTACGATGAAACACAGTTACTGCATCGGAATTAAATACAAAAGGCACAATGCCGATTTAAGTACAAGAAGACTGACTCTTCTTACTGTCTATGTTTTGATCCATTCCGGTGACACTAGTTATGGTTTCCGATGCTTCACTTTAGGTTTACTGTATCACTAGGACCTTCTTATTGACGATGAAACACAGAAATTGCATCGGAATTAAATACAAAAGGCACAATGCCGACTCAAGTACAAGCAATCTGACTCTTCATACTGTCTAAGTTTTGAACCATTCCTGTGACACTAGTTATACATTCCGATGCTTCACTTCAGGTTTACTGTATCCCTCTGACTTTCTAATTGACGATGAAACACAGAAATTGCATCGGAATTAAATACAAAAGGCACAGTGCCGACTTAAGTATAAGAAGGCTGAATCTTCCTAATCTCAATGCTTGAATCATTCCCGTGACACTAGTTATAGATTCCGATGCTTCAATTCTGGTTTACTGTACCCCTCTGACCATCTTATTGACGATCAAACACAGAAATTGCATCGGAATTAAATACAAAAGGCACAATGCCGACTCAAATACAAGATGACTGGCTCTTCTTACTCTCTATGCTATGATCCTTTCCTGTGAGACCGGTATTAGATTCCGATGCTTCACTTCAGGTTTACTGTATCCCTTGGACCTTCTTATTGACGATGAAACACAGAAATTGCATCGGAATTAAATACAAAAGGCACTATGCCGACTTAAGTACAAGAAATCTGACTCTTCCTACTGTCTATGATTTGAACCATTCCTGTGACACTAGTTATAGCTTTCGATGCCTCACTTCAGGTTTACTGTATCCGTCTGACCTTCTTATTTACGATGAAACACAGATATTGCATCGGAATTAAATACAAAAGGCACAATGCCGACTTAAGTACAAGAAGACTGACTCTTCTTACTGTCTATGTTTTGATCCATTCAGGTGACACTAGTTATAGTTTCCGATGCTTCACTTTAGGTTTACTGTATTACTAGGACCTTCTTATTGACGATGAAACACAGAAATTGCATCGGAATTAAATACAAAAGGCACAATGCCGACTCGAGTACAAGAAATCTGACTCTTCGTACTGTCTAAGTTTTGAACCATTCCTGTGACACTAATTAAACATTCCGATGCTTCACTTCAGGTTTACTGTATCCCTCTGACTTTCTAATTGACGATGAAACACAGAAATTGCATCGGAATTAAATACAAAAGGCACAGTGCCGACTTAAGTATAAGAAGACTGACTCTTCCTAATCTCAATGTTTTGAACCATTCCCGTGACACTAGTTATAGATTCCGATGCTTCACTTTAGGTTTACTGTATCCCTCTGACTTTCTAATTGACGATGAAACACAGAAATTGCATCGGAATTAAATACAAAAGGCACAATGCCGACTTAAGTACAAGACGACTGACTCTTCCTACGGTCTCTGTTTTGAACCATACCTGTGAAACCAGTTTTAGATTCCGATGCTTCACAATATGTTTACTGTATCCCTTGGACCTTCTTATTGACGATGAAACACAGAAATTGCATCGCAATTAAATACAGAAGGAACCATGCCGACTTAAGTACAAGAAGACTGACTCTTCTTACTGACTATGCTTTGAACCATTCCTGGAACACTAGTTATAGATTCCGATGCCTCACTTCAGGTTTACTGTATCCCTTGGACCTTCTTATTGATGATGAAACACAGAAATTGCATCGGAATTAAATACAAAAGGCACAATGGCGACTTAAGTACTAGAAGACTTACTCTTCCTACTGTCTATGTTTTGAACCATTCCTGGGACACTAGTTATAGTTTCCGATGCCTCACTTCAGGTTTACTGTATCCCTTGGACCTTCATATTGACGATGAAACACAGAAATTGCATCGGAATTAAATACAAAAGGCACAATGCCGACTTTAGTAGAAGAAGACTGACTCTTCCTACTGTCTATTTTTTGAACCATTCCTGTGACACTTGTTATAGATTCCGATTATTCACTTCAGGTTTTCTGTATCCCTCTGACCTTTTTATTGACGATGAAACACAGAAATTGCACTGGATTTAAATACAAAAGGCACAATGCCGACTCAAGTACAAGAGAACTGACTCTTCCTACTGTCTATGTTTTGAACCATTCCTGTGACACTAGTATACATTCCGATGCTTCACTTTAGGTTTACTGTATCCCTCTGACCTTCTTCTTGTTGATGAAACACAGAAATTGCATCGGAATTAAATACAAAAGGCACAATGCCGACTTAAGTACAACAAGACTGACTTTTCTTACTGTCTATGTTTTGAACCATTCCAGTGACACTAGTTATAGATTCCGATGCTTCACTTCAGTTGTACTGTATCCCTTGGACCTTCTTATTGACGACGAAACACAGAAATTGCATCGGAATAAAATACAAGAGGCACAATGCCAACTTAAGTACAAGAATACTGATTCTTCCTACTGTCTACATTTTGAACCATCCCTGTGACACTAGTTATAGATTCCGATGCTTCACTTCAGGTTTGCTGTATCCCTCTGTCCTTCTTATTGACGATAAAACACAGAAAATGCATCGGAATTAAATAGAAAATGCGCAATGCTGACTTAAGTACAAGAAGACTTACTCTTCCTACTGTCTATGTTTTGAACCATTCCTGTGACACTAGTTATAGTTTCCGATGCCTCACTTCAGGTTTACTGTATCCCTTGGACCTTCATATTGACAATGAAACACAGAAATTGCATCGGAATTAAATACAAAAGGCACAATGCCGACTTTAGTACAAGACGACTGACTCTTCCTACTGTCTATTTTTTGAACCATTCCTGTGACACTTGTTATAGATTCCGATGCTTCACTTCAGGTTTACTGTATCCCTTGGACCATCTTATTGACGACGGAACACAGAATATGCATGGGAATTACATAGAAAAGGAACAATGCCGACTTAAGTACAAGAAGACTGACTCTTCCTACTGTCTGTGATTTGAACCATACATGTGACACTAGCTATAGATTCCGATGCTTCACTTCAGGTTTCCTTTAGCCCTCTGATCTTCTTATTGACGATGAAACACAGAAATTGCAGCGGCATTAATTACAAAAGGCACAATGCCGACACAAATACATATTGACTGGCTCTTCTTACTCTCTATGCTATGAACCTTTCCTGTGAGACCGGTATTAGATTCCGATGCTTCACTTCAGGTTCACTGTATCCCTTGCACCTTCTTATTGACGACGAAACACAGAAATTGCATCGGAATTAAATAGAAAAGGCACAATGCCGACTTAAGTACAAGAGGAAGACTCTTCTTACTGGCTATGTTTTGAACATTTCCTGTTAGACCAGTTTTAGATTCCGATGCTTCGCAATATGTTAACTGTATCCCTTGGACCTTCTTATTGACGATGAAACACAGAAATTGCATCGGAATTAAATACAGAACGCACCATGCCACCTTAAGTACAAGAAGACTGACTCTTCTTACTGAATATGTTTTGAACCATTCCTGTGAAACTAGTTATAGATTCCGATGCCTCACTTCAGGTTTACTGTATCCCTCTGACCTTCTTATTGATGATGAAACACAGAAATTGCATCGGAATTAAATACAAAAGGCACAATGCCGACTTAAGTTCTTGAAGACTTACTCTTCCTACTGTCTATGTTTTGAACCATTCCTGTGACACTAGTTATAGACTTCGATGCCTCACTTCAGGTTTACTGTATCCCTCTGACCTTCTTATTTACGATGAAACACAGATATTGCATCGGAATTAAATACAAAAGGCACAATGCCGACTTAAGTACAAGAAGACTGACTCTTCTTACTGTCTATGTTTTGATCCATTCCGGTGACACTAGTTATAGTTTCCGATGCTTCACTTTAGGTTTACTGTATCACTAGGACTTTCTTATTGACGATGAAACACAGAAATTGCATCGGAATTAAATACAAAAGGCACAATGCCGACTCAAGTACAAGTAATCTGACTCTTCATACTGTCTAAGTTTTGAACCATTCCTGTGACACTAGTTAAACATTCCGATGCTTCACTTCAGGTTTACTGTATCCCTCTGACTTTCTAATTGACGATGAAACACAGAAATTGCATCGGAATTAAATACAAAAGGCACAGTGCCGACTTAAGTATAAGAAGACTGACTCTTCCCAATCTCAATGTTTTGAACCATTCCCATGACACTAGTTATAGATTCCGATGCTTCAATTCAGGTTTACTGTATCCCTCTGACCATCTTATTGACGATCAAACACAGAAATTGCATCGGAATTTGATACAAAAGGCACAATGCCGCCTCAAATACAAGAAGACTGGTTCTTCTTACTCTCTATGCTATGATCCTTTCCTGTGAGACCGGTATTAGATTCCGATGCTTCACTTCAGGTTTACTGTATCCCTTGGACCTTCTTATTGACAATGAAACACAGAAATTGCATCGGAATTAAATACAAAAGGCACAATGCCGACTCAAGTACAAGAAATCTGACTCTTCCTACTGTCTATGTTTTGAACCATTCCTGTGACACTAGTTATAGATTTCGATGCCTCACTTCAGGTTTACTGTATCCCTCTGACCTTCTCATTTACGATGAAACACAGTTATTGCATCGGAATTAAATACAAAAGGCACAATGCCGATTTAAGTACAAGAAGACTGACTCTTCTTACTGTCTATGTTTTGATCCATTCCGGTGACACTAGTTATGGTTTCCGATGCTTCACTTTAGGTTTACTGTATCACTAGGACCTTCTTATTGACGATGAAACACAGAAATTGCATCGGAATTAAATACAAAAGGCACAATGCCGACTCAAGTACAAGTAATCTGACTCTTCATACTGTCTAAGTTTTGAACCATTCCTGTGACACTAGTTATACATTCCGATGCTTCACTTCAGGTTTACTGTATCCCTCTGACTTTCTAATTGACGATGAAACACAGAAATTGCATCGGAATTAAATACAAAAGGCACAGTGCCGACTTAAGTATAAGAAGACTGACTCTTCCTAATCTCAATGCTTGAACCATTCCCGTGACACTAGTTATAGATTCCGATGCTTCAATTCTGGTTTACTGTACCCCTCTGACCATCTTATTGACGATCAAACACAGAAATTGCATCGGAATTAAATACAAAAGGCACAATGCCGACTCAAATACAAGATGACTGGCTCTTCTTACTCTCTATGCTATGATCCTTTCCTGTGAGACCGGTATTAGATTCCGATGCTTCACTTCAGGTTTACTGTATCCCTTGGACCTTCTTATTGACGATGAAACACAGAAATTGCATCGGAATTAAATACAAAAGGCACAATGCCGACTCAAGTACAAGAAATCTGACTCTTCCTACTGTCTATGATTTGAACCATTCCTGTGACACTAGTTATAGATTTCGATGCCTCACTTCAGGTTTACTGTATCCCTCTGACCTTCTTATTTACGATGAAACACAGATATTGCATCGGAATTAAATACAAAAGGCACAATGCCGACTTAAGTACAAGAAGACTGACTCTTCTTACTGTCTATGTTTTGATCCATTCCGGTGACACTAGTTATAGTTTCCGATGCTTCACTTTAGGTTTGCTGTATTACTAGGACCTTCTTATTGACGATGAAACACAGAAATTGCATCGGAATTAAATACAAAAGGCACAATGCCGACTCGAGTACAAGAAATCTGACTCTTCGTACTGTCTAAGTTTTGAACCATTCCTGTGACACTAATTAAACATTCCGATGCTTCACTTCAGGTTTACTGTATCCCTCTGACTTTCTAATTGACGATGAAACACAGAAATTGCATCGGAATTAAATACAAAAGGCACAGTGCCGACTTAAGTATAAGAAGACTGACTCTTCCTAATCTCAATGTTTTGAACCATTCCCGTGACACTAGTTATAGATTCCGATGCTTCACTTTAGGTTTACTGTATCACTTTGATCATCTTATTGACGATGAAACACAGAAATTGCATCGGAATCAAATAGAAAAGGCACAATGCCGACTTAAGTACAAGACGACTGACTCTTCCTACTGTCTCTGTTTTGAACCATACCTGTGAGACCAGTTTTAGATTCCGATGCTTCACAATATGTTTACTGTATCCCTTGGACCTTCTTATTGACGGTGAAACACAGAAATTGCATCGCAATTAAATACAGAAGGAACCATGCCGACTTAAGTACAAGAAGACTGACTCTT
The DNA here is from genome assembly GCF_021461385.2 of Schistocerca piceifrons. Taxonomy (NCBI): domain Eukaryota; kingdom Metazoa; phylum Arthropoda; class Insecta; order Orthoptera; family Acrididae; genus Schistocerca; species Schistocerca piceifrons. Next base: position 9,504,348 of record NW_025727396.1, on the reverse strand, counting down.
CTTACTGACTATGCTTTGAACCATTCCTGGAACACTAGTTATAGATTCCGATGCCTCACTTCAGGTTTACTGTATCCCTTGGACCTTCTTATTGATGATGAAACACAGAAATTGCATCGGAATTAAATACAAAAGGCACAATGGCGACTTAAGTACTAGAAGACTTACTCTTCCTACTGTCTATGTTTTGAACCATTCCTGGGACACCAGTTATAGTTTCCGATGCCTCACTTCAGGTTTACTGTATCCCTTGGACCTTCATATTGACGATGAAACACAGAAATTGCATCGGAATTAAATACAAAAGGCACAATGCCGACTTTAGTAGAAGAAGACTGACTCTTCCTACTGTCTATTTTTTGAACCATTCCTGTGACACTTGTTATAGATTCCGATTATTCACTTCAGGTTTTCTGTATCCCTCTGACCTTTGTATTGACGATGAAACACAGAAATTGCATCGGATTTAAATACAAAAGGCACAATGCCGACTCAAGTACAAGAGAACTGACTCTTCCTACTGTCTATGTTTTGAACCATTCCTGTGACACTAGTATACATTCCGATGCTTCACTTTAGGTTTACTGTATCCCTCTGACCTTCTTCTTGTTGATGAAACACAGAAATTGCATCGGAATTAAATACAAAAGGCACAATGCCGACTTAAGTACAAGAAGACTGACTTTTCTTACTGTCTATGTTTTGAACCATTCCTGTGACACTAGTTATAGATTCCGATGCTTCACTTCAGGTTTACTGTATCCCTTGGACCATCTTATTGACGACGGAACACAGAATTTGCATCGGAACTAAATAGAAAAGGCACAATGCCGGCTTAAGTACAAGAAGACTGACTCTTCCTACTGTCTCTGTTTTGAACCATACATGTGACACTAGCTATAGATTCCGATGCTTCACTTCAGGTTTACTTTAGCCCTCTGATCTTCGTATTGACGATGAAACACAGAAATTGCATCGGAATTAAATACAAAAGGCACAATGCCGACTTAAGTACAAGAAGACTGTTTCTTCCTACTGTCTATTTTCGGACCATTCCTGTGATACTTGTTATAGATTCCGATGCTTCACTTCAGGTTTACTGTATCCCTGTGACCTTCTTATTGACGATGAAACACAGAAATTGCATCGGAATTAAATACATAAGTCTCAATGCCGACTCAACTACAAGAAAACTGACTCTTCCTACGTCCTTGCTTTGAACCATTCCTGTGACACTAGTTATACATTCCGATGCTTCACTTCAGGTTTACTGTATCCCTCTGACCTTCCTCTTGATGATGAAACACAGAAATTGCATCGGAATCAAATAGAAAAGGCACAATGCCGACTTAAGTACAACAAGACTGACTTTTCTTACTGTCTATGTTTTGAACCATTCCTGTGACACTAGTTATAGATTCCGATGCTTCACTTCAGTTTTACTGTATCCCTTGGACCTTCTTATTGACGACGAAACACAGAAATTGCATCGGAATTAAATACAAAAGGCACAATGCCGACTTAAGTACAAGAATACTGATTCTTCCTACTGTCTACATTTTGAACCATCCCTGTGACACTAGTTATAGATTCCGATGCTTCACTTCAGGTTTGCTGTATCCCTCTGACCTTCTTATTGACGATAAAACACAGAAAATGCATCGGAATTAAATTGAAAATGCGCAATGCTGACTTAAGTACAAGAAGACTGACTCTTCTTACTGTCTCTGTTTTGAACCATACCTGTGAGACCAGTTTTAGATTCCGATGCATCACAATATGTTTACTGTATCCCTTGGACCTTCTTATTGACGATGAAACACAGAAATTGGATCTCAATTAAATACAGAAGGCACCATGCCGACTTAAGAACAAGAAGACTGACTCTTCTTACTGACTATGTTTTGAACCATTCCTGGAACACTAGTTATAGATTCCGATGCCTCACTTCAGGTTTACTGTATCCCTTGGACCTTCTTATTGATGATGAAACACAGAAATTGCATCGGAATTAAATACAAAAGGCACAATGGCGACTTAAGTACTAGAAGACTCACTCTTCCTACTGTCTATGTTTTGAACCATTCCTGTGACACTAGTTATAGTTTCCGATGCCTCACTTCAGGTTTACTGTATCCCTTGGACCTTCATATTGACAATGAAACACAGAAATTGCATCGGAATTAAATACAAAAGGCACAATGCCGACTTTAGTACAAGACGACTGACTCTTCCTACTGTCTATTTTTTGAACCATTCCTGTGACACTTGTTATAGATTCCGATGCTTCACTTCAGGTTTACTGTATCCCTTGGACCATCATATTGACGACGGAACACAGAATATGCATGGGAATTACATAGAAAAGGCACAATGCCGACTTAAGTACAAGAAGACTGACTCTTCCTACTGTCTGTGATTTGAACCATACATGTGACACTAGCTATAGATTCCGATGCTTCACTTCAGGTTTACTTTAGCCCTCTGATCTTCTTATTGACGATGAAACACAGAAATTGCAGCTGCATTAATTACAAAAGGCACAATGCCGACACAAATACATATTGACTGGCTCTTCTTACTCTCTATGCTATGAACCTTTCCTGTGAGACCGGTATTAGATTCCGATGCTTCACTTCAGGTTCACTGTATCCCTTGCACCTTCTTATTGACGACGAAACACAGAAATTGCATCGGAATTAAATAGAAAAGGCACAATGCCGACTTAAGTACAAGAGGACTGACTCTTCTTACTGGCTATGTTTTGAACATTTCCTGTTAGACCAGTTTTAGATTCCGATGCTTCGCAATATGTTTACTGTATCCCTTGGACCTTCTTATTGAAGATGAAACACAGAAATTGCATCGGAATTAAATACAGAACGCACCGTGCCACCTTAAGTACAAGAAGACTGACTCTTCTTACTGAATATGTTTTGAACCATTCCTGTGAAACTAGTTATAGATTCCGATGCCTCACTTCAGGTTTACTGTATCCCTCTGACCTTCTTATTGATGATGAAACACAGAAATTGCATCGGAATTAAATACAAAAGGCACAATGCCGACTTAAGTACTAGAAGACTTACTCTTCCTACTGTCTATGTTTTGAACCATTCCTGTGACACTAGCTATAGATTCCGATGACTAACTTCAGGTTTACTGTATCCCTTGGACCTTCTTATTGATGATGAAACACAGAAATTGCATCGGAATTAAATAGAAAAGGCACAATACCGACTTAAGTACAAGAAGACTGACTCTTCTTACTGACTATGTTTTGAACCATTCCTGTGACACTAGTTATAGATTCCCATGACTAACTTCAGGTTTACAGCAGCCCTTGGACCTTCTTATTGATGATGAAACACAGAATTTGCATCGGAATTAAATACAAAAGGCACAATGCAGACTTAAGTACTAGAAGACTTACTCTTCCTACTGTCTATGTTTTGAACCATTCCTGTGACACTAGTTATAGATTCCGATGCCTCACTTCAGGTTTACTGTATCCCTGGGACCATCTTATTGACGATGAAACACAGAAATTGCATCGGAATTAAATACAAAAGGCACAATGCCGACTTTAGTACAAGAAGACTGTTTCGTCCTACTGTCTATTTTTTGCACCATTGCTGTGACACTTGTTATAGATTCCATGCTTCACTTGAGGTTTACTGTATCCCTGTGACCTTCTTATTGACGATGAAACACAGAAATTGCATCGGAATTAAATACAAAAGTCTCAATGCCGACTCAAGTACAAGAAAACTGACTCTTCCTACGTCCTTGCTATGAACCATTCCTGTGTCACTAGTTATACATTCCGATGCTTCCCTTCAGGTTTATTGTATCCCTCTGACCTTCTTCTTGATGATGAAACACAGAAATTGCATCGAAATTAAATAGAAATGGCACAATGCCGACTTAAGTACAAGAAGACTGACTTTTCTTACTGTCTATGTTTTGAACCATTCCAGTGACACTAGTTACAGATTCCGATGCTTCACTTCAGGTTTACTGTATCCCTTGGACCTTCTAATTGACGACGAAACATAGAATCTGCATCGGAATTAAATAGAAAAGGCACAATGCCGACTAAAGTACAAGAAGACTGACTCTTCCTACTGTCTCTGTTTTGAACCATTCCTGTGTCACTAGCTATAGATTCCGATGCTTTACTTCAGGTTTACTGTATCCCTCTGACCTTCTAATTGACGTTGAAACACAGAAATTGCATCGGAATTAAATACACAAGGCACAATGCCGACTCAAATACAAGATGACTGGCTCTTCTTACTCTCTATGCTATGAAACTTTCCAGTGAGACCGGTATTAGATTCCGATGCTTCACTTCAGGTTTACTGTATCCCTTGGACCTTCTTATTGACGACGAAACACCGAAATTGCATCGGAATTAAATATAAAAGGCACGATGCCGACTTAAGTACAAGGGGACTAACTCTTCTTCCTGGCTATGTTTTGAACATTTCCTGTGAGACCAGTTTTAGATTCCGATGCTTCACAATATGTTTACTATATCCCTTGGACATTCTTAATGATGATGAAACACAGAAATTGCATCGGAATTAAATACAAAAGGCACCATGCCGACTTAAGTACAAGAAGACTGACTCTTCTTACTGACTATAATTTGAACCATTCCTGTGACACTAGTTAAAGATTCCGATGCCTCACTTCAGGTTTACTGTATCCCTCTGACCTTCTTATTTACGATGAAACACAGAAATTGCATCGGAATTAAATGCAAAAGGCACAATGCCGACATAAGTACGTGAAGACTGACTCTTCCTACTGTAGATGTTTTGATCCATTCCGGTGACACTAGTTATAGTTTCCGATGCTTCACTTTAGGTTTACTGTATCACTAGGACCTTCGTATTGACGATGAAACACAGAAATTGCATCGGAATTAAATACAAAAGGCACAATGCCGCCTCAAGTACAAGAAATCTGACTCTTCCTACTCTCTATGTTTTGAACCATTCCTGTGACACTAGTAATACATTCCGATGCTTCACTTCAGGTTTACTGTATCCCTCTTACCTTCTATTGACGATGAAACACAGAAATTGCATCGGAATTAAATACAAAAGGCACAGTGCCGACTTAAGTATAAGAAGACTGACTCTTCCTAATCTCAATGCTTTGAACCATTCCTGTGACACTAGTTATAGTCTCCGATGCTTCACTTCAGGTTTACTGTATCCCTCTGGCCTTCTTCTTGATGATGAAACACAGAAATTGCTTCGGAATTAAATAGAAAAGGCACAATGCCGACTTAAGTACAAGAAGACTGACTTTTCTTACTGTCTATGTTTTGAACCATTCCTGTGACACTAGTGATAGATTCTGATGCTACACTTCAGGTTTACTGTATCCCTTGGACCTTCTTATTGACGACGAAACATAGAATTTGCATCGGAATTAAATAGAAAAGGCACAATGCCGACTTAAGTACAAGAAGACTGACACTTCTTACTGTCTCTATTTTGGACCATTCCTGTGACACTAGCTATAGATTCCGATGCTTCACTTCAGGTTTACTGTAGCCCTCTGACCTTCTAATTGAAGATGAAACTCAGATATTGCATCGGAATTAAATACAAAAGGCACAATGCCGACTCAAATACAAGATGACTGGCTCTTCATACTCTCTATGCTATGATCCTTTCCTGTGAGACCGGTATTAGATTCCGATGCTTCACTTCAGGTTTACTGTATCCCTTGGACCTTCTTATTGACGATGAAACACAGAAAGTGCATCGGAATTAAATACAAAAGGCACAATGCCGACTCAAGTACAAGAAATCTGACTCTTCCTACTGTCTATGTTTTGAACCATTCCTGTGACACCAGTTATAGATTTCGATGCCTCACTTCAGGTTTACTGTATCCCTCTGACCTTCTTATTTACGATGAAACACAGAAATTGCATCGGAATTAAATACAAAAGGCACAATGCCGACTTAAGAACAAGAAGACTGACTCTTCTTACTGTCTATGTTTTGATCCATTCCGGTGACACTAGTTATAGTTTCCGATGCTTCACTTTAGGTTTACTGTATCACTAGGACATTCTTATTGACGATGAAACACAGAAATTGCATCGGAATTAAATATAAAAGGCACAATGCCGACTCAAGTACAAGAAATCTGACTCTTCCTACTGTCTATGTTTTGAACCATTCCTGTGACACTAGTTATACATTCCGATGTTTCACTTCAGGTTTCCTGTATCCCTCTGACCTTCTAATTGACGATGAAACACAGAAATTGCATCGGAATTAAATACAAAAGGCACAGTGCCGACTTAAGTATAAGAAGACTGACTCTTCCCAATCTCAATGTTTTGAACCATTCCCGTGACACTAGTCATAGATTCCGATGCTTCAATTTAGGTTTACTGTATCCCTCTGACCATCTTATTGACGATCAAACACAGAAATTGCATCGGAATTAAATACAAAAGGCACAATGCCGACTTACGTCCAAGAAGCCCGACTCATTCTTCTGTCTATGTTTTGAACCATTCCTGTGACACTAGTTATAGATTCCGATGGTTCACTTCAGGTTTACTGTATCCCTTGGACCTTCTCATTGACGACGAAACACAGAAACTGCATCGGAATTAAATAGAAAAGACACAATGCCGACTTAAGTACAAGAAGACTGACTCTTCCAACCGTCTATGCTTTGAATCATTCCTGTGACACTAGTTATAGATTCCGATGCTTCACTTCAGGTTTACTGTATCCCTCTGACCTTCTTATTGTAGATGAAACACAGAAATTGCATCGGAATTAAATGCAGAAGGCACATTGCCGAATTAAGTACAAGTAGACTGACTCTTCTTACTGTCTATGTTTTGAACCATTCCTGTGACACTAGTTATAGATTCTGATGCCTCATTTCAGGTTTACTGTATCCCTCTGATCCTCTTATTGACGATGAAACACAGAAATTGCATCGGAATTAAATACAAAAGGCACAATGTCGACTAAATTACAAGAAGACTGACTCTTTTTACTGTCAATGTTTTTAACCATTCCTGTGACACTAGTTATAGATTCTGATGCCTCATTTCAGGTTTACTGTATCCCTCTGATCCTCTTATTGACGATGAAACACAGAAATTGCATCGGAATTAAATACAAAAGGCACAATGCCGACTTAAGAACAAGAATACTGATTCTTCCTACTGTCTACGTTTTGAACCATCCCTGTGACACTAGTTATAGATTCCGATGCTTCACTTCTGGTTTGCTGTATCCCCCTGACCTTCTTATTGACGATAAAACACAGAAATTGCATCGGAATTAAATAGAAAATGCGCAATGCTGGCTTAAGTACAGGAAGACTGACTCTTCTTACTGACTATGTTTTGAACCATTCCTGTGACACTAGTATAGATTCCGATGCTTCACTTTAGGTTTACTGTATCACTTTGATCTTCTTATTGACGATGAAACACAGAAATTGCATCGGAATTAAATACAAAAGGCACAATGCCGACTTAAGTACAAGAAGACTTACTCTTCCTACTGTCTATGTTTTGAACAATTCCTGGGACACTAGTTATAGTTTCCGATGCCTCACTTCAGGTTTACTGTATCCCTTGGACCTTCATATTGACGATGAAACACAGAAATTGCACCGGAATTAAATACAAAAGGCACAATGCCGACTTTAGTAGAAGAAGACTGACTCTTCCTACTGTCTATCTTTTGAACCATTCCTGTGACACTTGTTATAGATTCCGATTATTCACTTCAGGTTTTCTGTATCCCTCTGACCTATTTATTGACGATGAAACACAGAAATTGCATCGGATTTAAATACAAAAGGCACAAGGCCGACTCAAGTACAAGAGAACTGACTCTTTCTACTGTCTATGTTTTGAACCATTCCTGTGACACTAGTATACATTCCGATGCTTCACTTTAGGTTTACTGTATCCCTCTGACCTTCTTCTTGTTGATGAAACACAGAAATTGCATCGGAATTAAATACAAAAGGCACAATGCCGACTTAAGTAAAAGATGACTGACTTTTCTTACTGTCTATGTTTTGAATCATTCCTGTGACACTAGTTATAGATTCCGATGCTTCGCTTCAGGTTTACTGTATCCCTTGGACCATCTTATTGACGACGGAACACAGAATTTGCATCGGAATTAAATAGAAAAGGCACAATGCCGGCTTAAGTACAAGAAGACTGACGCTTCCTACTGTCTCTGTTTTGAACCATACATGTGACACTAGCTATAGATTCCGATGCTTCACTTCAGGTTTACTTTAGCCCTCTGATCTTCTTATTGACGATGAAACACAGAAATTGCATCGGAATTAAATACAAAAGGCACAATGCCGACTGAAGTACAAGAAGACTGACTTTTCTTACTGTCTATGTTTTGAACCATTCCGGTGACTCTAGTTATAGTTTCCGATGCTTCACTTTAGGTTTACTGTATCCCTTGGACCTTCTTATTGATGACGAAACACAGAAATTGCATAGGAATTAAATAGAAAAGGCACAATGCCGACTTAAGTACAAGAAGACTGACTCTTCTTACTGACTATGTTTTGAACCATTCCTGTGACACTAGTTATAGATTCCGATGACTAACTTCAGGTTTACAGTATCCCTTGGAACTTCTTATTGATGATGAAACACAGAATTTGCATCGGAATTAAATACAAAAGGCACAATGCCGACTTAAGTACTAGAAGACTTACTCTTCCTACTGTCTATGTTTTGAACCATTCCTGTGACACTAGTTATTGATTCCGATGCCTCACTTCCGGTTTACTGTATCCCTGTGACCTTCTTATTGACGATGAAACACAGAAATTGCATCGGAATTAAACATATAAGTCTCAATGCCGACTCAACTACAAGAAAACTGACTCTTCCTACGTCCTTGCTTTGAAAAATTCCTGTGACACTAGTTATACATTCCGATGCTTCACTTCAGGTTTACTGTATCCCTCTGACGTTCCTCTTGATGATGAAACACAGAAATTGCATCGGAATCAAATAGAAAAGGCACAATGCCGACTTAAGTACAACAAGACTGACTTTTCTTACTGTCTATGTTTTGAACCATTCCTGTGACACTAGTTATAGATTCCGATGCTTCACTTCAGGTTTACTGTATCCCTTGGACCTTCTTATTGACGACGAAACACAGAAATTGCATCGGAATTAAATACAAAAGGCACAATGCCGACTTAAGTACAAGAATACTGATTCTTCCTACTGTCTACATTTTGAACCATCCCTGTGACACTAGTTATAGATTCCGATGCTTTACTTCAGGTTTGCTGTATCCCTCTGACCTTCTTATTGACGATAAAACACCGAAAATGCATCGGAATTAAATAGAAAATGCGCAATGCTGACTTAAGTACAAGAAGACTGACTCTTCTTACTGTCTCTGTTTTGAACCATACCTGTGAGACCAGTTTTAGATTCCGATGCATCACAATATGTTTACTGTATCCCTTGGACCTTCTTATTGACGATGAAACACAGAAATTCGATCGCAATTAAATACAGAAGGCACCATGCCGACTTAAGAACAAGAAGACTGACTCTTCTTACTGACTATGTTTTGAACCATTCCTGGAACACTAGTTATAGATTCCGATGCCTCACTTCAGGTTTACTGTATCCCTGGGACCTTCTTATTGACGATGAAACAAAGAAATGCATCGGAATTAAATACAAAAGGCACAATGCCGACTTTAGTACAAGAAGACTGTTTCTTCCTACTATCTATTTTTTGCACCATTGCTGTGACACTTGTTATAGATTCCGATGCTTCACTTCAGGTTTGCTGTATCCCTCTGACCATCTTATTGACGATAAAACACAGAATATGCATGGGAATTACATAGAAAAGGCACAATGCCGACTTAAGTACAAGAAGACTGACTCTTCCTACTGTCTGTGATTTGAACCATACATGTCACACTAGCTATAGATTCCGATGCTTCACTTCAGGTTTACTTTAGCCCTCTGATCTTCTTATTGACGATGAAACACAGAAATTGCAGCAGCATTAATTACAAAAGGCACAATGCCGACACAAATACATATTGACTGGCTCTTCTTTCTCTCTATGCTATGAACCTTTCCTGTGAGACCGGTATTAGATTCCGATGCTTCACTTCAGGTTCACTGTATCCCTTGCACCTTCTTATTGCCGACGAAACACAGAAATTGCATCGGAATTAAATAGAAAAGGCACAATGCCGACTTAAGTACAAGAGGACTGACTCTTCTTACTGGCTATGTTTTGAACATTTCCTGTTAGACCAGTTTTAGATTCCGATGCTTCGCAATATGTTTACTGTATCCCTTGGACCTTCTTATTGACGATGAAACACAGAAATTGCATCGGAATTAAATACAGAACGCACCATGCCACCTTAAGTACAAGAAGACTGACTCTTCTTACTGAATATGTTTTGAACCATTCCTGTGAAACTAGTTATAGATTCCGATGCCTCACTTCAGGTTTACTGTATCCCTCTGACCTTCTTATTGATGATGAAACACAGAAATTGCATCGGAATTAAATACAAAAGGCACAATGCCGGCTTAAGTACTAGAAGACTTACTCTTCCTACTGTCTATGTTTTGAACCATTCCTGTGACACTAGTTATAGATTCCGATGACTAACTTCAGGTTTACTGTATCCCTTGGACCTTCTTATTGATGATGAAACACAGAAATTGCATCGGAATTAAATAGAAAAGGCACAATACCGACTTAAGTACAAGAAGACTGACTCTTCTTACTGACTAAGTTTTGAACCATTCCTGTGACACTAGTTATAGATTCCCATGACTAACTTCAGGTTTACAGCAGCCCTTGGACCTTCTTATTGATGATGAAACACAGAATTTGCATCGGAATTAAATACAAAAGGCACAATGCCGACTTTAGTACTAGAAGACTTACTCTTCCTACTGTCTATGTTTTGAACCATTCCTGTGACACTAGTTATAGATTCCGATGCCTCACTTCAGGTTTACTGTATCCCTGGGACCATCTTATTGACGATGAAACACAGAAATTGCTTCGGAATTAAATACAAAAGGCACAATGCCGACTTTAGTACAAGAAGACTGTTTCTTCCTACTGTCTATTTTTTGCACCATTGCTGTGACACTTGTTATAGATTCCATGCTTCACTTCAGGTTTACTGTATCCCTGAGACCTTCTTATTGACGATGAAACACAGAAATTGCATCGGAATTAAATACAAAAGTCTCAATGCCGACTCAAGTACAAGAAAACAGACTCTTCCTACGTCCTTGCTATGAACCATTCCTGTGTCACTAGTTATACATTCCGATGCTTCCCTTCAGGTTTATTGTATCCCTCTGACCTTCTTCTTGATGATGAAACACAGAAATTGCATCGGAATTAAATAGAAAAGGCACAATGCCGACATAAGTACAAGAAGACTGACTTTTCTTACTGTCTATGTTTTGAACCATTCCTGTGACACTAGTTACAGATTCCGATGCTCCACTTCAGGTTTACTGTATCCCTTGGACCTTCTAATTGACGACGAAACATAGAATCTGCATCGGAATTAAATAGAAAAGGCACAATGCCGACTAAAGTACAAGAAGACTGACTCTTCCTACTGTCTCTGTTTTGAACCATTCCTGTGTCACTAGCTATGGATTCCGATGCTTTACTTCAGGTTTACTGTATCCCTCTGACCTTCTAATTGACGTTGAAACACAGAAATTGCATCGGAATTAAATACAAAAGGCACAATGCCGACTGAAATACAAAATGACTGGCTCTTCTTACTCTCTATGCTATGAAACTTTCCAGTGAGACCGGTATTAGATTCCGATGCTTCACTTCAGGTTTACTGTATCCCTTGGACCTTCTTATTGACGACGAAACACCGAAATTGCATCGGAATTAAATATAAAAGGCACGATGCCGACTTAAGTACAACGGGACTGACTCTTCTTACTGGCTATGTTTTGAACATTTCCTGTGAGACCAGTTTTAGATTCCGATGCTTCACAATATGTTTACTATATCCCTTGGACATTCTTAATGATGATGAAACACAGAAATTGCATCGGAATTAAATACAAAAGGCACCATGCCGACTTAAGTACAAGAAGACTGACTCTTCTTACTGACTATAATTTGAACCATTCCTGTGACACTAGTTAAAGATTCCGATGCCTCACTTCAGGTTTACTGTATCCCTCTGACATTCTTATTTACGATGAAACACAGAAATTGCATCGGAATTAAATGCAAAAGGCACAATGCCGACATAAGTACGTGAAGACTGACTCTTCCTACTGTAGATGTTTTGATCCATTCCGGTGACACTAGTTATAGTTTCCGATGCTTCACTTTAGGGTTACTGTATCACTAGGACCTTCGTATTGACGATGAAACACAGAAATTGCATCGGAATTAAATACAAAAGGCACAATGCCGACTCAAGTACAAGAAATCTGACTCTTCCTACTCTCTATGTTTTGAACCATTCCTGTGACACTAGTAATACATTCCGATGCTTCACTTCAGGTTTACTGTATCCCTCTCACCTTCTATTGACGATGAAACACAGAAATTGCATCGGAATTAAATACAAAAGGCACAGTGCCGACTTAAGTATAAGAAGACTGACTCTTCCTAATCTCAATGCTTTGAACCATTCCTGTGACACTAGTTATAGTTTCCGATGCTTCACTTCAGGTTTACTGTATCCCTCTGACCCTCTTATTGACGATGAAACACAGAAATTGCTTCGGAATTAAATACAAAAGGCTAAATGGCGACTTAAGTACTAGAAGACTTACTCATCCTACTGTCTATTTTTTGGACCATTCCTGTGACACTTGTTATAGATTCCGATGCTTCACTTCAGGTTTACTGTATCCCTGTGACCTTCTTATTGACGATGAAACACAGAAATTGCATCGGAATTAAAGACAAAAGTCTCAATGCCGACTCAAGTACAAGAAAACTGACTCTTCCTACGTCCTTGTTTGAACCATTCCTGTGACACTAGTTATACATTCCGATGCTTCACTTCAGGTTTACTGTATCCCTCTGGCCTTCTTCTTGATGATGAAACACAGAAATTGCATCGGAATTAAATAGAAAAGGCACAATGCCGACTTAAGTACAAGAAGACTGACTTTTCTTACTGTCTATGTTTTGAACCATTCCTGTGACACTAGTGATAGATTCTGATGCTACACTTCAGGTTTACTGTATCCCTTGGACCTTCTTATTGACGACGAAACATAGAATTTGCATCGGAATTAAATAGAAAAGGCACAATGCCGACTTAAGTACAAGAAGACTGACACTTCTTACTGTCTCTATTTTGAACCATTCCTGTGACACTAGCTATAGATTCCGATGCTTCACTTCAGGTTTACTGTAGCCCTCTGACCTTCTAATTGACGATGAAACTCAGATATTGCATCGGAATTAAATACAAAAGGCACAATGCCGACTCAAGTACAAGAAATCTGACTCTTCCTACTGTCTATGTTTTGAACCATTCCTGTGACACCAGTTATAGATTTCGATGCCTCACTTCAGGTTTACTGTATCCCTCTGACCTTCTTATTTACGATGAAACACAGAAATTGCATCGGAATTAAATACAAAAGGCACAATGCCGACTTAAGTACAAGAAGACTGACTCTTCTTACTGTCTATGTTTTGATCCATTCCGGTGACACTAGTTATAGTTTCCGATGCTTCACTTTAGGTTTACTGTATCACTAGGACATTCTTATTGACGATGAAACACAGAAATTGCATCGGAATTAAATATAAAAGGCACAATGCCGACTCAAGTACAAGAAATCTGACTCTTCCTACTGTCTATGTTTTGAACCATTCCTGTGACACTAGTTATACATTCCGATGTTTCACTTCAGGTTTACTGTATCCCTCTGACCTTCTAATTGACGATGAAACACAGAAATTGCATCGGAATTAAATACAAAAGGCACAGTGCCGACTTAAGTATAAGAAGACTGACTCTTCCTAATCTCAATGTTTTGAACCATTCCCGTGACACTAGTTATAGATTCCGATGCTTCAATTTAGGTTTACTGTATCCCTCTGACCATCTTATTGACGATCAAACACAGAAATTGCATCGGAATTAAATACAAAAGGCACAATGCCGACTTACGTCCAAGAAGCCCGACTCATTCTTCTGTCTATGTTTTGAACCATTCCTGTGACACTAGTTATAGATTCCGATGGTTCACTTCAGGTTTACTGTATCCCTTGGACCTTCTCATTGACGACGAAACACAGAAACTGCATCGGAATTAAATAGAAAAGACACAATGCCGACTTAAGTACAAGAAGACTGACTCTTCCAACCGTCTATGTTTTGAATCATTCCTGTGACACTAGTTATAGATTCCGATGCTTCACTTCAGGTTTACTGTATCCCTCTGACCTTCTTATTGTAGATGAAACACAGAAATTGCATCGGAATTAAATGCAGAAGGCACATTGCCGAATTAAGTACAAGTAGACTGACTCTTCTCACTGTCTATGTTTTGAACCATTCCTGTGACACTAGTTATAGATTCCGATGCTTCACTTCTGGTTTGCTGTATCCCCCTGACCTTCTTATTGACGATAAAACACAGAAATTGCATCGGAATTAAATAGAAAATGCGCAATGCTGGCTTAAGTACAGGAAGACTGACTCTTCTTACTGACTATGTTTTGAACCATTCCTGTGACACTAGTTATAGATTCCGATGCTTCACTTTAGGTTTACTGTATCACTTTGATCTTCTTATTGACGATGAAACACAGAAATTGCATCGGAATTAAATACAAAAGGCACAATGTCGACTAAATTACAAGAAGACTGACTCTTTTTATTGTCAATGTTTTTAACCATTCCTGTGACACTAGTTATAGATTCCGATGCTTCTCTTCAGGTTTACTGTATCCCTCTGACCTTCTTCTTGATGATGAAACACAGAAATTGCATCGGAATTAAATAGAAAAGGCATAAAGCCGACATAAGTACAAGAAGACTGACTTTTCTTACTGTCTATGTTTTGAACCATTCCTGTGACACTAGTTATAGATTCCGATGCTTCACTTCAGGTTTACTGTATCCCTTGGACCATCTTATAGACGACGAAACACAGAATTTGCATCGGAATTAAATAGAAAAGGCACAATGCCGACTTAAGTACAAGGCGACTGACTCTTCCTACTGTCTCTGTTTTGAACCATACCTGTGAGACCAGTTTTAGATTCCGATGCTTCACAATATGTTTACTGTATCCCTTGGACCTTCTTATTGACGATGAAACACAGAAATTGCATCGCACTTAAATACAGAAGGCACCATGCCGACTTAAGTACATGATGACTGACTCTTCTTACTGACTATGTTTTGAACCATTCCTGGAACACTAGTTATAGATTCCGATGCCTCACTTCAGGTTTACTGTATCCCTTGGACCTTCTTATTGATGATGAAACACAGAAATTGCATCGGAATTAAATACTAAATGCACAATGGCGACATAAGTACTAGAAGACTTACTCTTAGTACTGTCTATGCTTTGAACCATTCCTGTAACACTAATTATAGTTTCCGATGCCACACTTCAGGTTTACTGTATCCCTTGGACCTTCATATTGACGATGAAACACAGAAATTGCATCGGAATTAAATACAAAAGGCAGAATGCCGACTTTAGTACAAGAAGACTGACTCTTCTTACTGTCTCTGTTTTGAACCATTCCTGTGACACTAGCTATAGATTCCGATGCTTCACTTCAGATTTACTGTAGCCCTCTGACCTTCTAATTGACAATGAAACACAGAAATTGCATCGGAATTAAATACAAAAGGCACAATGCCGACTCAAATACAAGATGACTGGCTCTTCTTACTCTCTATGCTATGATCCTTTCCTGTGAGACCGGTATTAGATTCCGATGCTTCACTTCAGGTTTACTGTATCCCTTGGACCTTCTTATTGACGATGAAACACAGAAATTGCATCGGAATTAAATACAAAAGGCACAATGCCGACTCAAGTACAAGAAATCTGACTCTTCCTACTGTCTATGTTTTGAACCATTCCTGTGACACTAGTTATAGATTTCGATGCCTCACTTCAGGTTTACTGTATCCCTCTGACCTTCTTATTTACGATGAAACACAGATATTGCATCGGAATTAAATACAAAAGGCACAATGCCGACTTAAGTACAAGAAGACTGACTCTTCTTACTGTCTATGTTTTGATCCATTCCGGTGACACTAGTTATAGTTTCCGATGCTTCACTTTAGGTTTACTGTATCACTAGGACTTTCTTATTGACGATGAAACACAGAAATTGCATCGGAATTAAATACAAAAGGCACAATGCCGACTCAAGTACAAGTAATCTGACTCTTCATACTGTCTAAGTTTTGAACCATTCCTGTTACACTAGTTAAACATTCCGATGCTTCACTTCAGGTTTACTGTATCCCTCTGACTTTCTAATTGACGATGAAACACAGAAATTGCATCGGAATTAAATACAAAAGGCACAGTGCCGACTTAAGTATAAGAAGACTGACTCTTCCCAATCTCAATGTTTTGAACCATTCCCGTGACACTAGTTATAGATTCCGATGCTTCAATTCAGGTTTACTGTATCCCTCTGACCATCTTA
Source organism: Schistocerca piceifrons (assembly GCF_021461385.2). NCBI lineage: Eukaryota > Metazoa > Arthropoda > Insecta > Orthoptera > Acrididae > Schistocerca > Schistocerca piceifrons. The sequence goes on along the minus strand of NW_025727396.1, from coordinate 9,487,588 downwards.
TTGACGATCAAACACAGAAATTGCATCGGAATTTGATACAAAAGACACAATGCCGCCTCAACTACAAGATGACTGGCTCTTCTTACTCTCTATGCTATGATCCTTTCCTGTGAGACCGGTATTAGATTCCGATGCTTCACTTCAGGTTTACTGTATCCGTTGGACCTTCTTATTGACAATGATACACAGAAATTGCATCGGAATTTAATACAAAAGGCACAATGCCGACTCAAGTACAAGAAATCTGACTCTTCCTACTGTCTATGATTTGAACCATTCCTGTGACACTAGTTATAGATTTCGATGCCTCACTTCAGGTTTACTGTATCCCTCTGACCTTCTTAATTACGATGAAACACAGTTATTGCATCGGAATTAAATACAAAAGGCACAATGCCGACTTAAGTACAAGAAGACTGACTCTTCTTACTGTCTATGTTTTGATCCATTCCGGTGACACTAGTTATGGTTTCCGATGCTTCACTTTAGGTTTACTGTATCACTAGTACCTTCTTATTGACGATGAAACACAGAAATTGCATCGGAATTAAATACAAAAGGCACAATGCCGACTCAAGTACAAGTAATCTGACTCTTCATACTGTCTAAGTTTTGAACCATTCCTGTGACACTAGTTATACATTCCGATGCTTCACTTCAGGTTTACTGTATCCCTCTGACTTTCTAATTGACGATGAAATACAGAAATTGCATCGGAATTAAATACAAAAGGCACAGTGCCGACTTAAGTATAAGAAGACTGACTCTTCCTAATCTCAATGCTTGAACCATTCCCGTGACACTAGTTATAGATTCCGATGCTTCAATTCTGGTTTACTGTACCCCTCTGACCATCTTATTGACGATCAAACACAGAAATTGCATCGGAATTAAATACAAAAGGCACAATGCCGACTCAAATACAAGATGACTGGCTCTTCTTACTCTCTATGCTATGATCCTTTCCTGTGAGACCGGTATTAGATTCCGATGCTTCACTTCAGGTTTACTGTATCCCTTGGACCTTCTTATTGACGATGAAACACAGAAATTGCATCGGAATTAAATACAAAAGGCACAATGCCGACTCAAGTACAAGAAATCTGACTCTTCCTACTGTCTATGATTTGAACCATTCCTGTGACACTAGCTATAGATTCCGATGCTTTACTTCAGGTTTACTGTATCCCTCTGACCTTCTAATTGACGTTGAAACACAGAAATTGCATCGGAATTAAATACAAAAGGCACAATGCCGACTCAAATACAAGATGACTGGCTCTTCTTACTCTCTATGCTATGAAACTTTCCAGTGAGACCGGTATTAGATTCCGATGCTTCACTTCAGGTTTACTGTATCCCTTGGACCTTCTTATTGACCACGAAACACCGAAATTGCATCGGAATTAAATATAAAAGGCACGATGCCGACTTAAGTACAAGGGGACTGACTCTTCTTACTGGCTATGTTTTGAACATTTCCTGTGAGACCAGTTTTAGATTCCGATGCTTCACAATATGTTTACTATATCCCTTGGACATTCTTAATGGTGGTGAAACACAGAAATTGCATCGGAATTAAATACAAAAGGCACCATGCCGACTTAAGTACAAGAAGACTGACTCTTCTTACTGACTATAATTTGAACCATTCCTGTGACACTAGTTAAAGATTCCGATGCCTCACTTCAGGTTTACTGTATCCCTCTGACCTTCTTATTTACGATGAAACACAGAAATTGCATCGGAATTAAATGCAAAAGGCACAATGCCGACATAAGTACGTGAAGACTGACTCTTCCTACTGTAGATGTTTTGATCCATTCCGATGACACTAGTTATAGTTTCCGATGCTTCACTTTAGGTTTACTGTATCACTAGGACCTTCGTATTGACGATGAAACACAGAAATTGCATCGGAATTAAATACAAAAGGTACAATGCCGACTCAAGTACAAGAAATCTGACTCTTCCTACTCTCTATGTTTTGAACCATTCCTGTGACACTAGTAATACATTCCGATGCTTCACTTCAGGTTTACTGTACCCCTCTCACCTTCTATTGACGATGAAACACAGAAATTGCATCGGAATTAAATACAAAAGGCACAGTGCCGACTTAAGTATAAGAAGACTGACTCTTCCTAATCTCAATGCTTTGAACCATTCCTGTGACACTAGTTATAGTTTCCGATGCTTCACTTCAGGTTTACTGTATCCCTCTGACCCTCTTATTGACGATGAAACACAGAAATTGCTTCGGAATTAAATACAATAGGCTCAATGGCGACTTAAGTACTAGAAGACTTACTCATCCTACTGTCTATCTTTTGGACCATTCCTGTGACACTTGTTATAGATTCCGATGCTTCACTTCTGGTTTACTGTCTCCCTGTGACCTTCTTATTGACGATGAAACACAGAAATTGCATCGGAATGAAAGACAAAAGTCTCAATGCCGACTCAAGTACAAGTAAACTGACTCTTCCTACGTCCTTGTTTGAACCATTCCTGTGACACTAGTTATACATTCCGATGCTTCACTTCAGGTTTACTGTATCCCTCTGGCCTTCTTCTTGATGATGAAACACAGAAATTGCATCGGAATTAAATAGAAAAGGCACAATGCCGACTTAAGTACAAGAAGACTGACTTTTCTTACTGTCTATGTTTTGAACCATTCCTGTGACACTAGTGATAGATTCTGATGCTACACTTCAGGTTTACTGTATCCCTTGGACCTTCTTATTGACGACGAAACATAGAATTTGCATCGGAATTAAATAGAAAAGGCACAATGCCGACTTAAGTACAAGAAGACTGACACTTCTTACTGTCTCTATTTTGAACCATTCCTGTGACACTAGCTATAGATTCCGATGCTTCACTTCAGGTTTACTGTAGCCCTCTGACCTTCTAATTGACGATGAAACTCAGATATTGCATCGGAATTAAATACAAAAGGCACAATGCCGACTCAAATACAAGATGACTGGCTCTTCTTACTCTCTATGCTATGATCCTTTCCTGTGAGACCGGTATTAGATTCCGATGCTTCACTTCAGGTTTACTGTATCCCTTGGACCTTCTTATTGACGATGAAACACAGAAATTGCATCGGAATTAAATACAAAAGGCACAATGCCGACTCAAGTACAAGAAATCTGACTCTTCCTACTGTCTATGTTTTGAACCATTCCTGTGACACCAGTTATAGATTTCGATGCCTCACTTCAGGTTTATTGTATCCCTCTGACCTTCTTATTTACGATGAAACACAGAAATTGCATCGGAATTAAATACAAAAGGCACAATGCCGACTTAAGTACAAGAAGACTGACTCTTCTTACTGTCTATGTTTTGATCCATTCCGGTGACACTAGTTATAGTTTCCGATGCTTCACTTTAGGTTTACTGTATCACTAGGACATTCTTATTGACGATGAAACACAGAAATTGCATCGGAATTAAATATAAAAGGCACAATGCCGACTCAAGTACAAGAAATCTGACTCTTCCTACTGTCTATGTTTTGAACCATTCCTGTGACACTAGTTATACATTCCGATGTTTCACTTCAGGTTTACTGTATCCCTCTGACCTTCTAATTGACGATGAAACACAGAAATTGCATCGGAATTAAATACAAAAGGCACAGTGCCGACTTAAGTATAAGAAGACCGACTCTTCCTAATCTCAATGTTTTGAACCATTCCCGTGACACTAGTTATAGATTCCGATGCTTCAATTTAGGTTTACTGTATCCCTCTGACCATCTTATTGACGATCAAACACAGAAATTGCATCGGAATTAAATACAAAAGGCACAATGCCGACTTACGTCCAAGAAGCCCGACTCATTCTTCTGTCTATGTTTTGAACCATTCCTGTGACACTAGTTATAGATTCCGATGGTTCACTTCAGGTTTACTGTATCCCTTGGACCTTCTCATTGACGACGAAACACAGAAACTGCATCGGAATTAAATAGAAAAGACACAATGCCGACTTAAGTACAAGAAGACTGACTCTTCCAACCGTCTATGTTTTGAATCATTCCTGTGGCACTAGTTATAGATTCCGATGCTTCACTTCATGTTTACTGTATCCCTCTGACCTTCTTATTGTAGATGAAACACAGAAATTGCATCGGAATTAAATGCAGAAGGCACATTGCCGAATTAAGTACAAGTAGACTGACTCTTCTCACTGTCTATGTTTTGAACCATTCCTGTGACACTAGTTATAGATTCTGATGCCTCATTTCAGGTTTACTGTATCCCTCTGATCCTCTTATTGACGATGAAACACAGAAATTGCATCGGAATTAAATACAAAAGACACAATGCCGACTTAAGAACAAGAATACTGATTCTTCCTACTGTCTACGTTTTGAACCATCCCTGTGACACTAGTTATAGATTCCGATGCTTCACTTCTGGTTTGCTGTATCCCCCTGACCTTCTTACTGACGATAAAACACAGAAATTGCATCGGAATTAAATAGAAAATGCGCAATGCTGGCTTAAGTACAGGAAGACTGACTCTTCTTACTGACTATGTTTTGAACCATTCCTGTGACACTAGTTATAGTTTCCGATGCTTCACTTTAGGTTTACTGTATCACTTTGATCTTCTTATTGACGATTAAACACAGAAATTGCATCGGAATTAAATACAAAAGGCACAATGTCGACTAAATTACAAGAAGACTGACTCTTTTTACTGTCAATGTTTTTAACCATTCCTGTGACACTAGTTATAGATTCCGATGCTTCACTTCAGGTTTACTGTATCCCTCTGACCTTGTTCTTGATGATGAAACACAGAAATTGCATCGGAATTAAATAGAAAAGGCACAAAGCCGACATAAGTACAAGAAGACTGACTTTTCTTACTGTCTATGTTTTGAACCATTCCTGTGACACTAGTTATAGATTCCGATGCTTCACTTCAGGTTTACTGTATCCCTTGGACCATCTTATAGACGACGAAACACAGAATTTGCATCGGAATTAAATAGAAAAGGCACAATGCCGACTTAAGTACAAGGCGACTGACTCTTCCTACTGTCTCTGTTTTGAACCATACCTGTGAGACCAGTTTTAGATTCCGATGCTTCACAATATGTTTACTGTATCCCTTGGACCTTCTTATTGACGATGAAACACAGAAATTGCATCGCACTTAAATACAGAAGGCACCATGCCGACTTAAGTACATGATGACTGACTCTTCTTACTGACTATGTTTTGAACCATTCCTGGAACACTAGTTATAGATTCCGATGCCTCACTTCAGGTTTACTGTATCCCTTGGACCTTCTTATTGATGATGAAACACAGAAATTGCATCGGAATTAAATACTAAATGCACAATGGCGACATAAGTACTAGAAGACTTACTCTTAGTACTGTCTATGCTTTGAACCATTCCTGTAACACTAATTATAGTTTCCGATGCCACACTTCAGGTTTACTGTATCCCTTGGATCTTCATATTGACGATGAAACACAGAAATTGCATCGGAATTAAATACAAAAGGCACAATGCCGACTTTAGTACAAGAATAACTGACTCTTCTTACTGTCTCTGTTTTGAACCATTCCTGTGACACTAGCTATAGATTCCGATGCTTCACTCCAGATTTACTGTAGCCCTCTGACCTTCTAATTGACGATGAAACACAGAAATTGCATCGGAATTAAATACAAAAGGCACAATGCCGACTCAAATACAAGATGACTGGCTCTTCTTACTCTCTATGCTATGATCCTTTCCTGTGAGACCAGTATTAGATTCCGATGCTTCACTTCAGGTTTACTGTATCCCTTGGACCTTCTTATTGACGATGAAACACAGAAATTGCATCGGAATTAAATACAAAAGGCACAATGCCGACTCAAGTACAAGAAATCTGACTCTTCCTACTGTCTATGTTTTGAACCATTCCTGTGACACTAGTTATAGATTTCGATGCCTCACTTCAGGTTTACTGTATCCCTCTGACCTTCTTATTTACGATGAAACACAGATATTGCATCGGAATTAAATACAAAAGGCACAATGCCGACTTAAGTACAAGAAGACTGACTCTTCTTACTGTCTATGATTTGATCCATTCCGGTGACACTAGTTATAGTTTCCGATGCTTCACTTTAGGTTTACTGTATCACTAGGACTTTCTTATTGACGATGAAACACAGAAATTGCATCGGAATTAAATACAAAAGGCACAATGCCGACTCAAGTACAAGTAATCTGACTCTTCATACTGTCTAAGTTTTGAACCATTCCTGTGACACTAGTTAAACATTCCGATGCTTCACTTCAGGTTTACTGTATCCCTCTGACTTTCTAATTGACGATGAAACACAGAAATTGCATCGGAATTAAATACAAAAGGCACAGTGCCGACTTAAGTATAAGAAGACTGACTCTTCCCAATCTCAATGTTTTGAACCATTCCCGTGACACTAGTTATAGATTCCGATGCTTCAATTCATATTTACTGTATCCCTCTGACCATCTTATTGACGATCAAACACAGAAATTGCATCGGAATTTGATACAAAAGGCACAATGCCGCCTCAAATACAAGATGACTGGCTCTTCTTACTCTCTATGCTATGATCCTTTCCTGTGAGACCGGTATTAGATTCCGATGCTTCACTTCAGGTTTACTGTATCCCTTGGACCTTCTTATTGACAATGAAACACAGAAATTGCATCGGAATTTAATACAAAAGGCACAATGCCGACTCAAGTACAAGAAATCTGACTCTTCCTACTGTCTATGATTTGAACCATTCCTGTGACACTAGTTATAGATTTCGATGCCTCACTTCAGGTTTACTGTATCCCTCTGACCTTCTTATTTACGATGAAACACAGTTATTGCATCGGAATTAAATACAAAAGGCACAATGCCGACTTAAGTACAAGAAGACTGACTCTTCTTACTGTCTATGTTTTGATCCATTCCGGTGACACTAGTTATGGTTTCCGATGCTTCACTTTAGGTTTACTGTATCACTAGTACCTTCTTATTGACGATGAAACACAGAAATTGCATCGGAATTAAATACAAAAGGCACAATGCCGACTCAAGTACAAGTAATCTGACTCTTCATACTGTCTAAGATTTGAACCATTCCTGTGACACTAGTTATACATTCCGATGCTTCACTTCAGGTTTACTGTATCCCTCTGACTTTCTAATTGACGATGAAACACAGAAATTGCATCGGAATTAAATACAAAAGGCACAATGCCGACTTAAGTATAAGAAGACTGACTCTTCCTAATCTCAATGCTTGAACCATTCCCGTGACACTAGTTATAGATTCGGATGCTTCAATTCTGGTTTACTGTACCCCTCTGACCATCTTATTGACGATCAAACACAGAAATTGCATCGGAATTAAATACAAAAGGCACAATGCCGACTCAAATACAAGATGACTGGCTCTTCTTACTCTCTATGCTATGATCCTTTCCTGTGAGACCGGTATTAGATTCCGATGCTTCACTTCAGGTTTACTGTATCCCTTGGACCTTCATATTGACGATGAAACACAGAAATTGCATCGGAATTAAATACAAAAGGCACAATGCCGAATCAAGTACAAGAAATCTGACTCTTCCTACTGTGTATGATTTGAACCATTCCTGTGACACTAGTTATAGATTTCGATGCCTCACTTCAGGTTTACTGTATCCCTCTGACCTTCTTATTTACGATGAAACACAGATATTGCATCGGAATTAAATAAAAAAGGCACAATGCCGACTTAAGTACAAGAAGACTGACACTTCTTACTGTCTGTGTTTTGATCCATTCCGGTGACACTAGTTATAGTTTCCGATGCTTCACTTTAGGTTTACTGTATCACTAGGACCTTCTTATTGACGATGAAACACAGAAATTGCATCGGAATTAAATACAAAAGGCACAATGCCGACTCAAGTACAAGAAATCTGACTCTTCGTACAGTCCAAGTTTTGAACCATTCCTGTGACACTAATTATACATGCCGATGCTTCACTTCAGGTTTACTGTATCCCTCTGACTTTCTAATTGACGATGAAACACAGAAATTGCATCGGAATTAAATACTTAAGGCACAGTGCCGACTTAAGTATAAGAAGACTGACTCTTCCTAATCTCAATGTTTTGAACCATTCCCGTGACACTAGTTATAGATTCCGATGCTTCACTTTAGGTTTACTGTATCACTTTGATCATCTTATTGACGATGAAACACAGAAATTGCATCGGAATTTAATACAAAAGGCACAATGCCGACTCAAGTACAAGAAATCTGACTCTTCCTACTGTGTATGATTTGAACCATTCCTGTGACACTAGTTATAGATTTCGATGCCTCACTTCAGGTTTACTGTATCCCTCTGACCTTCTTATTTACGATGAAACACAGAAATTGCATCGGAATTAAATACAAAAGGCACAATGCCGACTTAAGTACAAGAAGACTGACACTTCTTACTGTCTATGTTTTGATCCATTCCGGTGACACTAGTTATAGTTTCCGATGCTTCACTTTAGGTTTACTGTATCACTAGGACCTTCTTATTGACGATGAAACATAGAAATTGCATCGGAATTAAATACAAAGGGCACAATGCCGACTCAAGTACAAGAAATCTGACTCTTCGTACAGTCCAAGTTTTGAACCATTCCTGTGACACTAATTATACATTCCGATGCTTCACTTCAGGTTTACTGTATCCCTCTGACTTTCTAATTGACGATGAAACACAGAAATTGCATCGGAATTAAATACTTAAGGCACAGTGCCGACTTAAGTATAAGAAGACTGACTCTTCCTAATCTCAATGTTTTGAACCATTCCCGTGACACTAGTTATAGATTCCGATGCTTCACTTTAGGTTTACTGTATCACTTTGATCATCTTATTGACGATGAAACACAGAAATTGCATCGGAATTAAATACAAATGGCACAATGGCGACTAAATTACAAGAAGTCTGACTCTTTCTACTGTCAATGCTTTTAACCATTCCTGTGACACTAGTAATAGATTCCGATGCTTCACTTCAGGTTTACTGTATCCCTCTGACCTTCTTCTTGATGATGAAAACAGAAATTGCATCGGAATTAAATAGAAAAGGCACAATGCCGACATAAGTACAAGAAGACTGACTTTTCTTACTGTCTATGTTTTGAACCATTCCTGTGACACTAGTTATAGATTCCGATGCTTCACTTCAGGTTTACTGTATCCCTTGGACCATCTTATTGACGACGAAACACAGAATTTGCATCGGAATTAAATAGAAAAGGCACAATGCCGACTTAAGTACAAGACGACTGACTCTTCCTACTGTCTCTGTTTTGAACCATACCTGTGAGACCAGTTTTAGATTCCGATGCTTCACAATATGTTTACTGTATCCCTTGGACCTTCTTATTGACGATGAAACACAGAAATTGCATCGCAATTAAATACAGAAGGAACCATGCCGACTTAAGTACAAGAAGACTGACTCTTCTTACTGACTATGCTTTGAACCATTCCTGGAACACTAGTTATAGATTCCGATGCCTCACTTCAGGTTTACTGTATCCCTTGGACCTTCTTATTCTGATGAAACACAGAAATTGCATCGGAATTAAATACAAAAGGCACAATGGCGACTTAAGTACTAGAAGACTTACTCTTCCTACTGTCTATGTTTTGAACCATTCCTGGGACACTAGTTATAGTTTCTGATGCCTCACTTCAGGTTTACTGTATCCCTTGGACCTTCATATTGACGATGAAACACAGAAATTGCATCGGAATTAAATACAAAAGGCACAATGCCGACTTTAGTAGAAGAAGACTGACTCTTCCTACTGTCTATTTTTTGAACCATTCCTGTGACACTTGTTATAGATTCCGATTATTCACTTCAGGTTTTCTGTATCCCTCTGACCTTTTTATTGACGATGAAACACAGAAATTGCATCGGATTTAAATACAAAAGGCACAATGCCGACTCATGTACAAGAGAACTGACTCTTCCTACTGTCTATGTTTTGAACCATTCCTGTGACACTAGTATACATTCCGATGCTTCACTTTAGGTTTACTGTATCCCTCTGACCTTCTTCTTGTTGATGAAACACAGAAATTGCATCGGAATTAAATACAAAAGGCACAATGCCGACTTAAGTACAAGATGACTGACTTTTCTTACTGTCTATGTTTTGAACCATTCCTGTGACACTAGTTATAGATTCCGATGCTTCCCTTCAGGTTTACTGTATCCCTTGGACCATCGTATTGACGACGGAACACAGAATTTGCATCGGAATTAAATAGAAAAGGCACAATGCCGGCTTAAGTACAAGAAGACTGACGCTTCCTACTGTCTCTGTTTTGAACCATACATGTGACACTAGCTATAGATTCCGATGCTTCACTTCAGGTTTACTTTAGCCCTCTGATCTTCTTATTGACGATGAAACACAGAAATTGCATCGGAATTAAATACAAAAGGCACAATGCCGACTTAAGTACAAGAAGACTGACTTTTCTTACTGTCTATGTTTTGAACCATTCCGGTGACTCTAGTTATAGTTTCCGATGCTTCACTTTAGGTTTACTGTATCCCTTGGACCTTCTTATTGATGACGAAACACAGAAATTGCATAGGAATTAAATAGAAAAGGCACAATGCCGACTTCAGTACAAGAAGACTGACTCTTCTTACTGACTATGTTTTGAACCATTCCTGTGACACTAGTTATAGATTCCGATGACTAACTTCAGGTTTGCAGTATCCCTTGGAACTTCTTATTGATGATGAAACACAGAATTTGCATCGGAATTAAATACAAAAGGCACAATGCCGACTTAAGTACTAGAAGACTTACTCTTCCTACTGTCTATGTTTTGAACCATTCCTGTGACACTAGTTATTGATTCCGATGCCTCACTTCAGGTTTACTGTATCCCTGTGACCTTCTTATTGACGATGAAACACTGAACTTGCATCGGAATTAAATACATAAGTCTCAATGCCGACTCAACTACAAGAAAACTGACTCTTCCTACGTCCTTGCTTTGAACCATTCCTGTGACACTAGTTATACATTCCGATGCTTCACTTCAGGTTTACTGTATCCCTCTGACGTTCCTCTTGATGATGAAACACAGAAATTGCATCGGAATCAAATAGAAAAGGCACAATGCCGACTTAAGTACAACAAGACTGACTTTTCTTACTGTCTATGTTTTGATCCATTCCTGTGACACTAGTTATAGATTCCGATGCTTCACTTCAGGTTTACTGTATCCCTTGGACCTTCTTATTGACGATGAAACACAGAAATTGCATCGGAATTAAATACAAAAGGCACAATGCCGACTTAAGTACTAGAAGACTTACTCTTCCTACTGTCTATGTTTTCAACCATTCCTGTGACACTAGTTATAGATTCCGATGACTAACTTCAGGTTTACTGTATCCCTGGGACCTTCTTATTGACGATGAAACAAAGAAATGCATCGGAATTAAATACAAAAGGCACAATGCCGACTTTAGTACAAGAAGACTGTTTCTTCCTACTGTCTATTTTTTGCACCATTGCTGTGACACTTGTTATAGATTCCGATGCTTCACTTCAGGTTTACTGTATCCCTGTGACCTTCTTATTGACGATGAAACACAGAAATTGCATCGGAATTAAATACAAAAGACTCAATGCCGACTCAAGTACAAGAAAACTGACTCTTCCTACGTCCTTGCTATGAACCATTCCTGTGACACTAGTTATACATTCCGATGCTTCCCTTCAGGTTTACTGTATCCCTCTGGCCTTCTTCTTGATGATGAAACACAGAAATTGCATCGGAATTAAATAGAAAAGCACAATGCCGACTTAAGTACAAGAAGACTGACTTCTCTTACTGTCTATGTTTTGAACCATTCCTGTGACACTAGTTACAGATTCCGATGCTTCACTTCAGGTTTACTGTATCCCTTGGACCTTCTAATTGACGACGAAACATAGAATCTGCATCGGAATTAAATACAAAAGGCACAATGCCGACTAATGTACAAGAAGACTGACTCTGCCTACTGTCTCTGCTTTGAACCATTCCTGTGTCACTAGCTATAGATTCCGATGCTTTACTTCAGGTTTACTGTATCCCTCTGACCTTCTAATTGACGATGAAACACAGAAATTGCATCGGAATTAAATGCAAAAGGCACCATGCCGACTTAAGTACAAGAAGACTGACTCTTCTTACTAACTATAATTTGAACCATTCCTGTGACACTAGTTAAAGATTCCGATGCCTCACTTCAGGTTTACTGTATCCCTCTGACCTTCTTATTTACGATGAAACACAGAAATTGCATCGGAATTAAATGCAAAAGGCACAATGCCGACATAAGTACGTGAAGACTGACTCTTCCTACTGTCGATGTTTTGATCCATTCCGGTGACACTAGTTATAGTTTCCGATGCTTCACTTTAGGTTTACTGTATCACTAGGACCTTCTTATTGACGATGAAACACAGAAATTGCATCGAAATTAAATACAAAAGGCAAAATGCCGACTCAAGTACAAGAAATCTGACTCTTCCTACTGTCTATGTTTTGAACCATTCCTGTGACACTAGTAATACATTACGATGCTTCACTTCAGGTTTACTGTATCCCTCTCACCTTCTATTGACGATGAAACACAGAAATTGCATCGGAATTAAATACAAAAGGCACAGTGCCGACTTAAGTATAAGAAGACTGACTCTTCCTAATCTCAATGCTTTGAACCATTCCTGTGACACTAGTTATAGTTTCCGATGCTTCACTTCAGGTTTACTGTATCCCTCTGACCCTCTTATTGACGATGAAACACAGAAATTGCTTCGGAATTAAATACAAAAGGCTCAATGGCGACTTAAGTACTAGAAGACTTACTCATCCTACTGTCTATGTTTTGAACCATTCCTGTGACACTAGTTATAGATTCCGATGACTAACTTCAGGTTTACTGTATCCCTTGGACCTTCTTATTGATGATGAAACACAGAAATTGCATCGGAATTAAATAGAAAAGGCACAATGCCGACTTAAGTACAAGAAGACTGACTCTTCTTACTGACTATGCTTTGAACCATTCCTGTGTCACTAGTTATAGATTCCGATGACTAACTTCAGGTTTACAGTATCCCTTGGACCTTCTTATTGATGATGAAACACAGATTTTTGCATCGGAATTAAATACAAAAGGCACAATGCCGACTTAAGTACTAGAAGACTTACTCTTCCTACTGTCTATGTTTTTAACCATTCCTGTGACACTAGTTATAGATTCCGATGCCTCACTTCAGGTTTACTGTATCCCTCTGACCTTCTAATTGACGATGAAACACAGAAATTGCATCGGAATTAAATACAAAAGGCACAATGCCACTCAAATACAAGATGACTGGCTCTTCTTACTCTCTATGCTACGAACCTTTCCTGTGAGACCGGTATTATATTCCGATGCTTCACGTCAGGTTTACTGTATCCCTTGGACCTTCTTATTGACGACGAAACACAGAAATTGCATCGGAATTAAATAGAAAAGGCACAATGCCGACTTAAGTACAAGAGTACTGACTCTTCTTACTGGCTATGTTTTGAACATTTCCTGTTAGACTAGCTTTAGATTCCGATGCTTCGCAATATGTTTACTCTATCCCTTGGACCTTCTTATTGACGATGAAACTCAGAAATTGTATCGGAATTAAATACAGAAGGCACCATGCCGACTTAAGTACAAGAAGACTGACTCTTCTTACTGACTATGTTTTGAACCATTCCTGTGAAACTAGTTATAGATTCCGATGCCTCACTTCAGGTTTACTGTATCCCTCTGACCTTCTTATTGACGATGAAACACAGAAATTGCATCGGAATTAAATTCAAAAGGCACAATGCCGACTCAAGTACAAGAAAACTGACTCTTCCTACTGTCCTTGTTTTAAACCATTCCTGTGACACTAGTTATACATTCCGATGCTTCACTTCAGGTTTACTGTATCCCTCTGACCTTCTTCTTGATTATGAAACACAGAAATTGCATCGGAGTTAAATAGAAAAGGCACAATGCCGACTTAAGTACAGGAAGTCTGACTTTTCTTACTGTCTATGTTTTGAACCATTCCTGTGACACTAGTTATACATTCCGATGCTTCACTTCAAGTTTACTTTATCCCTCTGACCTTCTAATTGACGATGAAACACAGAAATTGCATCGCAATTAAATACAAAAGGCACAGTGCCGACTTAAATATAAGAAGACTGACTCTTCCTAATCTCTATGTTTTGAACCATTCCCGTGATACTAGTTATAGATTCCGTTGCTTCACTTCAGGTTTACTGTATCCCTTGGACATTCTTATTGACGATGAAAGACAGAAATTGCATCGGAATTAAATACAAAAGGCACAATGCCGACTTACGTACAAGAAGACTGACTCATCCTTCTGTCTATGTTGTAAACCATTCGTGTGACACTAGTTATAGATTCCGATGCTTCACTTCAGGTTTACTGTATCCCTTGGACCTTGTCATTGACGACGAAACACAGTAACTGCATCGGAAATAAATAGAAAAGGCACAATGCCGACTTAAGTCCGAGAAGACTGACTCTTCCAACTTTCTACGTTTTGAACCATTCCTGTGACATTAGTTATAGATTCCGATGCTTCACTTCAGGTTAACTGCATCCCTCTGACTTTCTTACTGTCGATGAAACACAGAAATTGCATCGGAATTAAATACAAAAGGCACAATGCCGACCCAAATACAAGATGACTGGCTCTTCTTACTCTCTATGCTATGAACCTTCCCTGTGAGACCGGTATTAGTTTCCGATGCTTCACCTCAGGTTTACTGTATCCCTTGGACCTTCTTATTGACGACGAAACACAGAAATTGCATCGGAATTAAATATAAAATGCATGATGCCGACTTAAGTACAAGAGGACTGACTCTTCTTACTGGCTATGTTTTAAACGTTTCCTGTGAGACCAGTTTTAGATTCCGATGCTTCACAATATGTTTACTGTATCCCTTGGACCTTCTTATTGACGATGAAACACAGAAAATGCATCCGAATGAAATACAAAAGGCACCATGCCGACTTAAGTACAAGAAGACTGACTCTTCTTACTGACTATGCTTTGAACCATTCCTGTGACACTAGTTATAGATTCCGATGCTTCACTTCAGGTGTACTGTATCCCTTGGACCTTCTTATTGACGATGAAACACAGAAATTGCATCCGAATTAAATACAAAAGGCACCATGCCGACTTAAGTACAAGAAGACTGACTCTTCTTACTGACTATGTTTTGAACCATTCCTGTGACACTAGTTATAGATTCCGATGCCTCACTTCAGGTTCACTGTATCCCTCTGACCTTCTTATTGATGATGAAACACAGAAATTGCATCGTAATTAAATAGAAAAGGCACAATGCCGACTTAAGTACAAGAAGACGTACTCTTCCTACTGTCTATGATTTTAACCATTCCTGTGACACTACTTGTAGATTCCGATGCCTCACTTCAGGTTTACTGTATCCCTTGGACCATCTTATTGACGATGAAACACAGAAATTGCATCGGAATTAAATACAAAAGGCACAATGCCTACTTAAGTACAAGAAGACAGACTATTCTTACTGTCTATGTTTTGAACCAAATACGGTGACACTAGTTATAGTTTCCGATGCTTCACTTTAGGTTTACTGTATCACTTGGACCTTCTTATTGACGATGAAACACAGAAATTGCATCGGAATGAAATACAAAGGCACAAGACGACTCAAGTACAAGAAATCTGACTCTTCCTACTGTCTATGATTTGAACCATATCTGTGGCACTAGTTATACATTCCGATGCTTCTCTTCAGTTTTACTGTATCCCTCTGACCTTCTTTTTGTCGATGAAACACAGAAATTGCATCGGAATTAAATACAAAAGGCACAATGCCGACTTAAGTACAAGAGGACTGACTCTTCTTACTGTCTATGTTTTGAACCATTCCTGTGACACTAGTTATAGATTCCGATGCTTCACTTTAGGTTTACTGTATCACTTGGACCTTCTTATTGACGATGAAACACAGAAATTGCATCGGAATTAAATACAAAAGGCACAATGCCGACTTAAGTACAAGAAGACTGACTCTTCTTACAGTCAATGTTATTAACCATTCGTGTGACACTAGTTATACATTCCGATGCTTCACTTCAGGTTTACTGTATCCCTCTGACCTTCTTATTGACGATGAAACTTAGAAATTGCATCGGAATTAAATACAAAAGGCACAAAGCCGACTCAAATACAAGATGACTGGCTCCACTTACCCTCAATGTTTTGAACCTTTCCTGTGAGACCGGTTTTAGATTACGATGCTTCACTTCAGGTATACTGTATCCCTTGGACCTTCTTATTGACGATGAAAGACAGAAATTGCATCGGAATTAAACAGAAAAGGCACAATGCCGTTTTAAGCACAAGAAAACTGACTCTTCTTACTGTCTATATTTGGAACCATTCCTGTGACACTAGTTATAGATTCCGATGCCTCACTTCAGGTTTACTGTATCCCTTGGACCTTCTTATTGGCGATGAAACTTAGAAGCTGCATCGGAATTAAATACAAAAGGCACAATGCCGACTTAAGTACAAGAAGACTTACTCTTCCTACTGTCTCTGTCTTGAACCATTCCTGTGACACTAGTTATAGATTCCGATGCTTCACTTAAGGTTTACTGTATCCCTCTGACCTTCTTATTGACGATGTAACACAGAAATTGCATCGGAATTAAATACAAAAGGCACAATGCCGACTTAAGTACAAGAAGACTGTCTCTTCTTTCTGACTATGTTGTGAACATTTCCTGTGAGACCAGTTTTAGATTCCGATGCTTCACTATATGTTTACTGTATCCCCCTGACCTTCTTATTGACGATGAAACACTGAAATTGCATCGGAATTAAATACAAAAGGCACAATGCCGAATCAAGTACAAGAAGACTGACTCTTCCTACTGTCTATGTTTTGAACCATTCCTGTGACACTAGTTATAGCTTCCGATGATTCACTTCAGGTTTACTGTATACCTCTGAGCTTCTTATTGACGATGAAACACAGAAATTGCATCGGAATTAAATAGAAAAGGCACAATGCCAACTTAAGTACAAGGTGACTGACTCTTCTTACTGTCTATGATATGAACCATTCCTATGACACTAGTTATAGATTCCGATTCTTTACTTCAGGTTTACTATATCCCTTGGACTTTATTATTAACGATGACGAACAGAAATTGCATCGGATTTAAATAGAAAATGCACCATGCCGACTTAAGTACAAGAAGACTGACTCTCCTTACTGCCTATGTTTTGAACCATTCCTGTGACACTAGTTATAGATTCCGATGCTTCACTTCAGTTTTACTGTATCCCTCTGACCTTCTTATTGACGATGAAACACAGAAATTGCATCGTAATTACATAGAAAAGGCACAATGCCGACTTATGTACAAGGAGACTGACTCTCCTTACTGTCTATGCTTTGAACCATTCCTGTGACACTAGTTATAGATTCCGATGCTTCACTTCAGGTTTACTGTATCCCTCTGACCTTATTGACGTTAAATCACAGAAATTGCATCGGAATTAAATAGAAAATGCACAATCCTGACTTAAGTACAAGCAGACTGACTCTTCTTACTCACTATGTTTTGAACTATTCCTGAGACACTAATTATAGATTCCGTTGCTACACTTTGGGTTTACTGTATCACTTGGAACCTCTTATTGACGATGAAACACAGAAATTGCATCGGAATTAAATACAAAAGGCACAATGCCGACACAAGTATAAGAAGACTGACTCTTCCTACTGTCTATGTTTGAAACATTCCTGAGACACTAGTTATACATTCCGATGCTTCACTTCAGGTTTAATGTATCCCTCTGACCTTCTTATTGACGTTAAAACACAGAAATTGCATCGGAATTAAATAGAAAATGCACAATGCTGACTAAAGTGCAAGCAGACTGACTCTTCTTACTCACTATGTTTTGAACTATTCCTGAGACACTAATTATAGATTCCGTTGCTACACTTTGGGTTTACTGTATCACTTGGAACATCTTATTGACGATGAAACACAGAAATTGCATCGGAATTAAATACAAAAGGCACAATGCCGACATAGGTACAAGAAGACTGACTCTTCTTACGGTCAATGTTTTTAACCATTCCTGTGACACTAGTTATAGATTCCGATGCTTCACTTCAGGTTTACTGTATCCCTCTGACCTTCTTATTGACGATGAAACTCAGAAATTGCATCGGAATTAAATACAAAAGGCACAATGCCTACTCAAATAATAGATGACTGGCTCTTCTTACTCTCTATGCTTTGAACCTTTCCAGTGAGTCCGGTTTTAGATTCCGATGCTTCACTTCAGGTTTACTGTATCCCTCTGACTTTCTTATAGACGATGAAACTCAGAAATTGCATCGGAATTAAATACAAAATGCACAATGCCGACACAAGTACAAGAAGATTGACTCTTCCTACTGTCTATGTTTGAAACATTCCTGTGACACTAGTTATTCATTCCGATGCTTCACTTCAGGTTTACAGTATCGCTCTGACCTTCTTCTTGATGATGAAACACAGCAATTGCATGGGAATTAAATAGAAAAGGCACAATGCCGACTTAAGTACAAGAAGACTGACTCTTCTTACTGTCTATGATTTGAACCATTCCTGTGACACTAGTTATAGATTCCGATGACTAACGTCAGGTTTACTGTATCCCTTGGACCTTCTTATTGATGATGAAACACAGAAATTGCATCGGAATTAAATAGAAAAGGCACAATGCCGACTTAAGTACAAGAAGACTGACTCTTCTTACTGACTATGCTTTGAACCATTCCTGTGTCACTAGTTATAGATTCCGATGACTAACTTCAGGTTTACAGTATCCCTTGGACCTTCTTATTGATGATGAAACACAGATTTTTGCATCGGAATTAAATACAAAAGGCACAATGCCGACTTAAGTACTAGAAGACTTACTCTTCCTACTGTCTATGTTTTTAACCATTCCTGTGACACTAGTTATAGATTCCGATGCCTCACTTCAGGTTTACTGTATCCCTCTGACCTTCTAATTGACGATGAAACACAGAAATTGCATCGGAATTAAATACAAAAGGCACAATGCCACTCAAATACAAGATGACTGGCTCTTCTTACTCTCTATGCTACGAACCTTTCCTGTGAGACCGGTATTATATTCCGATGCTTCACGTCAGGTTTACTGTATCCCTTGGACCTTCTTATTGACGACGAAACACAGAAATTGCATCGGAATTAAATAGAAAAGGCACAATGCCGACTTAAGTACAAGAGTACTGACTCTTCTTACTGGCTATGTTTTGAACATTTCCTGTTAGACTAGCTTTAGATTCCGATGCTTCGCAATATGTTTACTCTATCCCTTGGACCTTCTTATTGACGATGAAACTCAGAAATTGTATCGGAATTAAATACAGAAGGCACCATGCCGACTTAAGTACAAGAAGACTGACTCTTCTTACTGACTATGTTTTGAACCATTCCTGTGAAACTAGTTATAGATTCCGATGCCTCACTTCAGGTTTACTGTATCCCTCTGACCTTCTTATTGACGATGAAACACAGAAATTGCATCGGAATTAAATTCAAAAGGCACAATGCCGACTCAAGTACAAGAAAACTGACTCTTCCTACTGTCCTTGTTTTAAACCATTCCTGTGACACTAGTTATACATTCCGATGCTTCACTTCAGGTTTACTGTATCCCTCTGACCTTCTTCTTGATTATGAAACACAGAAATTGCATCGGAGTTAAATAGAAAAGGCACAATGCCGACTTAAGTACAGGAAGTCTGACTTTTCTTACTGTCTATGTTTTGAACCATTCCTGTGACACTAGTTATACATTCCGATGCTTCACTTCAAGTTTACTTTATCCCTCTGACCTTCTAATTGACGATGAAACACAGAAATTGCATCGCAATTAAATACAAAAGGCACAGTGCCGACTTAAATATAAGAAGACTGACTCTTCCTAATCTCTATGTTTTGAACCATTCCCGTGATTCTAGTTATAGATTCCGTTGCTTCACTTCAGGTTTACTGTATCCCTTGGACATTCTTATTGACGATGAAAGACAGAAATTGCATCGGAATTAAATACAAAAGGCACAATGCCGACTTACGTACAAGAAGACTGACTCATCCTTCTGTCTATGTTGTAAACCATTCGTGTGACACTAGTTATAGATTCCGATGCTTCACTTCAGGTTTACTGTATCCCTTGGACCTTGTCATTGACGACGAAACACAGTAACTGCATCGGAAATAAATAGAAAAGGCACAATGCCGACTTAAGTCCGAGAAGACTGACTCTTCCAACTTTCTACGTTTTGAACCATTCCTGTGACATTAGTTATAGATTCCGATGCTTCACTTCAGGTTAACTGCATCCCTCTGACTTTCTTACTGTCGATGAAACACAGAAATTGCATCGGAATTAAATACAAAAGGCACAATGCCGACCCAAATACAAGATGACTGGCTCTTCTTACTCTCTATGCTATGAACCTTCCCTGTGAGACCGGTATTAGTTTCCGAAGCTTCACCTCAGGTTTACTGTATCCCTTGGACCTTCTTATTGACGACGAAACACAGAAATTGCATCGGAATTAAATATAAAATGCATGATGCCGACTTAAGTACAAGAGGACTGACTCTTCTTACTGGCTATGTTTTAAACGTTTCCTGTGAGACCAGTTTTAGATTCCGATGCTTCACAATATGTTTACTGTATCCCTTGGACCTTCTTATTGACGATGAAACACAGAAAATGCATCCGAATGAAATACAAAAGGCACCATGCCGACTTAAGTACAAGAAGACTGACTCTTCTTACTGACTATGCTTTGAACCATTCCTGTGACACTAGTTATAGATTCCGATGCTTCACTTCAGGTGTACTGTATCCCTTGGACCTTCTTATTGACGATGAAACACAGAAATTGCATCCGAATTAAATACAAAAGGCACCATGCCGACTTAAGTACAAGAAGACTGACTCTTCTTACTGACTATGTTTTGAACCATTCCTGTGACACTAGTTATAGATTCCGATGCCTCACTTCAGGTTCACTGTATCCCTCTGACCTTCTTATTGATGATGAAACACAGAAATTGCATCGTAATTAAATAGAAAAGGCACAATGCCGACTTAAGTACAAGAAGACGTACTCTTCCTACTGTCTATGATTTTAACCATTCCTGTGACACTACTTGTAGATTCCGATGCCTCACTTCAGGTTTACTGTATCCCTTGGACCATCTTATTGACGATGAAACACAGAAATTGCATCGGAATTAAATACAAAAGGCACAATGCCTACTTAAGTACAAGAAGACAGACTATTCTTACTGTCTATGTTTTGAACCAAATACGGTGACACTAGTTATAGTTTCCGATGCTTCACTTTAGGTTTACTGTATCACTTGGACCTTCTTATTGACGATGAAACACAGAAATTGCATCGGAATGAAATACAAAGGCACAAGACGACTCAAGTACAAGAAATCTGACTCTTCCTACTGTCTATGATTTGAACCATATCTGTGGCACTAGTTATACATTCCGATGCTTCTCTTCAGTTTTACTGTATCCCTCTGACCTTCTTATTGTCGATGAAACACAGAAATTGCATCGGAATTAAATACAAAAGGCACAATGCCGACTTAAGTACAAGAGGACTGACTCTTCTTACTGTCTATGTTTTGAACCATTCCTGTGACACTAGTTATAGATTCCGATGCTTCACTTTAGGTTTACTGTATCACTTGGACCTTCTTATTGACGATGAAACACAGAAATTGCATCGGAATTAAATACAAAAGGCACAATGCCGACTTAAGTACAAGAAGACTGACTCTTCTTACAGTCAATGTTATTAACCATTCGTGTGACACTAGTTATACATTCCGATGCTTCACTTCAGGTTTACTGTATCCCTCTGACCTTCTTATTGACGATGAAACTTAGAAATTGCATCGGAATTAAATACAAAAGGCACAAAGCCGACTCAAATACAAGATGACTGGCTCCACTTACCCTCAATGTTTTGAACCTTTCCTGTGAGACCGGTTTTAGATTACGATGCTTCACTTCAGGTATACTGTATCCCTTGGACCTTCTTATTGACGATGAAAGACAGAAATTGCATCGGAATTAAACAGAAAAGGCACAATGCCGTTTTAAGCACAAGAAAACTGACTCTTCTTACTGTCTATATTTGGAACCATTCCTGTGACACTAGTTATAGATTCCGATGCCTCACTTCAGGTTTACTGTATCCCTTGGACCTTCTTATTGGCGATGAAACTTAGAAGTTGCATCGGAATTAAATACAAAAGGCACAATGCCGACTTAAGTACAAGAAGACTTACTCTTCCTACTGTCTCTGTCTTGAACCATTCCTGTGACACTAGTTATAGATTCCGATGCTTCACTTAAGGTTTACTGTATCCCTCTGACCTTCTTATTGACGATGTAACACAGAAATTGCATCGGAATTAAATACAAAAGGCACAATGCCGACTTAAGTACAAGAAGACTGTCTCTTCTTTCTGACTATGTTGTGAACATTTCCTGTGAGACCAGTTTTAGATTCCGATGCTTCACTATATGTTTACTGTATCCCCCTGACCTTCTTATTGACGATGAAACACTGAAATTGCATCGGAATTAAATACAAAAGGCACAATGCCGAATCAAGTACAAGAAGACTGACTCTTCCTACTGTCTATGTTTTGAACCATTCCTGTGACACTAGTTATAGCTTCCGATGATTCACTTCAGGTTTACTGTATACCTCTGAGCTTCTTATTGACGATGAAACACAGAAATTGCATCGGAATTAAATAGAAAAGGCACAATGCCAACTTAAGTACAAGGTGACTGACTCTTCTTACTGTCTATGATATGAACCATTCCTATGACACTAGTTATAGATTCCGATTCTTTACTTCAGGTTTACTATATCCCTTGGACTTTATTATTAACGATGACGAACAGAAATTGCATCGGATTTAAATAGAAAATGCACCATGCCGACTTAAGTACAAGAAGACTGACTCTCCTTACTGCCTATGTTTTGAACCATTCCTGTGACACTAGTTATAGATTCCGATGCTTCACTTCAGTTTTACTGTATCCCTCTGACCTTCTTATTGACGATGAAACACAGAAATTGCATCGTAATTACATAGAAAAGGCACAATGCCGACTTATGTACAAGGAGACTGACTCTCCTTACTGTCTATGCTTTGAACCATTCCTGTGACACTAGTTATAGATTCCGATGCTTCACTTCAGGTTTACTGTATCCCTCTGACCTTATTGACGTTAAATCACAGAAATTGCATCGGAATTAAATAGAAAATGCACAATCCTGACTTAAGTACAAGCAGACTGACTCTTCTTACTCACTATGTTTTGAACTATTCCTGAGACACTAATTATAGATTCCGTTGCTACACTTTGGGTTTACTGTATCACTTGGAACCTCTTATTGACGATGAAACACAGAAATTGCATCGGAATTAAATACAAAAGGCACAATGCCGACACAAGTACAAGAAGACTGACTCTTCCTACTGTCTATGTTTGAAACATTCCTGAGACACTAGTTATACATTCCGATGCTTCACTTCAGGTTTAATGTATCCCTCTGACCTTCTTATTGACGTTAAAACACAGAAATTGCATCGGAATTAAATAGAAAATGCACAATGCTGACTAAAGTGCAAGCAGACTGACTCTTCTTACTCACTATGTTTTGAACTATTCCTGAGACACTAATTATAGATTCCGTTGCTACACTTTGGGTTTACTGTATCACTTGGAACATCTTATTGACGATGAAACACAGAAATTGCATCGGAATTAAATACAAAAGGCACAATGCCGACATAGGTACAAGAAGACTGACTCTTCTTACGGTCAATGTTTTTAACCATTCCTGTGACACTAGTTATAGATTCCGATGCTTCACTTCAGGTTTACTGTATCCCTCTGACCTTCTTATTGACGATGAAACTCAGAAATTGCATCGGAATTAAATACAAAAGGCACAATGCCTACTCAAATAATAGATGACTGGCTCTTCTTACTCTCTATGCTTTGAACCTTTCCAGTGAGTCCGGTTTTAGATTCCGATGCTTCACTTCAGGTTTACTGTATCCCTCTGACTTTCTTATAGACGATGAAACTCAGAAATTGCATCGGAATTAAATACAAAATGCACAATGCCGACACAAGTACAAGAAGACTGACTCTTCCTACTGTCTATGTTTGAAACATTCCTGTGACACTAGTTATTCATTCCGATGCTTCACTTCAGGTTTACAGTATCGCTCTGACCTTCTTCTTGATGATGAAACACAGCAATTGCATGGGAATTAAATAGAAAAGGCACAATGCCGACTTAAGTACAAGAAGACTGACTCTTCTTACTGTCTATGATTTGAACCATTCCTGTGACACTAGATATAGATTCCGATGCTTCACTTCAGGTGTACTGTATCCCTTGGACCTTCTTATTGACGATGAAACACAGAAATTGCATCGGGATTCAATATAAAAGGCACAATGCCGACTTAACTACAACTAGACTGACTCTTCTCACTGTCTATGTTTTGAACCATTCCTGTGACACTAGTTATAGATTCTGATGCTTCACTTCAGTTTCACTGTATCCCTCTGACCTTCTCATTGACGATGAATCACAGAAATTGCATCGGAATTAAATACAAAACGCACAATGCCGACTTAAGTACAACAAGACTGCCTCTTCCTATTGTCTATGCTTTGAAGCACTCCTGTGACACTAGTTATAGATTACGATGCTTTACTTCAGGTTAACTGTATCCCTTGGACCTTCTTGTTGACGATGAAACACAGAAATTGCATCGGAATCAAATACAAATGTCACAATGCCGACTTAAGTACAAGAGGACAGACTCTTCCTACTGTCTCTGCTTTGAACCATTCCTATGACACTAGTTATAGATTCCGATGATTCAAATTACGTTTACTGTATCCCTTTGACCTACTTATTGACGATGAAACACAGAAAATGCATCGGAAATAAATAGAAAATGCACAATGCCGACTTAAGTACAAGAGGACTGACTCTTAATACTGTCTATGATTTGAACCATTCTTGTGACACTAGATATAGATTCCGATGCTTCACTTCAGGTGTACTGTATCTCTCCGACCTTCTTTATGACGATGAAACACAGAAATTGCATCGGAAGTAAATACAAATGCACAGTGCCGACTTAAGTATAAGAAGACTGACTCTTTCTAATCTCTATGTTATGAACCATTCCTGTGACACTAGTTATAGATTCCGAAGCTTAACTTCAGGTTTACTGTATCCCTCTGACGTTATTGACGATGAAACACAGAAATTGCATCGGAATTAAATACAAAAGGCACAATGCCGACTTACGAACAAGTAGACTGACTCATCTTACTGTCTATTTTTTGAACCATTCCTGTGACACTAGTTATAGATTCCGATGCTTCACTTCAGGTTTACTGTATCCCTCTGACCTTCTTATTGTCGATGGAACACAGAAATTGCATCGGAATTAAATACAAAAGCCACAATGCCGACTTAAGTACATGAGGACTAACTCTTCTTACTGTCTATGTTTTGAACCATTTTTGTGACACTAGTTATAGATTCCGATGCTTCGCTTCAGGTTTGCTGCATCCCTTGGACCTACTTATTGACGACGAAACACAGAAATTGCATCGGAATAAAATAGGAAAGGCACAATGCCGACTTAAGTACAAGAAGACTGACCCTTCATATTGTCTTTGTTTTGAACGATTCCTGTGACACTAGTTATAGATTCCGATGCCTCACTTCAGGTTTACTGTACCCTGTGACCCTCTTATTGACGATGAAACGCAGAAATTGCATCGGAATTAAATAGAAAAGATACAATGCCGACTTAAGTACAAGAAGACTGACTCTTCTTACTGTCTATGTTTTGAACCATTACTGTGACACTAGTTATAGATTCCGATGCTTCACTTCTGGTTTACTGTATCCCTTGGATCTTCTTATTGACGACGAAACACAGAAATTGCATCGGAATTAAATAGAAAAGGCTCAATGCCGACTTAAGTACAAGAAGACTGACTCTTCCTACTGTCTCTGTTTTGAACCATTCCTGTGACACTAGTTATAGATTCTGATGCTTCACTTCAGGTTTAGTGTATCCCTCTGACCTTCTTATTGACGATGAAACACAGAAATTGCAGCGGAATTAAATACAAAAGGCACAACGCCGACTTAAGTACAAGAAGACTGTCTCTTCTTTCTGACTATGTTGTGAACATTTCCTGTGAGACCAGTTTTAGATTCCGATGCTTCACTATATGTTTACTGTATCCCTTGGACCTTCTTATTGACGATGAAACACATACATTGCATCGGAATGAAATAGAAAAGGCACAATGCCGACTTAAGTACAAGAAGACAGACTCTTCCTACTGTCTATGTTTTAACCATTTTTGTGACACTAGTTATGGATTCCGATGCTTCACTTCAGGTTAACTGTATCCCTCTGACCTTCTTATTGTCGACGAAACACAGAAATTGCATCGGAATTAAATACAAAAGCCACAATGCCGACTTAAGTACATGAGGACTGAATCTTCTTACTGTCTATGTTTTGAACCATTTTTGTGACACTAGTTATAGATTCCGATGCTTCACTTCAGGTTTACTGCATCCCTTGGACCTACTTATTGACGACGAAACACAGAAATTGCATCGGAATAAAATAGGAAAGGCACAATGCCGACTTAAGTACAAGAAGACTGACCCTTCATATTGTCTTTGTTTTGAACGATTCCTGTGACACTAGTTATAGATTCCGATGCCTCACTTCAGGTTTACTGTACCCTGTGACCCTCTGATTGACGATGAAACGCAGAAATTGCATCGGAATTAAATACCAAAGACAAAATGCCGACTTAAGTACAAGAAGATTGACTCTTCTTACTGTCTATGTTTTGAACCATTACTGTGACACTAGTTATAGATTCCGATGCTTCACTTATGGTTTACTGTATCCCTCGGATCTTCGTATTGACGACGAAACACAGAATTTGCATCGGAATTAAATAGAAACGGCTCAATGCCGACTTAAGTACAAGAAGACTGACTCCTCCTACTGTCTCTGTTTTGAACCATTCCTGTGACACTAGTTATAGATTCTGATGCTTCACTTCAGGTTTAGTGTATCCCTCTGACCTTCTTTTTGACGATGAAACACAGAAATTGCAGCGGAATTAAATACAAAAGGCACAACGCCGACTTAAGTACAAGAAGACTGTCTCTTCTTTCTGACTATGTTGTGAACATTTCCTGTGAGACCAGTTTTAGATTCCGATGCTTCACTATATGTTTACTGTATCCCTGGGACCTTCTTATTGACGATGAAACACATACATTGCATCGGAATTAAATAGAAAAGGCACAATGCCGATTTAAGTACAAGAAGACAGACTCTTCCTACTGTCTATGTTTTAACCATTCCTGTGACACTAGTTATGGATTCCGATGCCCCACTTCAGGTTTACTGATTCCCTCTGACCTTCTTATTGATAATGAAACACAGAAACTGCATCGGAATTAAATACAAAAGGCAGAATGCCGACTCAAATACAAGATGACTGGCTCTTCTTACTCTCTATGGTTTGCACCTTTCCTGAGAGACCGGTTTTAGATTCCGGTGCTTCACTTTAGGTTCACTGTGTCCCTTGGACCTTCTTATTGACGACGAAACACAGAAATTGCATCAAAATAACATAGAAAAGGCACAATGCCGACTTAAGTAAAAGAAGACTGACTCTTCTTACTTACAATGTTATGAACATTTCCTGTGAGACCAGTTTTAGATTCAGATGCTTCACTATGTGTGTACTGTATCCCTTGGACCTTCTTATTGACGATGAAACACAGAAATTGCATCGAAATTAAATACAAAAGGCACAATGCCGACTTAAGTACAAGAAGAATGACTCTTCTTACTGTCTATGTTTTGAACCATTCCTGTGACACTAGTTATAGATTTCGATGCTTCACTTCACGTTTACTGTATCCCTCCGACCATCTTATTCACGATGAAACACAGAAATTGCATCGGAATTAAATAGAAAAGGCACAATGCCGACTTAAGTACAAGAAGACTGACTCTTCTTACTGTCTATGTTTTGAACCATTTCTGTGACACTAGTTATAGATTCCGATGCTTCACTTCAGGTTTACTGCATCCCTTGGACCTTCTCATTGACGACGAAACACAGAAATTGCATCGGAATTAAATAGAAAAGGCACAATGTCGACTTAAGTACAAGACGACTGACTCTTCCAACTGTCTATGTTTTGAACCATTCCTGTGACACTAGTTATAGATTCCGATGCTTCACTTCAGGTTTACTGCATCCCTTGGACCTACTTATTGACGACGAAACACAGAAATTGCATCGGAATAAAATAGGAAAGGCACAATGCCGACTTAAGTACAAGAAGACTGACCCTTCATATTGACTTTGTTTGAACGATTCCTGTGACACTAGTTATAGATTCCGATGCCTCACTTCAGGTTTACTGTACCCTGTGACCCTCTTATTGACGATGAAACGCAGAAATTGCATCGGAATTAAATAGAAAAGACACAATGCCGACTTAAGTACAAGAAGACTGACTCTTCTTACTGTCTATGTTTTGAACCATTACTGTGACACTAGTTATAGATTCCGATGCTTCACTTCTGGTTTACTGTATCCCTTGGATCTTCTTATTGACGAAGAAACACAGAATTTGCATCGGAATTAAATAGAAAAGGCTCAATGCCGACTTAAGTACATGAAGACTGACTCTTCCTACTGTCTCTGTTTTGAACCATTCCTGTGACACTAGTTATAGATTCTGATGCTTCACTTCAGGTTTAGTGTATCCCTCTGACCTTCTTATTGACGATGAAACACAGAAATTGCAGCGGAATTAAATACAAAAGGCACAACGCCGACTTAAGTACAAGAAGACTGTCTCTTCTTTCTGACTATGTTGTGAACATTTCCTGTGAGACCAGTTTTAGATTCCGATGCTTCACTATATGTTTACTGTATCCCTTGGACCTTCTTATTGACGATGAAACACATACATTGCATCGGAATGAAATAGAAAAGGCACAATGCCGACTTAAGTACAAGAAGACAGACTCTTCCTACTGTCTATGTTTTAACCATTTTTGTGACACTAGTTATGGATTCCGATGCTTCACTTCAGGTTTACTGTATCCCTCTGACCTTCTTATTGTCGACGAAACACAGAAATTGCATCGGAATTAAATACAAAAGCCACAATGCCGACTTAAGTACATGAGGACTGAATCTTCTTACTGTCTATGTTTTGAACCATTTTTGTGACACTAGTTATAGATTCCGATGCTTCACTTCAGGTTTACTGCATCCCTTGGACCTACTTATTGACGACGAAACACAGAAATTGCATCGGAATAAAATAGGAAAGGCACAATGCCGACTTAAGTACAAGAAGACTGACCCTTCATATTGTCTTTGTTTTGAACGATTCCTGTGACACTAGTTATAGATTCCGATGCCTCACTTCAGGTTTACTGTACCCTGTGACCCTCTGATTGACGATGAAACGCAGAAATTGCATCGGAATTAAATACCAAAGACAAAATGCCGACTTAAGTACAAGAAGATTGACTCTTCTTACTGTCTATGTTTTGAACCATTACTGTGACACTAGTTATAGATTCCGATGCTTCACTTATGGTTTACTGTATCCCTCGGATCTTCGTATTGACGACGAAACACAGAATTTGCATCGGAATTAAATAGAAACGGCTCAATGCCGACTTAAGTACAAGAAGACTGACTCTTCCTACTGTCTCTGTTTTGAACCATTCCTGTGACACTAGTTATAGATTCTGATGCTTCACTTCAGGTTTAGTGTATCCCTCTGACCTTCTTATTGACGATGAAACACAGAAATTGCAGCGGAATTAAATACAAAAGGCACAACGCCGACTTAAGTACAAGAAGACTGTCTCTTCTTTCTGACTATGTTGTGAACATTTCCTGTGAGACCAGTTTTAGATTCCGATGCTTCACTATATGTTTACTGTATCCCTGGGACCTTCTTATTGACGATGAAACACATACATTGCATCGGAATTAAATAGAAAAGGCACAATGCCGATTTAAGTACAAGAAGACAGACTCTTCCTACTGTCTATGTTTTAACCATTCCTGTGACACTAGTTATGGATTCCGATGCCCCACTTCAGGTTTACTGATTCCCTCTGACCTTCTTATTGATAATGAAACACAGAAACTGCATCGGAATTAAATACAAAAGGCAGAATGCCGACTCAAATACAAGATGACTGGCTCTTCTTACTCTCTATGGTTTGCACCTTTCCTGAGAGACCGGTTTTAGATTCCGGTGCTTCACTTTAGGTTCACTGTGTCCCTTGGACCTTCTTATTGACGACGAAACACAGAAATTGCATCAAAATAACATAGAAAAGGCACAATGCCGACTTAAGTAAAAGAAGACTGACTCTTCTTACTTACAATGTTATGAACATTTCCTGTGAGACCAGTTTTAGATTCAGATGCTTCACTATGTGTGTACTGTATCCCTTGGACCTTCTTATTGACGATGAAACACAGAAATTGCATCGAAATTAAATACAAAAGGCACAATGCCGACTTAAGTACAAGAAGAATGACTCTTCTTACTGTCTATGTTTTGAACCATTCCTGTGACACTAGTTATAGATTTCGATGCTTCACTTCACGTTTACTGTATCCCTCCGACCATCTTATTCACGATGAAACACAGAAATTGCATCGGAATTAAATAGAAAAGGCACAATGCCGACTTAAGTACAAGAAGACTGACTCTTCTTACTGTCTATGTTTTGAACCATTTCTGTGACACTAGTTATAGATTCCGATGCTTCACTTCAGGTTTACTGCATCCCTTGGACCTTCTCATTGACGACGAAACACAGAAATTGCATCGGAATTAAATAGAAAAGGCACAATGTCGACTTAAGTACAAGACGACTGACTCTTCCAACTGTCTATGTTTTGAACCATTCCTGTGACACTAGTTATAGATTCCGATGCTTCACTTCAGGTTTACTGCATCCCTTGGACCTACTTATTGACGACGAAACACAGAAATTGCATCGGAATAAAATAGGAAAGGCACAATGCCGACTTAAGTACAAGAAGACTGACCCTTCATATTGTCTTTGTTTTGAACGATTCCTGTGACACTAGTTATAGATTCCGATGCCTCACTTCAGGTTTACTGTACCCTGTGACCCTCTTATTGACGATGAAACGCAGAAATTGCATCGGAATTAAATAGAAAAGACACAATGCCGACTTAAGTACAAGAAGACTGACTCTTCTTACTGTCTATGTTTTGAACCATTACTGTGACACTAGTTATAGATTCCGATGCTTCACTTCTGGTTTACTGTATCCCTTGGATCTTCTTATTGACGAAGAAACACAGAATTTGCATCGGAATTAAATAGAAAAGGCTCAATGCCGACTTAAGTACATGAAGACTGACTCTTCCTACTGTCTCTGTTTTGAACCATTCCTGTGACACTAGTTATAGATTCTGATGCTTCACTTCAGGTTTAGTGTATCCCTCTGACCTTCTTATTGACGATGAAACACAGAAATTGCAGCGGAATTAAATACAAAAGGCACAACGCCGACTTAAGTACAAGAAGACTGTCTCTTCTTTCTGACTATGTTGTGAACATTTCCTGTGAGACCAGTTTTAGATTCCGATGCTCCACTATATGTTTACTGTATCCCATGGACCTTCTTATTGACGATGAAACACATACATTGCATCGGAATTATATAGAAAAGGCACAATGCCGACTTAAGTACAAGAAGACAGACTCTTCCTACTGTCTATGTTTTAACCATTCCTGTGACACTAGTTATGGATTCCGATGCTCCACTTCAGGTTTACTGATTCCCTCTGACCTTCTTATTGATAATGAAACACAGAAACTGCATCGGAATTAAATACAAAAGGCAGAATGCCGACTCAAATACAAGATGACTGGCTCTTCTTACTCTCTATGGTTTGCACCTTTCCTGAGAGACCGGTTTTAGATTCCGGTGCTTCACTTTAGGTTCACTGTGTCCCTTGGACCTTCTTATTGACGACGAAACACAGAAATTGCATCAAAATAACATAGAAAAGGCACAATGCCGACTTAAGTAAAAGAAGACTGACTCTTCTTACTTACAATGTTTTGAACATTTCCTGTGAGACCAGTTTTAGATTCAGATGCTTCACTATGTGTGTACTGTATCCCTTGGACCTTCTTATTGACGTCGAAACACAGAATTTGCATCGGAATTTTAATACAAAAGGCACAATGCCGACTTAAGTACAAGAAGGCTGACTCTTCCTACGGTCTCTGTTTTGAACCATTCCTGTGACACTAGTTATAGATTCCGATGCTTCACTTGAGGTTTACTGTATCTCTCTGACCTTCTTATTGGCGATGAAACACAGAAATTGCATCGGAATTAAATACAAAAGGCACAATGCCGACTTAAGTACAAGAAGACTGTCTCTTCTTTCTGACTATGTTGGGAACATTTCCTGTGAGACCAGTTTTAGATTCCGATGCTTCACTATATGTTTATAGTATCCCTTGGACCTTCTTATTGACGATGAAACACAGAAATTGCATCGGAATTAAATACAAATGCACAATGCCGACATAAGTACAAGAAGACTGACAATTCTTACTGTCTATGTTTAGAACCATTCCTGTAACACTAGTTATAGTTTCCGATGCTTCACTTCAGGTTTACTGTATCCCTCAGAACTTTTTATTGACGATGAAACACAGAAATTGCATCGGAATTATATACAAAAGGCACAATGCCGACTTAAGTACAAGTAGACTGACTCTTCTTACTGTCTATTTTATGAACCATTCCTGTGACACTAGTTATAAATTCCGATGCCTCACTTCAGGTGTACTGTATCCCTTGGACCTTCTTATTGACGATGAAACACAGAAATTGCATCGGGATTAAATATAAAAAAGGCACAATGCCGACTTAAGTACAAGTAGACTGACTCTTCTTACTGTCTATTCTTTGAACCATTCCTGTGACACTAGTTATAGATTCTGATGCTTCACTTCAGTTTTACTGTATCCCTCTGACCTTCTTATTGACGACGAAACACAGAAATTGCATTTGAATTAAATAGAAAGGGCACAATGCCGACTTAAGTACAAGAAGACTGAATCTTCCTACTGTCTATGTTTTGAACCATTCCTGTGAGACCAGTTTTAGATTCCGATGCTTCACTATATGTTTATTGTATCCCTTGGACCTTCTTATTGACGACGAAACACAGAAATTGCATCGGAATTAAACACAAAAGGCACAATGCCGCCTTAAGTACAAGAAGACTTACTCTTCTTACTGTCTATGTTTAGAACCATTCCTGTGACACTAGTTGTAGATTCCGATGCTTCACTTCAGGTTTACTGTATCCCTCTGACCTTCTTATTTACGATGAAACACAGAAATTGCATCGGAATTCAATACAAAGGGCACTATGCCGACTTAAGTACAAGAAGACTGACTCTTCTTACCGCCAATATTTTGAACCATTCCGGTGACACTAGTTATAGTTTCAGATGCGTCACTTCAGGTTTACTGTATCACTTGGACCATCTTATTGACGATGAAACACAGAAATTGCATCGGAATTAAATTCAAAAGGCACGATGCCGACTTTAGTACAAGAAGACTGACTCTTCTTACAGTCTATGTGTTGAACCATTACTGTGACACTAGTTATAGATTCCGATGCTTCACTACAGGTTCACTGTATCCCTCTGACCATCTTATTGACGATGAAACACAGAAATTGCATCGGAATTAAATACAAAAGGCACAATGCCGACTTAAGTACAAGAAGACTTTCTCTTCTTTCTGACTATGTTGTGAACATTTCCTGTGAGACCAGTTTTAGATTCCGATGCTTCACTATATGTTTATTGTATCCCTTGGACCTTCTTATTGACGACGAAACACAGAAATTGCATCGGAATTAAACACAAAAGGCACAATGCCGCCTTAAGTACAAGAAGACTTACTCTTCTTACTGTCTATGTTTAGAAACATTCCTGTGACACTAGTTGTAGATTCCGATGCTTCACTTCAGGTTTACTGTATCCTTCTGACCTTCTTATTTACGATGAAACACAGAAATTGCATCGGAATTAAATACAAAGGGCACTATGCCGACTTAAGTACAAGAAGACTGACTCTTCTTACTGCCAATATTTTGAACCATTCCGGTGACACTAGTTATAGTTTCAGATGCGTCACTTCAGGTTTACTGTATCACTTGGACCATCTTATTGACGATGAAACACAGAAATTGCATAGGAATTAAATTCAAAAGGCACGATGCCGACTTTAGTACAAGAAGACTGACTCTTCTTACTGTCTATGTTTTGAAAAATTCCTGTGACATTAGTTACAGATTCCGATGCATCACTTCAGGTTTACTGTATCCCTTGGACCTTCTTATCGACGATGAAACACAGAAATTGCATCGGAATTAAATACAAGAGGCACAATGCCGACATAAGTACAAGAAGATTGACTCTTCTTATTGTCTATGTTTTGAACCATTCCTGTGACACTAGTTATAGATTCCGTTGCTTCATTTTAGGTTTACTGTATCCTTTTGACCTTCTTATTGACTACGAAACACAGAAATTGCATCGGAATTAAATAGAGACGGCACAATGCCGACTTAAGTACAAGATGAGTGACACTTCCTACTGTCTATGCATTGCACCATTCCTGTGACACTAGTTATAGATTCCGATGCTTCACTTCAGGTTTACTGAATCCCTCAGAACTTCTTATTGACGATGAAACACAGAAATTGCATCGGAATCAGATACAAAAGGCACAAAGTCGACTTAAGTACAAGACGACAGACTCTTCTTACTGTCTATGTTTTGAACCTATTCTGTGACGCTAGTTATAGATTCCGATGCTTCACTTCAGGTTTACTTCATCCCTCTGACCTTCTTCTTGATGATGAAACACAAAATTTGCATCGGAATTAAATAGAAAAGGCACAATGCCGACTTAAGTTCAAGAAGAGTGACACTTCCTACTGTCTATGCTTTGCACCATTCCTGTGACACTAGTTATAGATTCCGATGCTTCGCTTCAGGTTTACTGTATCCCTCAGAACTTCTTATTGACGATGAAACACAGAAATTGCATCGGAATTAAATACAAAAGGCACAATGCCGACTTATGTACAAGAAAACTGACTCTTTTTACTGTCTATGTTTTGAACCATTCCTGTGACACTAGTTATAGATTCCGATGCTTCACTTCAGGTTTACTGTAACCCTCGGACCGTCGTATTGACGATGAAGCACAGAAATTGCATCGGAATTAAATACAGAAGGAACAATGCCGACCAAAGTACAAATAGACTGACACTTAAACCTGTCTATGTTTTGAATCATTCCTGTGGCACTAGTTATAGATTCCAATGCATCACTTAAGTTTTACTGTATCCCTCTGACCTTCGTATTGACGACGAAACACAGAAACTGCATCGGAATTAAATAGAAAAGGCACAATGCCGACTTAAGTACAAGAAGACTGACTCTTCCTACTGTCTATGATTTGCACCATTCCTGTGACACTAGTTATAGATTCCGATGCTTCACTTCAGGTTTACTGTATCCCTCTGACCCTCTTATTGACGATGAAACACAGAATTTGCATCGGAATTAAATAGAAAAGGCACAATGCCGACTTACATACAAGAAGACTGACTCATCTTACTGTCTATTTTTTGAGCCATTCCTGTGACACTAGTTATAGATTCCGAAGCTTCACTTCAGGTTAACTGTATCCCTATGACCCTCTTATTGACGATGAAACACAGAAAATGCTTCGGAATTAAATAGAAAAGGCACAATGCCGACTTAAGTACAAGAAGACTGACTCTTCTTACTGTAGATGATTTGAACCATTCCTGTGACACTAGTTACAGATTCCGATGCTTCACTTCAGGTTTACTGTATCCCTTGGACCTTCTTATTGACGTCGAAACACAGAATTTGCATCGGAATTTTAATACAAAAGGCACAATGCCGACTTAAGTACAAGAAGGCTGACTCTTCCTACGGTCTCTGTTTTGAACCATTCCTGTGACACTAGTTATAGATTCCGATGCTTCACTTGAGGTTTACTGTATCTCTCTGACCTTCTTATTGACGATGAAACACAGAAATTGCATCGGAATTAAATACAAAAGGCACAATGCCGACTTAAGTACAAGAAGACTGTCTCTTC
The DNA here is from genome assembly GCF_021461385.2 of Schistocerca piceifrons. Classification (NCBI taxonomy): domain Eukaryota; kingdom Metazoa; phylum Arthropoda; class Insecta; order Orthoptera; family Acrididae; genus Schistocerca; species Schistocerca piceifrons. The sequence goes on along the minus strand of NW_025727396.1, from coordinate 9,450,906 downwards.
TTTCTGACTATGTTGGGAACATTTCCTGTGAGACCAGTTTTAGATTCCGATGCTTCACTATATGTTTATAGTATCCCTTGGACCTTCTTATTGACGATGAAACACAGAAATTGCATCGGAATTAAATACAAATGCACAATGCCGACATAAGTACAAGAAGACTGACAATTCTTACTGTCTATGTTTAGAACCATTCCTGTAACACTAGTTATAGATTCCGATGCTTCACTTCAGGTTTACTGTATCCCTCAGAACTTTTTATTGACGATGAAACACAGAAATTGCATCGGAATTATATACAAAAGGCACAATGCCGACTTAAGTACAAGTAGACTGACTCTTCTTACTGTCTATTTTATGAACCATTCCTGTGACACTAGTTATAGATTCCGATGCTTCACTTCAGGTTTACTGTATCCCTCCGTTCTTCTTATTGACGATGAAACACAGAAATTGCATCGGAATTAATTACAAAAGGCACAATGCCGACTTAAGTACAAGAAGACAGTCTCTTCTTTCTGACTATGATGTGACCATTTCCTGTGAGACCAGTTTTAGATTCCGATGCTTCACTATATGTTTATTGAATCCCTTGGACCTTCTTATTGACGATGAAACACAGAAATTGCATCGGAATTAAATACAAAAGGCTCAATGCCGACTTTAGTACAAGCAGACTGACTCTTCTTACTGTCTATGTTTAAAACCATTCCTGTGCACTAGTTATAGATTCCGATGCTTCACTTCAGGTTTACTGTATTCATCTGACATTCTTATTTACGATGAAACACAGAAATTGCATCGGAATGAAATAGAAAAGGCACAATGCCGACTTAAGTACAAGAAGACTGACTCTTCCTACTGTCTATGTTTTGAACCATTCCGGTGACAGTAGTTATAGTTTCCGATGCTTCACTTCAGGTTTACTGTAACACTTGGACCCTCATATTGACGATGAAACACAGAAATTGCATCGGAATTAAATACAAATGGCACAATGCCGACTCAAGTACAAGAAGACTGTCTCTTCTTTCTGACTATGTTGTGAACATTTCCTGTGGGACAAGTTTTAGATTCCGATGCATCACTATATGTTTATTGTATCCCTTGGACCTTCTTATTGATGATGAAACACAGAAATTGCATCGCAATTGAATACAAAAGGCACAATGCCGACTTAAGTACAAGAAGACTGACTCTTCTTACTCTCTATGTTTTGAACAATTGCTGTGACACTAGTTATAGATTCCGATGCTTCACTTAAGGTTTACTGTATCCCTCTGACCTTCGTATTGACGACGAAACACAGAAACTGCATCGGAATTAAATAGAAAAGGCACAATGCCGACTTAAGTACAAGAAGACTGTCTCTTCTTTCTGACTATGTTGTGAACATTTCCTGTGGGACAAGTTTTAGATTCCGATGCATCACTATATGTTTATTGTATCCCTTGGACCTTCTTATTGATGATGAAACACAGAAATTGCATCGCAATTAAATACAAAAGGCACAATGCCGACTTAAGTACAAGAAGACTGACTCTTCTTACTCTCTATGTTTTGAACAATTGCTGTGACACTAGTTATAGATTCCGATGCTTCACTTAAGGTTTACTGTATCCCTCTGACCTTCGTATTGACGACGAAACACAGAAACTGCATCGGAATTAAATAGAAAAGGCACAATGCCGACTTAAGTACAAGAAGACTGACTCTTCTTACTCTCTATGTTTTGAACCTTTTCTGTGACACTAGTTATAGATTCCGATGCTTCACTACTGGTTTACTGCATCCCTCTGACCTTCTTCTTGATGATGAATTACAGAAATTGCATCGGAATTAAATAGAAAAGGCACAATGCCGATTTAACTACAAGAAGACTGACTCTTCTTACTGTCTATGATATAAACCATTCCTGTGACACTAGTTATAGATTCCGATGCCTCACTTCACGTGTACTGTATCCCTTGGACCTTCTTATTGACGATGAAACACAGAAATTGCATTGGGATTAAATACAAAAGGCACTATGCCGACTTAAGTAAAAGTAGACTGACTCTTCTTACTGTCTATTTTTTGAACCAATTCTGTGACACTAGTTATAGATTCTGATGCTTCACTTCAGTTTTACTGTATCCCTCTGACCTTCTTATTGACGATGAAACACAGAAATTGCATCGAAATTAAATACAAAAGGCACAATGCCGACTTAAGTACAAGAAGACTGACTCTTCCTACTGTCTATGTTTTGAACCATCCCTGTGACACTAGTTAGAGATTCCGATGCTTCACTTCGGGTTTACTGTATCCCTCTGACCTTCTTATTGACGATGAAACACAGGAATTGCATCGGAATTAAATACAAAAGGCACAATGCCGACTTAAGTACAAGAAGACTGTCTCTTTTTTCTGACTATGTTGTGAACATTTCCAGTGAGACCAGTTTTAGATTCTGATGCTTCACTATATGTTTATTGTATCCCTTGTACCTTCTTATTGACGACGAAACACAGAATTTGCATCGGAATTAAATACAAACGGCACAATGCCGACTTAAGTACAAGAAGACTGACTCTTCTTACTGTCTATCTTTTGAACCATTCCTGTGAGACTAGTTATAGATTCCGATGCTTCACTTCAGGTTTACTGTATCCCTTGGACCTTCTTATTGACGACGAAACACAGATATTGCATCGGAATTAAATAGAAAAGGCACTATGCCGACTTAAGTACAGGAAGACTGACTCTTCCTACTCTCTATGTTTTGAACCATTCCTGTGACACTAGTTATAGATTCCGATGCTTCACTTCCGGTTTTCTGTATCCCTCTGACCTTCTTATTGACGATGAAACACAGAAATTGCATCGGAGTTAAATACAAAAGGCACAATGCCGACTTAAGTACAAGAAGACTGTCTCTTCTTTCTGACTATGTTGTGAACATTTCCTGTGAGGCCAGTTTTAGATTCCGATGCTTCACTATAAGTTTACTGTATCCCTTGGACCGTCTTATTGACGACGAAACACAGAAATTGCATCGGAATTAAATACCAAAGGCACTATGCCGCCTTAAGTACAAGAAGACTTACTCTTTTTACTGTCTTTGTTTAGAACCATTCCTGTGACACTAGTTATAGATTCCGATGCTTCACTTCAGGTTTACTGTATCCCTCTGACCCTCTTATTGACGATGAAACACAGAAATTGCATCGGAATTAAATAGAAAAGCCACAATGCCGACTTAAGTACAAGAAGACTGACTCTTCTTACTGTCTATGTTTTGAACCATTACTGTGACACTAGTTACAGATTCCGATGCTTCACATCAGGTTTACTGTATCCCTCTGTTCTTCTTATTGACGATGAAACACAGAAATTGCATCGCAATTAAATACAAAAGGCACAATGCCGACTTAAGTACAAGAAGACTGACTCTTCTTACTCTCTATGTTTTGAACAATTCCTGTGACACTAGTTATAGATTCCGATGCTTCACTTAAGGTTTACTGTATTCCTCTGACCTTCGTATTGACGACGAAACACAGAAACTGCATAGGAATTAAATAGAAAAGGCACAATGCCGACTTAAGTACTAGAAGACTGACTCTTCTTACTCTCTATGTTTTGAACCTTTTCTGTGACACTAGTTATAGATTCCGATGCTTCACTACAGGTTTACTGCATCCCCCTGACCTTCTTCTTGATGATGAATTGCAGAAATTGCATCGGCATTAAATAGAAAAGGCACAATGCGGACTTAAGTACAAGAAGACTGACTCTTCTTACTGTCTATGATATAAACCATTCCTGTGACACTAGTTATAGATTCCGATGCCTCACTTCAGGTGTACTGTATCCCTTGGACCTTCTTATTGACGATGAAACACAGAAATTGCATCGGGATTAAATACAAAAGGCACAATGCCGACTTAAGTACAAGTAGACTGACTCTTCTTACTGTCTATTTTTTGAACCATTCCTGTGACACTAGTTATAGATTCTGATGCTTCACTTCAATTTTACTGTATCCCTCTGACCTTCTTATTGACGATGAAGCACAGAAATTGCATCGGAATTAAATACAAAAGGAACAATGCCGACTTAGGTACAAGAAGACTGACTCTTCCTACTTTCTATGTTTTGAACCATCCCTGTGACACTAGTTAGAGATTCCGATGCTTCACGTCAAGTTTACTGTATCCCTCTGACCTTCTAATTGACGATGAAACACAGAAATTGCATCGGAATTAAATACAAAAGGCACAATGCCGACTTAAGTACAAGAAGACAGACTCTTCTTACTGTCTATGTGTTGAACCATTACTGTGACACTAGTTATAGATTCCGATGCTTCACTTCAGGGTCACTGTATCCCTCTGACCATCTTATTGACGATGAAACACAGAAATTGCATCGGAATTAAATACAAAAGGCACAATGCCGACTTAAGTACAAGAAGACTTTCTCTTCTTTCTGACTATGTTGTGAATATTTCCTGTGAGACCAGTTTTAGATTCCGATGCTTCACTATATGTTTATTGTATCCCTTGGACCTTCTTATTGACGACGAAACACAGAAATTGCATCGGGATTAAATACAAAGGGCACTATGCCGACTTAAGTACAAGAAGACTGACTCTTCTTACTGCCAATATTTTGAACCATTCCGGTGACACTAGTTATAGATTCAGATGCGTCACTTCAGGTTTACTGTATCACTTGGACCATCTTATTGACGATGAAACACAGAAATTGCAAAGGAATTAAATTCAAAAGGCACGATGCCGACTTTAGTACAAGAAGACTGACTCTTCTTACAGTCTATGTTTTGAAAAATTCCTGTGACATTAGTTACAGATTCCGATGCATCACTTCAGGTTTACTGTATCCCTTGGACCTTCTTATCGACGATGAAACACAGAAATTGCATCGGAATTAAATACAAGAGGCACAATGTCGACATAAGTACAAGAAGATTGACTCTTCTTATTGTCTATGTCTTGAACCATTCCTGTGACACTAGTTATAGATTCCGTTGCTTCATTTTAGGTTTACTGTATCCTTTTGACCTTCGTATTGACTACGAAACACAGAAATTGCATCGGAATTAAATAGAGAAGGCACAATGCCGACTTAAGTACAAGATGAGTGACACTTCCTACTGTCTATGCATTGCACCATTCCTGTGACACTAGTTATAGATTCCGATGCTTCACTTCAGGTTTACTGAATCCCTCAGAACTTCTTATTGACGATGAAACACAGAAATTGCATCGGAATTAAATACAAAAGGCACAAAGTCGACTTAAGTACAAGACGACAGACTCTTCTTACTGTCTATGTTTTGAACCTATTCTGTGACGCTAGTTATAGATTCCGATGCTTCACTTCAGGTTTACTTCATCCCTCTGACCTTCTTCTTGATGATGAAACACAAAATTTGCATCGGAATTAAATAGAAAAGGCACAATGCCGACTTAAGTACAAGAAGAGTGACACTTCCTACTGTCTATGCTTTGCACCATTCCTGTGACACTAGTTATAGATTCCGATGCTTCGCTTCAGGTTTACTGTATCCCTCAGAACTTCTTATTGACGATGAAACACAGAAATTGCATCGGAATTAAATACAAAAGGCACAATGCCGACTTATGTACAAGAAAACTGACTCTTTTTACTGTCTATGTTTTGAACCATTCCTGTGACACTAGTTATAGATTCCGATGCTTCACTTCAGGTTTACTGTAACCCTCGGACCGTCGTATTGACGATGAAGCACAGAAATTGCATCGGAATTAAATACAGAAGGAACAATGCCGACCAAAGTACAAATAGACTGACACTTAAACCTGTCTATGTTTTGAACCATTCCTGTGGCACTAGTTATAGATTCCGATGCATCACTTAAGTTTTACTGTATCCCTCTGACCTTCGTATTGACGACGAAACACAGAAACTGCATCGGAATTAAATAGAAAAGGCACAATGCCGACTTAAGTACAAGAAGACTGACTCTTCCTACTGTCTATGATTTGCACCATTCCTGTGACACTAGTTATAGATTCCGATGCTTCACTTCAGGTTTACTGTATCCCTCTGACCCTCTTATTGACGATGAAACACAGAATTTGCATCGGAATTAAATAGAAAAGGCACAATGCCGACTTACATACAAGAAGACTGACTCATCTTACTGTCTATTTTTTGAACCATTCCTGTGACACTAGTTATAGATTCCGAAGCTTCACTTCAGGTTAACTGTATCCCTCTGACCCTCTTATTGAGGATGAAACACAGAAAATGCATCGGAATTAAATAGAAAAGGCACAATGCCGACTTAAGTACAAGAAGACTGACTCTTCTTACTGTAGATGATTTGAACCATTCCTGTGACACTAGTTACAGATTCCGATGCTTCACTTCAGGTTTACTGTATCCCTTGGACCTTCTTATTGACGTCGAAACACAGAATTTGCATCGGAATTTTAATACAAAAGGCACAATGCCGACTTAAGTACAAGAAGGCTGACTCTTCCTACTGTCTCTGTTTTGAACCATTCCTGTGACACTAGTTATAGATTCCGATGCTTCACTTGAGGTTTTCTGTATCTCTCTGACCTTCTTATTGACGATGAAACACAGAAATTGCATCGGAATTAAATACAAAAGGCACAATGCCGACTTAAGTACAAGAAGACTGTCTCTTCTTTCTGACTATGTTGGGAACATTTCCTGTGAGACCAGTTTTAGATTCCGATGCTTCACTATATGTTTATAGTATCCCTTGGACCTTCTTATTGACGATGAAACACAGAAATTGCATCGGAATTAAATACAAATGCACAATGCCGACATAAGTACAAGAAGACTGACTCTTCTTACTGTCTATGTTTAGAACCATTCCTGTAACACTAGTTATAGATTCCGATGCTTCACTTCAGGTTTACTGTATCCCTCAGAACTTCTTATCGACGATGAAACACAGAAATTGCATCGGAATTATATACAAAAGGCACAATGCCGACTTAAGTACAAGTAGACTGACTCTTCTTACTGTCTATTTTATAAACCATTCCTGTGACACTAGTTATAAATTCCGATGCCTCACTTCAGGTGTACTGTATCCCTTGGACCTTCTTATTGACGATGAAACATAGAAATTGCATCGGGATTAAATATAAAAAAGGCACAATGCCGACTTAAGTACAAGTAGACTGACTCTTCTTACTGTCTATTTTTTGAACCATTCCTGTGACACTAGTTATAGATTCTGATGCTTCACTTCAGTTTTACTGTATCCCTCTGACCTTCTTATTGACGACGAAACACAGAAATTGCATTTGAATTAAATAGAAAGGGCACAATGCCGACTTAAGTACAAGAAGACTGAATCTTCTACTGTCTATGTTTTGAACCATTCCTGTGACACTAGTTATAGTTTCCGATGCTTCACTTCAGGTTTACTGTATCCCTCTGACCATCTTATTGACGATGAAACACAGAAATTGCATCGGAATTAAATACAAAAGGCACAATGCCGACTTAAGTACAAGAAGACTTTCTCTTCTTTCTGACTATGTTGTGAACATTTCCTGTGAGACCAGTTTTAGATTCCGATGCTTCACTATATGTTTATTGTATCCCTTGGACCTTCTTATTGACGACGAAACACAGAAATTGCATCGGAATTAAATACAAAGGGCACAATGCCGCCTTAAGTACAAGAAGACTTACTCTTCTTACTGTCTATGTTTAGAACCATTCCTGTGACACTAGTTATAGATTCCGATGCTTCACTTCAGGTTTACTGTATCCCTCTGACCTTCTTATTTACGATGAAACACAGAAATTGCATCGGAATTAAATACAAAGGGCACTATGCCGACTTAAGTACAAGAAGACTGACTCTTCTTACTGCCAATATTTTGAACCATTCCGGTGACACTAGTTATAGTTTCAGATGCTTCACTTCAGGTTTACTGTATCACTTGGACCATCTTATTGACGATGAAACACAGAAATTGCATCGGTATTAAATTCAAAAGGCACGATGCCGACTTTAGTACAAGAAGACTGACTCTTCTTACTGTCTATGTTTTGAAAAATTCCTGTGACACTAGTTATAGATTCCGATCCTTCACTTCAGGTTTACTGTATCCCTTGGACCTTCTTATCGACGATGAAACACAGAAATTGCATCGGAATTAAATACAAGAGGCACAATGCCGACATAAGTACAAGAAGATTGACTCTTCTTATTGTCTATGTTTTGAACCATTCCTGTGACACTAGTTATAGATTCCGTTGCTTCATTTTAGGTTTACTGTATCCTTTTGACCTTCTTATTGACTACGAAACACAGAAATTGCATCGGAATTAAATAGAGAAGGCACAATGCCGACTTAAGTACAAGAAGACTGACTCTTCCTACTGTCTATGTTTGAACCATTCCTGTGACACTAGTTATAGATTCCGTTGCTTCACTTCAGGTTTACTGTATCCCTCTGACCTTCTTATTGATGATGAAACACAGAAATTGCATCGGAATTAAATACAAAATGCACAATGCCGACTTAAGTACAACGGGACTGACTCTTCTTACTAACTATGTTGTGAACATTTCCTGTGAGACCAGTTTTAGATTCCGATGCTTCACTATATGTTTACTGTATCCCATGGACCTTCTTATTGACGATGAAACACAGAACTTGCATCGGAATTAATTAGAAAAGGCACAATGCCGACTTAAGTACAAGAAGACTGACTCCTCCTACTGTCTATGTTTTAACCATTCCTGTGACACTAGTTATAGATTGCGATGCTTCACTTCAGGTTTACTGATTCCCTCTGACCTTCGTATTGACGACGAAACACAGAAACTGCATCGGAATTAAATAGAAAAGGCACAATGCCGACTTAAGTACAAGAAGAGTGACACTTCCTACTGTCTATGCTTTGCACCATTCTTGTGACACTAGTTATAGATTCCGATGCTTCACTTCAGGTTTACTGTATCCCTCAGAACTTCTTATTGACGATGAAACACAGAAATTGCATCGGAATTAAATTCAAAAGGCACAAAGTCGACTTAAGTACAAGACGACAGACTCTTCTTACTCTATATGTTTTGAACCTATTCTGTGACGCTAGTTATAGATTCCGATGCTTCACTTCAGGTTTACTGCATCCCTCTGACCTTCTTCTTGATGGTGAAACACAAAATTTGCATCGGAATTAAATAGAAGAGGCACAATGCCGACTTAAGTACCAGAAGAGTGACACTTCCTACTGTCTATGCTTTGCACCATTCCTGTGACACTAGTTATAGATTCCGATGCTTCGCTTCAGGTTTACTGTATCCCTCAGAACTTCTTATTGACGATGAAACACAGAAATTGCATCGGAATTAAATACAAAAGGCACAATGCCGACTTATGTACAAGAAAACTGACTCTTTTTACTGTCTATGTTTTGAACCATTCCTGTGACACTAGTTATAGATTCCGATGCTTCACTTCAGGTTTACTGTAACCCTCGGACCGTCGTATTGACGATGAAGCACAGAAATTGCATCGGAATTAAATACAGAAGGAACAATGCCGACCAAAGTACAAATAGACTGACACTTAAAACTGTCTATGTTTTGAACCATTCCTGTGGCACTAGTTATAGATTCCGATGCATCACTTAAGTTTTACTGTATCCCTCTGACCTTCGTATTGGCGACGAAACACAGAAACTGCATCGGAATTAAATAGAAAAGGCACAATGCCGACTTAAGTACAAGAAGACTGACTCTTCCTACTGTCTATGATTTGCACCATTCCTGTGACACTAGTTATAGATTCCGATGCTTCACTTCAGGTTTACTGTATCCCTCTGACCCTCTTATTGACGATGAAACACAGAATTTGCATCGGAATTAAATAGAAAAGGCACAATGCCGACTTACATACAAGAAGACTGACTCATCTTACTGTCTATTTTTTGAACCATTCCTGTGACACTAGTTATAGATTCCGAAGCTTCACTTCAGGTTAACTGTATCCCTCTGACCCTCTTATTGAGGATGAAACACAGAAAATGCATCGGAATTAAATAGAAAAGGCACAATGCCGACTTAAGTACAAGAAGACTGACTCTTCTTACTGTAGATGATTTGAACCATTCCTGTGACACTAGTTACAGATTCCGATTCTTCACTTCAGGTTTACTGTATCCCTTGGACCTTCTTATTGACGTCGAAACACAGAATTTGCATCGGAATTTTAATACAAAAGGCACAATGCCGACTTAAGTACAAGAAGGCTGACTCTTCCTACTGTCTCTGTTTTGAACCATTCCTGTGACACTAGTTATAGATTCCGATGCTTCACTTGAGGTTTTCTGTATCTCTCTGACCTTCTTATTGACGATGAAACACAGAAATTGCATCGGAATTAAATACAAAAGGCACAATGCCGACTTAAGTACAAGAAGACTGTCTCTTCTTTCTGACTATGTTGGGAACATTTCCTGTGAGACCAGTTTTAGATTCCGATGCTTCACTATATGTTTATAGTATCCCTTGGACCTTCTTATTGACGATGAAACACAGAAATTGCATCGGAATTAAATACAAATGCACAATGCCGACATAAGTACAAGAAGACTGACTCTTCTTACTGTCTATGTTTAGAACCATTCCTGTAACACTAGTTATAGATTCCGATGCTTCACTTCAGGTTTACTGTATCCCTCAGAACTTCTTATCGACGATGAAACACAGAAATTGCATCGGAATTATATACAAAAGGCACAATGCCGACTTAAGTACAAGTAGACTGACTCTTCTTACTGTCTATTTTATGAACCATTCCTGTGACACTAGTTATAAATTCCGATGCCTCACTTCAGGTGTACTGTATCCCTTGGACCTTCTTATTGACGATGAAACACAGAAATTGCATCGGGATTAAATATAAAAAAGGCACAATGCCGACTTAAGTACAAGTAGACTGACTCTTCTTACTGTCTATTTTTTGAACCATTCCTGTGACACTAGTTATAGATTCTGATGCTTCACTTCAGTTTTACTGTATCCCTCTGACCTTCTTATTGACGACGAAACACAGAATTTGCATTTGAATTAAATAGAAAGGGCACAATGCCGACTTAAGTACAAGAACACTGAATCTTCCTACTGTCTATGTTTTGAACCATTCCTGTGACACTAGTTATAGTTTCCGATGCTTCACTTCAGGTTTACTGTATCCCTCTGACCATCTTATTGACGATGAAACACAGAAATTGCATCGGAATTAAATACAAAAGGCACAATGCCGACTTAAGTACAAGAAGACTTTCTCTTCTTTCTGACTATGTTGTGAACATTTCCTGTGAGACCAGTTTTAGATTCCGATGCTTCACTATATGTTTATTGTATCCCTTGGACCTTCTTATTGACGACGAAACACAGAAATTGCATCGGAATTAAATACAAAGGGCACAATGCCGCCTTAAGTACAAGAAGACTTACTCTTCTTACTGTCTATGTTTAGAACCATTCCTGTGACACTAGTTATAGATTCCGATGCTTCACTTCAGGTTTACTGTATCCCTCTGACCTGCTTATTTACGATGAAACACAGAAATTGCATCGGAATTAAATACAAAGGGCACTATGCCGACTTAAGTACAAGAAGACTGACTCTTCTTACTGACAATATTTTGAACCATTCCGGTGACACTAGTTATAGTTTCAGATGCTTCACTTCAGGTTTACTGTATCACTTGGACCATCTTATTGACGATGAAACACAGAAATTGCATCGGTATTAAATTCAAAAGGCACGATGCCGACTTTAGTACAAGAAGACTGACTCTTCTTACTGTCTATGTTTTGAAAAATTCCTGTGACACTAGTTATAGATTCCGATCCTTCACTTCAGGTTTACTGTATCCCTTGGACCTTCTTATCGACGATGAAACACAGAAATTGCATCGGAATTAAATACAAGAGGCACAATGCCGACATAAGTACAAGAAGATTGACTCTTCTTATTGTCCATGTTTTGAACCATTCCTGTGACACTAGTTATAGATTCCGTTGCTTCATTTTAGGTTTACTGTATCCTTTTGACCTTCTTATTGACTACGAAACACAGAAATTGCATCGGAATTAAATAGAGAAGGCACAATGCCGACTTAAGTACAAGAAGACTGACTCTTCCTACTGTCTATGTTTGAACCATTCCTGTGACACTAGTTATAGATTCCGTTGCTTCACTTCAGGTTTACTGTATCCCTCTGACCTTCTTATTGATGATGAAACACAGAAATTGCATCGGAATTAAATACAAAATGCACAATGCCGACTTAAGTACAACGGGACTGACTCTTCTTACTAACTATGTTGTGAACATTTCCTGTGAGACCAGTTTTAGATTCCGATGCTTCACTATATGTTTACTGTATCCCATGGACCTTCTTATTGACGATGAAACACAGAACTTGCATCGGAATTAATTAGAAAAGGCACAATGCCGACTTAAGTACAAGAAGACTGACTCCTCCTACTGTCTATGTTTTAACCATTCCTGTGACACTAGTTATAGATTGCGATGCTTCACTTCAGGTTTACTGATTCCCTCTGACCTTCGTATTGACGACGAAACACAGAAACTGCATCGGAATTAAATAGAAAAGGCACAATGCCGACTTAAGTACAAGAAGAGTGACACTTCCTACTGTCTATGCTTTGCACCATTCTTGTGACACTAGTTTTAGATTCCGATGCTTCACTTCAGGTTTACTGTATCCCTCAGAACTTCTTATTGACGATGAAACACAGAAATTGCATCGGAATTAAATACAAAAGGCACAAAGTCGACTTAAGTACAAGACGACAGACTCTTCTTACTCTCTATGTTTTGAACCTATTCTGTGACGCTAGTGATAGATTCCGATGCTTCACTTCAGGTTTACTGCATCCCTCTGACCTTCTTCTTGATGGTGAAACACAAAATTTGCATCGGAATTAAATAGAAGAGGCACAATGCCGACTTAAGTACAAGAAGAGTGACACTTCCTACTGTCTATGCTTTGCACCATTCCTGTGACACTAGTTATAGATTCCGATGCTTCGCTTCAGGTTTACTGTATCCCTCAGATCTTCTTATTGACGATGAAACACAGAAATTGCATCGGAATTAAATACAAAAGGCACAATGCCGACTTATGTACAAGAAGACTGACTCTTTTTAATGTCTATGTTTTGAACTATTCCTGTGACACGAGTTATAGATTCCGATGCTTCACTTCAGGTTTACTGTAACCCTCGGACCGTCTTATTGACGATGAAGCACAGAAATTGCATCGGAATTAAATACAGAAGGAACAATGCCGACTAAAGTACAAAAAGACTGACACTTAAACCTGTCTATGTTTTGAACCATTCCTGTGGCTATAGTTATAGATTCCGATGCATCACTTAAGTTTTACTGTATCCCTCTGACCTTCGTATTGACGACGAAACACAGAAACTGCATCGGAATTAAATAGAAAAGGCACAATGCCGACTTAAGTACAAGAAGACTGACTCTTCCTACTGTCTATGATATGCACCATTCCAGTGACACAAGTTATAGATTCCGATGCTTCACTTCAGGTTTACTGTATCCCTCTGACCCTCTTATTGACGATGAAACACAGAATTTGCATCGGAATTAAATAGAAAGGCACAATGCCGACTTACATACAAGAAGACTGACTCATCTTACTGTCTATTTTTTGAACCATTCCTGTGGCACTAGTTATAGATTCCGAAGCTTCACTTCAGGTTTACTGTATCCCTCTGACCCTCTTATTGACAATGAAACACAGAAAATGCATCGGAATTAAATAGAAAAGGCACAATGCCGACTTAAGTACAAGAAGGCTGACTCTTCTTACTGTAGATGATTTGAACCATTCCTGTGACACTAGTTACAGATTCCGATGCTTCACTTCAGGTTTACTGTATCCCTTGGACCTTCTTATTGACGTCGAAACACAGAATTTGCATCGGAATTTTAATACAAAAGGCACAATGCCGACTAAAGTACAAGAAGGCTGACTCTTCCTACTGTCTCTGTTTTGAACCATTCCTGTGACACTAGTTATAGATTCCGATGCTTCACTCTAGGTTTACTGTATCTCTCTGACCTTCTTATTGACGATGAAACACAGAAATTGCATCGGAATTAAATACAAAAGGCACAATGCCGACTTAAGTACAAGAAGACTGTCTCTTCTTTCTGACTATGTTGTGAACATTTCCTGTGAGACCAGTTTTAGATTTCGATGCTTCACTATATGTTTATAGTATCCCTTGGACCTTCTTATTGACGATGAAACACAGAAATTGCATCGGAATTAAATACAAATGCACAATGCCGACATAAGTACAAGAAGACTGACTCTTCTTACTGTCTATGTTTAGAACCATTCCTGTAACACTAGTTATAGATTCCGATGCTTCACTTCAGGTTTACTGTATCCCTCTGACCTTCGTATTGACGACGAAACACAGAAATTGCATTTGAATTAAATAGAAAGGGCACAATGCCGACTTAAGTACAAGAAGACTGAATCTTCCTACTGTCTATGTTTTGAACCATTCCTGTGACACTAGTTATAGTTTCCGATGCTTCACTTCAGGTTTACTGTATCCCTCTGACCATCTTATTGACGATGAAACACAGAAATTGCATCGGAATTAAATACAAAATTCACAATGCCGACTTAAGTACAAGAAGACTTTCTCTTCTTTCTGACTATGTTGTGAACATTTCCTGTGAGACCAGTTTTGGATTCCGATGCTTCACTATATGTTTATTGTATCCCTTGGACCTTCTTATTGACGACGAAACACAGAAATTGCATCGGAATTAAATACAAAAGGCACAATGCCGCCTTAAGTACAAGAAGACTTACTCTTCTTACTGTCTATGATTAGAACCATTCCTGTGACACTAGTTATAGATTCCGATGCTTCACTTCAGATTTACTGTATCCCTCTGACCTTCTTATTGAGTACGAAACACAGAAATTGCATCGGAATTAAATAGAGAAGGCACAATGCCGACTTAAGTACAAGAAGACTGACTCTTCCTACTGTCTATGTTTGAACCATTCCTGTGACACTAGTTATAGATTCCGTTGCTTCACTTCAGGTTTACTGTATCCCTCTGACCTTCTTATTGATGATGAAACACAGAAATTGCATCGGAATTAAATACAAAATGCACAATGCCGACTTAAGTACAAGAGGACTGACTCTTCTTACTGACTATGTTGTGAACATTTCCTGTGAGACCAGTTTTAGATTCCGATGCTTCACTATATGTTTACTGTATCCCATGGACCTTCTTATTGACGATGAAACACAGAACTTGCATCGGAATTAATTAGAAAAGGCACAATGCCGACTTAAGTACAAGAAGACTGACTCCTCCTACTGTCTATGTTTTAACCATTCCTGTGACACTAGTTATAGATTGCGATGCTTCACTTCAGGTTTACTGATTCCCTCTGACCTTCGTATTGACGACGAAACACAGAAACTGCATCGGAATTAAATAGAAAAGGCACAATGCCGACTTAAGTACAAGAAGAGTGACACTCCCAACTGTCTTTGCTTTGCACCATTCCTGTGACACTAGTTATAGATTCCGATGCTTCACTTCAGGTTTACTGTATCCCTCAGAACTTCTTATTGACGATGAAACACAGAAATTGCATCGGAATTAAATACAAAAGGCACAATGCCGACTTAAGTACAAGAAGACTGAATCTCCCTACTGTCTATGTTTTGAACCATTCCTGTGACACTAGTTATAGTTTCCGATGCTTCACTTCAGGTTTACTGTATCCCTCTGACCATCTTATTGACGATGAAACACAGAAATTGCATCGGAATTAAATACAAAAGGCACAATGCCGACTTAAGTACAAGAAGACTTTCTCTTCTCTCTGACTATGTTGTGAACATTTCCTGTGAGACCAGTTTTAGATTCCGATGCTTCACTATATGTTTATTGTATCCCTTGGACCTTCTTATTGACGACGAAACACAGAAATTGCATCGGAATTAAATACAAAAATCACAATGCCGCCTTAAGTACAAGAAGACTTACTCTTCTTACTGTCTATGTTTAGAACCATTCCTGTGACACTAGTTATAGATTCCGATGCTTCACTTCAGGTTTACTGTATCCCTCTGACCTTCTTATTTACGATGAAACACAGAAATTGCATCGGAATTAAATACAAAGGGCACTATGCCGACTTAAGTACAAGAAGACTGACTCTTCTTACTGCCAATATTTTGAACCATTCCGGTGACACTAGTTATAGTTTCAGATGCTTCACTTCAGGTTTACTGTATCACTTGGACCATCTTATTGACGATGAAACACAGAAATTGCATCGGAATTAAATTCAAAAGGCACGATGCCGACTTTAGTACAAGAAGACTGACTCTCCTTACTGTCTATGCTTTGAAAAATTCCTGTGACACTAGTTATAGATTCCGATCCTTCACTTCAGGTTTACTGTATCCCTCAGAACTTCTAATTGACGATGAAACACAGAAATTGCATCGGAATTAAATACAAAAGGCACAATGCCGACTTATGTACAAGAAAACTGACTCTTTTTAATGTCTATGTTTTGAACTATTCCTGTGACACGAGTTATAGATTCCGATGCTTCACTTCAGGTTTACTGTAACCCTCGGACCGTCTTATTGACGATGAAGCACAGAAATTGCATCGGAATTAAATACAGAAGGAACAATGCCGACTAAAGTACAAAAAGACTGACACTTAAACCTGTCTATGTTTTGAACCATTCCTGTGGCTATAGTTATAGATTCCGATGCATCACTTAAGTTTTACTGTATCCCTCTGACCTTCGTATTGACGACGAAACACAGAAACTGCATCGGAATTAAATAGAAAAGGCACAATGCCGACTTAAGTACAAGAAGACTGACTCTTCCTACTGTCTATGATTTGCACCATTCCTGTGACACAAGTTATAGATTCCGATGCTTCACTTCAGGTTTACTGTATCCCTCTGACCCTCTTATTGACGATGAAACACAGAATTTGCATCGGATTTAAATAGAAAAGGCACAATGCCGACTTACATACAAGAAGACTGACTCATCTTACTGTCTATTTTTTGAACCATTCCTGTGACACTAGTTATAGATTCCGAAGCTTCACTTCAGGTTTACTGTATCCCTCTGACCCTCTTATTGACAATGAAACACAGAAAATGCATCGGAATTAAATAGAAAAGGCACAATGCCGACTTAAGTACAAGAAGGCTGACTCTTCTTACTGTAGATGATTTGAACCATTCCTGTGACACTAGTTACAGATTCCGATGCTTCACTTCAGGTTTACTGTATCCCTTGGACCTTCTTATTGACGTCGAAACACAGAATTTGCATCGGAATTTTAATACAAAAGGCACAATGCCGACTTAAGTACAAGAAGGCTGACTCTTCCTACTGTCTCTGTTTTGAACCATTCCTGTGACACTAGTTACAGATTCCGATGCTTCACTTGAGGTTTACTGTATCTCTCTGACCTTCTTATTGACGATGAAACACAGAAATTGCATCGGAATTAAATACAAAAGGCACAATGCCGACTTAAGTACAAGAAGACTGTCTCTTCTTTCTGACTATGTTGTGAACATTTCCTGTGAGACCAGTTTTAGATTCCGATGCTTCACTATATGTTTATAGTATCCCTTGGACCTTCTTATTGACGATGAAACACAGAAATTGCATCGGAATTAAATACAAATGCACAATGCCGACATAAGTACAAGAAGACTGACTCTTCTTACTGTCTATGTTTAGAACCATTCCTGTAACACTAGTTATAGATTCCGATGCTTCACTTCAGGTTTACTGTATCCCTCTGACCTTCGTATTGACGACGAAACACAGAAATTCCATTTGAATTAAATAGAAAGGGCACAATGCCGACTTAAGTACAAGAAGACTGAATCTTCCTACTGTCTATGTTTTGAACCATTCCTGTGACACTAGTTATAGTTTCCGATGCTTCACTTCAGGTTTACTGTATCCCTCTGACCATCTTATTGACGATGAAACACAGAAATTGCATCGGAATTAAATACAAAAGGCACAATGCCGACTTAAGTACAAGATGACTTTCTCTTCTTTCTGACTATGTTGTGAACATTTCCTGTGAGACCAGTTTTAGATTCCGATGCTTCACTATATGTTTATTGTATCCCTTGGACCTTCTTATTGACGACGAAACACAGAAATTGCATCGGAATTAAATACAAAAGGCACAATGCCGCCTTAAGTACAAGAAGACTTACTCTTCTTACTGTCTATGTTTAGAACCATTCCTGTGACACTAGTTATAGATTCCGATGCTTCACTTCAGGTTTACTGTATCCCTCTGACCTTCTTATTTACGATGAAACACAGAAATTGCATCGGAATTAAATACAAAGGGCACTATGCCGACTTAAGTACAAGAAGACTGACTCTTCTTACTGCCAATATTTTGAACCATTCCGGTGACACTAGTTATAGTTTCAGATGCTTCACTTCAGGTTTACTGTATCACTTGGACCATCTTATTGACGATGAAACACAGCAATTGCATCGGAATTAAATTCAAAAGGCACGATGCCGACTTTAGTACAAGAAGACTGACTTTTCTTACTGTCTATGTTTTGAAAAATTCCTGTGACACTAGTTATAGATTCCGATCCTTCACTTCAGGTTTACTGTATCCCTTGGACCTTCTTATCGACGATGAAACACAGAAATTTAATCGGAATTAAATACAGAAGGAACAATGCCGACTAAAGTACAAAAAGACTGACACTTAAACCTGTCTATGTTTTGAACCATTCCTGTGGCTATAGTTATAGATTCCGATGCATCACTTAAGTTTTACTGTATCCCTCTGACCTTCGTATTGACGACGAAACACAGAAACTGCATCGGAATTAAATAGAAAAGGCACAATGCCGACTTAAGTACAAGAAGACTGACTCTTCCTACTGTCTATGTTTTGAACCATTCCTGTGACACTAGTTATAGTTTCCGATGCTTCACTTCAGGTTTACTGTATCCCTCTGACCATCTTATTGACGATGAAACACAGAAATTGCATCGGAATTAAATACAAAAGGCACAATGCCGACATAAGTACAAGAAGATTGACTCTTCTTATTGTCTATGTTTTGAACCATTCCTGTGACACTAGTTATAAATTCCGTTGCTTCATTTTAGGTTTACTGTATCCTTTTGACCTTCTTATTGACTACGAAACACAGAAATTGCATCGGAATTAAATAGAGAAGGCACAATGCCGACTTAAGTACAAGAAGACTGACTCTTCCTACTGTCTATGTTTGAACCATTCCTGTGACACTAGTTATAGATTCCGTTGCTTCACTTCAGGTTTACTGTATCCCTCTGACCTTCTTATTGATGATGAAACACAGAAATTGCATCGGAATTAAATACAAAATGCACAATGCCGACTTAAGTACAAGAGGACTGACTCTTCTTACTGACTATGTTGTGAACATTTCCTGTGAGACCAGTTTTAGATTCCGATGCTTCACTATATGTTTACTGTATCCCATGGACCTTCTTATTGACGATGAAACACAGAACTTGCATCGGAATTAATTAGAAAAGGCACAATGCCGACTTAAGTACAAGAAGACTGACTCCTCCTACTGTCTATGTTTTAACCATTCCTGTGACACTAGTTATAGATTGCGATGCTTCACTTCAGGTTTACTGATTCCCTCTGACCTTCGTATTGACGACGAAACACAGAAACTGCATCGGAATTAAATAGAAAAGGCACAATGCCGACTTAAGTACAAGAAGAGTGACACTTCCTACTGTCTATGCTTTGCACCATTCCTGTGACACTAGTTATAGATTCCGATGCTTCACTTCAGGTTTACTGTATCCCTCAGAACTTCTTATTGACGATGAAACACAGAAATTGCATCGGAATTAAATACAAAAGGCACAAAGTCGACTTAAGTACAAGACGACAGACTCTTCTTACTCTCTATATTTTGAACCTATTCTGTGACGCTAGTTATAGATTCCGATGCTTCACTTCAGGTTTACTGCATCCCTCTGACCTTCTTCTTGATGATGAAACACAAAATTTGCATCGGAATTAAATAGAAAAGGCACAATGCCGACTTAAGTACAAGAAGAGTGACACTTCCTACTGTCTATGCTTTGCACCATTCCTGTGACACTAGTTATAGATTCCGATGCTTCGCTTCAGGTTTACTGTATCCCTTAGAACTTCTTATTGACGATGAAACACAGAAATTGCATCGGAATTAAATACAAAAGGCACAATGCCGACTTATGTACAAGAAAACTGACTCTTTTTAATGTCTATGTTTTGAACTATTCCTGTGACACGAGTTATAGATTCCGATGGTTTACTTCAGGTTTACTGTAACCCTCGGACCGTCTTATTAACGATGAAGCACAGAAATTGCATCGGAATTAAATACAGAAGGAACAATGCCGACTTAAGTACAAAAAGACTGACACTTAAACCTGTCTACGTTTTGAACCATTCCTGTGGCACTAGTTATAGATTCCGATGCATCACTTAAGTTTTACTGTATCCCTCTGACCTTCGTATTGACGACGAAACACAGAAACTGCATCGGAATTAAATAGAAAAGGCACAATGCCGACTTAAGTATAAGAAGACTGACTCTTCCTACTGACTATGATTTGCACCATTCCTGTGACACAAGTTATAGATTCCGATGCTTCACTTCAGGTTTACTGTATCCCTCTGACCCTCTTATTGACGATGAAACACAGAATTTGCATCGGAATTAAATAGAAAAGGCACAATGCCGACTTACATACAAGAAGACTGACTCATCTTACTGTCTATTTTTTGAACCATTCCTGTGACACTAGTTATAGATTCCGAAGCTTCACTTCAGGTTTACTGTATCCCTCTGACCCTCTTATTGACGATGAAACACAGAAAATGCATCGGAATTAAATAGAAAAGGCACAATGCCGACTTAAGTACAAGAAGGCTGACTCTTCTTACTGCAGATGATTTGAACCATTCCTGTGACACTAGTTACAGATTCCGATGCTTCACTTCAGGTTTACTGTATCCCTTGGACCTTCTTATTGACGTCGAAACACAGAATTTGCATCGGAATTTTAATACAAAAGGCACAATGCCGACTTAAGTACAAGAAGGCTGACTCTTCCTACTGTCTCTGTTTTGAACCATTCCTGTGACACTAGTTATAGATTCCGATGCTTCACTTGAGGTTTACTGTATCTCTCTGACCTTCTTATTGACGATGAAACACAGAAATTGCATCGGAATTAAATACAAAAGGCACAATGCCGACTTAAGTACAAGAAGACTGTCTCTTCTTTCTGACTATGTTGTGAACATTTCCTGTGAGACCAGTTTTAGATTCCGATGCTTCACTATATGTTTATAGTATCCCTTGGACCTTCTTATTGACGATGAAACACAGAAATTGCATCGGAATTAAATACAAATGCACAATGCCGACATAAGTACAAGAAGACTGACTCTTCTTACCGTCTATGTTTAGAACCATTCCTGTAACACTAGTTATAGTTTCCGATGCTTCACTTCAGGTTTACTGTATCCCTCTGACCTTCGTATTGACGACGAAACACAGAAACTGCATCGGAATTAAATAGAAAAGGCACAATGCCGACTTAAGTACAAGAAGACTGACTCTTCCTACTGTCTATGATTTGCACCATTCCTGTGACACTAGTTATAGATTCCGATGCTTCACTTCAGGTTTACTGATTCCCTCTGACCTTCTTATTGACGATGAAACACAGAAACTGCATCGGAATTGAATTCAAAAGGCACAATGCCGACTTTAGTACAAGAAGACTGACTCTTCTTACTATCTATGTTTTGAACAATTCCTGTGACATTAGTTATAGATTCCAAAGCTTCACATCAGGTTTACTGTATCTCTTGGACCTTCTTATCGACGATGAAACACAGAAATTCCATCGGAATTAAATACAAGAGGCACAATGCCGACATAAGTACAAGACGACTGACTCCTCTAACTGTCTATGTTTTGAACCATTCCTGTGACACTAGTTATAGATTCCGATGCCTCACTTCGGGTGTACTGTATCCCTTGGACCTTCTTATTGACGATGAAACACAGAAATTGCATCGGGATTAAATATAAAAAGGCACAATGCCGACTTAAGTACAAGAAGACTGACTCTTCTTACTGTCTATTTTTTGAACCATTCCTGTGACACTAGTTATAAATTCCGATGCCTCACTTCAGGTGTACTGTATCCCTTGGACCTTCTTATTGACGATGAAACACAGAAATTGCATCGGGATTAAATACGAGGGTTATTCCAAAAGTAAGGTCCGATCGGTCGCGAAATGGAAACGACTATGAAAATCCGATAAAGCTTTGCACAGATGTGTTGGGTAGTGTCTCTAGTATAACCCCAGTTAGCATCACGTCGCTCTTCGCATTTCTGAGCTCGCAGTGAGTGCGTAAGGATGTCTAGAAAATAGTGTCTGCCGCCAAGTACGAGGGCCTGGTGAGAAATTTCGCCTGAAGCTATGCAGCCAACATTACATAACTGTCGTGCTGTTTCGTCTTCACGACAATTCTCAGCCGCATCTCTGGTCACATGAACCGCTGTCTTTGAAGACAACATTTTGACACAGACAACGAGGTGTAGGCCAGCGTGGAGAATTGGCGGAAAGCACTGGCGGCTGCCTTCTATGATGAGGCTATTGAAAAGTTGGTACAACGCTATGACAAAAGTCTAAGTCAGAACGGCGACTACGTAGAGAAGTAGCTGAAAGGTGTAGCTAATTGTTACAAGTAAAACATTTCTGATGTTCACTGTGGTTTCAATTTGGCAATCAATCGGACCTTACTTTTGGAATAACCCTCGTATAAAAAAGGCACAATGCCGACTTAAGTAGAAGTAGACTGACTCTTCTTACTGTCTATATTTTGAACCATTCCTGTGACACTAGTTATAGATTCTGATGCTTCACTTCAGTTTTACTGTATCCCTCTGACCTTCTTATTGCCGACGAAACACAGAAATTGCATTTGAATTAAATAGAAAGGGCACAATGCCGACTTAAGTACAAGAAGACTGAATCTTCCTACTGTCTATGTTTTGAACCATTCCTGTGACACTAGTTATAGTTTCCGATCCTTCACTTCAGGTTTAATGTATCCCTCTGACCATCTTATTGACGATGAAACACAGAAATTGCATCGGAATTAAATACAAAAGGCACAATGCCGACTTAAGTACAAGAAGACTTTCTCTTCTTTCTGACTATGTTGTGAACATTTCCTGTGAGACCAGTTTTAGATTCCGATGCTTCACCATATGTTTATTGTATCCCTTGGACCTTCTTATTGACGACGAAACACAGAAATTGCATCGGAATTAAATACAAAAGGCACAATGCCGCCTTAAGTACAAGAAGACTTACTCTTCTTACTGTCTATGTTTAGAACCATTCCTGTGACACTAGTTATAGATTCCGATGCTTCACTTCAGGTTTACTGTATCCCTCTGACCTTCTTATTTACGATGAAACACAGAAATTGCATCGGAATTAAATACAAAGGGCACTATGCCGACTTAAGTACAAGAAGACTGACTCTTCTTACTGCCAGTATTTTGAACCATTCCGGTGACACTAGTTATAGTTTCAGATGCTTCACTTCAGGTTTACTGTATCACTTGGACCATCTTATTGACGATGAATCACAGAAATTGCATCGGAATTAAATTCAAAAGGCACGATGCCGACTTTAGTACAAGAAGACTTACTCTTCTTACTGTCTATGTTTGAAAAATTCCTGTGACACTAGTTATAGATTCCGATGCTTCACTTCAGGTTTACTGTATCCCTTGGACCTTCTTATCGACGACGAAACACAGAAATTGCATCGGAATTAAATACAAGAGGCACAATGCCGACATAAGTACAAGAAGATTGACTCTTCTTATTGTCTATGTTTTGAACCATTCCTGTGACACTAGTTATTGATTCCGTTGCTTCATTTTAGGTTTACTGTATCCTTTTGACCTTCTTATTGACTACGAAACACAGAAATTGCATCGGAATTAAATAGAGAAGGCACAATGCCGACTTAAGTACAAGAAGACTGACTCTTCCTACTGTCTATGTTTGAACCATTCCTGTGACACTAGTTATAGATTCCGTTGCTTCACTTCAGGTTTACTGTATCCCTCTGACCTTCTTATTGATGATGAAACACAGAAATTGCATCGGAATTAAATACAAAATGCACAATGCCGACTTAAGTACAAGAGGACTGACTCTTCTTACTGACTATGTTGTGAACATTTCCTGTGAGACCAGTTTTAGATTCCGATGCTTCACTATATGTTTACTGTATCCCATGGACCTTCTTATTGACGATGAAACACAGAACTTGCATCGGAATTAATTAGAAAAGGCACAATGCCGACTTAAGTACAAGAAGACTGACTCCTCCTACTGTCTATGTTTTAACCATTCCTGTGACACTAGTTATAGATTGCGATGCTTCACTTCAGGTTTACTGATTCCCTCTGACCTTCGTATTGACGACGAAACACAGAAACTGCATCGGAATTAAATAGAAAAGGCACAATGCCGACTTAAGTACAAGAAGAGTGACACTTCCTACTGTCTATGCTTTGCACCATTCCTGTGACACTAGTTATAGATTCCGATGCTTCACTTCAGGTTTACTGTATCCCTCAGAACTTCTTATTGACGATGAAACACAGAAATTGCATCGGAATTAAATACAAAAGGCACAAAGTCGACTTAAGTACAAGACGACAGACTCTTCTTACTCTCTATATTTTGAACCTATTCTGTGACGCTAGTTATAGATTCCGATGCTTCACTTCAGGTTTACTGCATCCCTCTGACCTTCTTCTTGATGATGAAACACAAAATTTGCATCGGAATTAAATAGAAAAGGCACAATGCCGACTTAAGTACAAGAAGAGTGACACTTCCTACTGTCTATGCTTTGCACCATTCCTGTGACACTAGTTATAGATTCCGATGCTTCGCTTCAGGTTTACTGTATCCCTCAGAACTTCTTATTGACGATGAAACACAGAAATTGCATCGGAATTAAATACAAAAGGCACAATGCCGACTTATGTACAAGAAAACTGACTCTTTTTAACGTCTATGTTTTGAACTATTCCAGTGACACGAGTTATAGATTCCGATGTTTCACTTCAGGTTTACTGTAACCCTCGGACCGTCTTATTGACGATGAAGCACAGAAATTGCATCGGAATTAAATACAGAAGGAACAATGCCGACTAAAGTACAAAAAGACTGACACTTAAACCTGTCTATGTTTTGAACCATTCCTGTGGCACTAGTTATAGATTCCGATGCATCACTTAAGTTTTACTGTATCCCTCTGACCTTCGTATTGACGACGAAACACAGAAACTGCATCGGAATTAAATAGAAAAGGCACAATGCCGACTTAAGTACAAGAAGACTGACTCTTCCTACTGTCTATGATTTGCACCTTTCCTGTGACACAAGTTATAGATTCCGATGCTTTACTTCAGGTTTACTGTATCCCTCTGACCCTCTTATTGACGATGAAACACAGAATTTGCATCGGAATTAAATAGAAAAGGCACAATGCCGACTTACATACAAGAAGACTGACTCATCTTACTGTCTATTTTTTGAACCATTCCTGTGACACTAGTTATAGATTCCGAAGCTTCACTTCAGGTTTACTGTATCCCTCTGACCCTCTTATTGACGATGAAACACAGAAAATGCATCGGAATTAAATAGAAAAGGCACAATGCCGACTTAAGTACAAGAAGGCTGACTCTTCTTACTGCAGATGATTTGAACCATTCCTGTGACACTAGTTACAGATACCGATGCTTCACTTCAGGTTTACTGTATCCCTTGGACCTTCTTATTGACGTCGAAACACAGAATTTGCATCGGAATTTTAATACAAAAGGCACAATGCCGACTTAAGTACAAGAAGGCTGACTCTTCCTACTGTCTCTGTTTTGAACCATTCCTGTGACACTAGTTATAGATTCCGATGCTTCACTTGAGGTTTACTGTATCTCTCTGACCTTCTTATTGACGATGAAACACAGAAATTGCATCGGAATTAAATACAAAAGGCACAATGCCGACTTAAGTACAAGAAGACTGTCTCTTCTTTCTGACTATGTTGTGAACATTTCCTGTGAGACCAGTTTTAGATTCCGATGCTTCACTATATGTTTATAGTATCCCTTGGACCTTCTTATTGACGATGAAACACAGAAATTGCATCGGAATTAAATACAAATGCACAATGCCGACATAAGTACAAGAAGACTGACTCTTCTTACCGTCTATGTTTAGAACCATTCCTGTTACACTAGTTATAGTTTCCGATGCTTCACTTCAGGTTTACTGTATCCCTCTGACCTTCGTATTGACGACGAAACACAGAAACTGCATCGGAATTAAATAGAAAAGGCACAATGCCGACTTAAGTACAAGAAGACTGACTCTTCCTACTGTCTATGATTTGCACCATTCCTGTGACACTAGTTATAGATTCCGATGCTTCACTTCAGGTTTACTGATTCCCTCTGACCTTCTTATTGACGATGAAACACAGAAACTGCATCGGAATTGAATTCAAAAGGCACAATGCCGACTTCAGTACAAGAAGACTGACTCTTCTTACTATCTATGTTTTGAACAATTCCTGTGACATTAGTTATAGATTCCAAAGCTTCACATCAGGTTTACTGTATCCCTTGGACCTTCTTATCGACGATGAAACACAGAAATTCCATCGGAATTAAATACAAGAGGCACAATGCCGACATAAGTACAAGACGACTGACTCCTCTAACTGTCTATGTTTTGAACCATTCCTGTGACACTAGTTATAGATTCCGATGCCTCACTTCAGGTGTACTGTATCCCTTGGACTTTCTTATTGACGATGAAACACAGAAATTGCATCGGGATTAAATATAAAAAAGGCACAATGCCGCCTTAAGTACAAGAAGACTTACTCTTCTTACTGTCTATGTTTAGAACCATTCCTGTGACACTAATTATAGATTCCGATGCTTCACTTCAGGTTTACTGTATCCCTCTGACCTTCTTATTTACGATGAAACACAGAAATTGCATCGGAATTAAATACAAAGGGCACTATGCCGACTTAAGTACAAGAAGACTGACTCTTCTTACTGCCAATATTTTGAACCATTCCGGTGACACTAGTTATAGTTTCAGATGCTTCACTTCAAGTTTACTGTATCACTTGGACCATCTTATTGACGATGAATCACAGAAATTGCATCGGAATTAAATTCAAAAGGCACGATGCCGACTTTAGTACAAGAAGACTGACTCTTCTTACTGTCTATGTTTGAAAAATTCCTGTGACACTAGTTATAGATTCCGATGCTTCACTTCAGGTTTACTGTATCCCTTGGACCTTCTTATCGACGACGAAACACAGAAATTGCATCGGAATTAAATACAAGAGGCACAATGCCGACATAAGTACAAGAAGATTTACTCTTCTTATTGTCTATGTTTTGAACCATTCCTGTGACACTAGTTATAGATTCCGTTGCTTCATTTTAGGTTTACTGTATCCTTTTGACCTTCTTATTGACTACGAAACACAGAAATTGCATCGGAATTAAATAGAGAAGGCACAATGCCGACTTAAGTACAAGAAGACTGACTCTTCCTACTGTCTATGTTTGAACCATTCCTGTGACACTAGTTATAGATTCCGTTGCTTCACTTCAGGTTTACTGTATCCCTCTGACCTTCTTATTGATGATGAAACACAGAAATTGCATCGGAATTAAATACAAAATGCACAATGCCGACTTAAGTACAAGAGGACTGACTCTTCTTACTGACTATGTTGTGAACATTTCCTGTGAGACCAGTTTTAGATTCCGATGCTTCACTATATGTTTACTGTATCCCATGGACCTTCTTATTGACGATGAAACACAGAACTTGCATCGGAATTAATTAGAAAAGGCACAATGCCGACTTAAGTACAAGAAGACTGACTCCTCCTACTGTCTATGTTTTAACCATTCCTGTGACACTAGTTATAGATTGCGATGCTTCACTTCAGGTTTACTGATTCCCTCTGACCTTCGTATTGACGACGAAACACAGAAACTGCATCGGAATTAAATAGAAAAGGCACAATGCCGACTTAAGTACAAGAAGAGTGACACTTCCTACTGTCTATGCTTTGCACCATTCCTGTGACACTAGTTATAGATTCCGATGCTTCACTTCAGGTTTACTGTATCCCTCAGAACTTCTTATTGACGATGAAACACAGAAATTGCATCGGAATTAAATACAAAAGGCACAAAGTCGACTTAAGTACAAGACGACAGACTCATCTTACTCTCTATGTTTTGAACCTATTCTGTGACGCTAGTTATAGATTCCGATGCTTCACTTCAGGTTTACTGCATCCCTCTACCTTCTTCTTGATGATGAAACACAAAATTTGCATCGGAATTAAATAGAAAAGGCACAATGCCGACTTAAGTACAAGAAGAGTGACACTTCCTACTGTCTACGCTTTGCACCATTCTGTGACACTAGTTATAGATTCGATGCTTCGCTTCAGGTTTACTGTATCCCTCAGAACTTCTTATTGACGATGAAACACAGAAATTGCATCGGAATTAAATACAAAAGGCACAATGCCGACTTATGTACAAGAAAACTGACTCTTTTTAACGTCTATGTTTTGAACTATTCCTGTGACACGAGTTATAGATTCGATGCTTCACTTCAGGTTTACTGTAACCCTCGGACCGTCTTATTGACGATGAAGCACAGAAATTGCATCGGAATTAAATACAGAAGGAACAATGCCGACTAAAGTACAAAAAGACTGACACTTAAACCTGTCTATGTTTTGAACCATTCCTGTGGCACTAGTTATAGATTCCGATGCATCACTTAAGTTTTACTGTATCCCTCTGACCTTCGTATTGATGACGAAACACAGAAACTGCATCGGAATTAAATAGAAAAGGCACAATGCCGACTTAAGTACAAGAAGACTGACTCTTCCTACTGTCTATGCTTTGCACCATTCCTGTGACACTAGTTATAGATTCCGATGCTTTACTTCAGGTTTACTGTATTCCTGTGACCCTCTTATTGACGATGAAACACAGAATTTGCATCGGAATTAAATAGAAAAGGCACAATGCCGACTTACATACAAGAAGACTGACTCATCTTACTGTCTATTTTTTGAACCATTCCTGTGACACTAGTTATAGATTCCGAAGCTTCACTTCAGGTTTACTGTATCCCTCTGACCCTCTTATTGACGATGAAACACAGAAAATGCATCGGAATTAAAATAAAAAAAAAAGGCACAATGCCGACTTAAGTACAAGAAGGCTGACTCTTCTTACTGCAGATGATTTGAACCATTCCTGTGACACTAGTTACAGATACCGATGCTTCACTTCAGGTTTACTGTATCCCTTGGACCTTCTTATTGACGTCGAAACACAGAATTTGCATCGGAATTTTAATACAAAAGGCACAATGCCGACTTAAGTACAAGAAAGCTGACTCTTCCTACTGTCTCTGTTTTGAACCATTCCTGTGACACTAGTTATAGATTCCGATGCTTCACTTCAGGTTTACTGTATCCCTCTGACCTTCGTATTGATGACGAAACACAGAAACTGCATCGGAATTAAATAGAAAAGGCACAATGCCGACTTAAGTACAAGAAGACTGACTCTTCCTACTGTCTATGCTTTGCACCATTCCTGTGACACTAGTTATAGATTCCGATGCTTCACTTCAGGTTTACTGATTCCCTCTGACCTTCTTATTGACGATGAAACACAGAAACTGCATCGGAATTGAATTCAAAAGGCACAATGCCGACTTTAGTACAAGAAGACTGAGTCATCTTACTATCTATGTTTTGAACAATTCCTGTGACATTAGTTATAGATTCCAAAGCTTCACATCAGGTTTACTGTATCCCTTGGACCTTCTTATCGACGATGAAACACAGAAATTCCATCGGAATTAAATACAAGAGGCACAATGCCGACATAAGTACAAGACGACTGACTCCTCTAACTGTCTATGTTTTGAACCATTCCTGTGACACTAGTTATAGATTCCGTTGCTTCATTTTAGGTTTACTGTATCCTTTTGACCTTCTTATTGACTACGAAACATAGAAATTCCATCGGAATTAAACAGAAAAGGCACAATGCCGACTTAAGTACAAGGAGACTGACTCTTCCTACTGTCTATGTTTTAACCATTCCTGTGACGCTAGTTATAGATTCCGATGCTTAACTTCAGGTTTACTGATTCCCTCTCACCTCCTTATTGTCGATGAAACACAGAAACTGCATCGGAATTAAATTAAAAATGCACAATGCCGACTTAAGTACAAGAAGACTGGCACTTCCAACTGTCTATGTTGTGAACCATTCCTGTGGCACTAGTTATAGATTCCGATGCATCACTTCAGGTTTACTGTATCCCTTGGACCTTCTTATTGACGATGAAAAACACAAATTGGATCGGAATTAAATACAAAAGGCACAATGCCGACTTAAGTACAAGACGACAGACTCTTCTTACTGTCTATGTTTTGAACCTTTTCTGTGACACTAGTTATAGATTCCGATGCTTCACTTCAGGTTTACTGCATCCCTCTGACCTTCTTCTTGATGATGAATTACAGAAATTGCATCGGAATTAAATAGAAAAGGCACAATGACGACTTAAGTACAAGAAGACTGACTCTTCTTACTGTCTATGATATAAACCATTCCTGTGACACTAGTTATAGATTCCGATGCCTCACTTCAGGTGTACTGTATCCCTTGGACCTTCTTATTGACGATGAAACACAGAAATTGCATCGGGATTAAATACAAAAGGCACAATGCCGACTTAAGTACAAGTAGACTGACTCTTCTTACTGTCTATTTTTTGAACCATTCTCGTGACACTAGTTATAGATTCTGATGCTTCACTTCAGTTTTACTGTATCCCTCTAACCTTATTGACGATGAAACACAGAAATGGCGTCGGAATTAGATACAAAAGGCACAATGCCGACTTAAGTACAAGAAGACTGACTCTTCCTACTGTCTATGTTTCGAACCATCCCTGTGACACTAGTTAGAGATTCCGATGCTTCACTTCAGGTTTACTGTATCCCCCTGACCTTCTTATTGACGATGAAACACAGCAATTGCATCGGAAATCAATACAAAAGGCACAATGCCGACTTAAGTACAAGAAGACAGACTCTTCTTACTGTCTATGTGTCGAACCATTCCTGTGACACTAGTTATAGATTCCGATTCTTCACTTGAGGTTTACTGTATCCCTCTGACCTTCTTATTGACGATGAAACACAGAAATTGCATCGTAATTAAATACAATAGGCACAATGCCGACTTAAGTACAAGAAGACTGTCTCTTCTTTCTGACTATGTTGTGAACATTTCCTGTGAGACCAGTTTTAGATTCCGATGCTTCACTATATGTTTATTGTATCCCTTGGACCTTCTTATTTACGATGAAACACAGAAATTGCATCGGAATTAAATACAAAAGGCACTATGCCGACTGAAGTACAAGAAGACTGACTCTTCTTACTGTCAATATTTTGAACCATTCCGGTGACACTAGTTATAGTTTCAGATGCTTCACTTCAGGTTTACTGATTCCCTCTGACCCTCTTATTGACGATGAAACACAGAAACTGCATCGGAATTAAATAGAAAAGGCACAATGCCGACTTTAGTACAAGAAGACTGACTCTTCTTACTGTCTATGTTTTAAACCATTCCTGTGACACTAGTTATAGATTCCGATGCTTCACTTCAGGTTTACTGTATCCCTTGGACCTTCTTATTGACGATGAAAAACACAAATTGCATCGGAATAAAATACAAAAGGAACAATGCGGACATAAGTACAAGAAGACTGACTCTTCTTGCTGTGTATGTTTTGAACCATTCCTGTGACACTAGTTATAGATTCCGATGCTTCACTTAAGGTTTACTGTATCACTCTGACCTTCGTATTGACGACGAAACACAGAAACTGCATCGGAATTAAATAGAAAAGGCACAATGCCGACTTAAGTACAAGACGACAGACTCTTCTTACTGTCTATGTTTTGAATCCTTTCTGTGACACTAGTTATAGATTCCGATGCTTCACTTCAGGTTTACTGCATCCCTCTGACCTTCTTCTTGATGATGAATTACAGAAATTGCATCGGAATTAAATAGAAAAGGCACAATGACGACTTAAGTACAAGAAGACTGACTCTTCCTACTGTCTATGCTTAGCACCATTCCTGTGACAGTAGTTATAGATTCCGATGCTTCACTTCAGGTTTACTGTTTCCCTCAGAACTTCTTATTGACGATGAAACACAGAAATTGCATCGGAATTAAATACAAAAGGCACAATGCCGACTTAAGTACAAGACGACAGACTCTTCTTACTGTCTATGTTTTGAACCCTTTCTGTGACACTAGTTATAGATTCCGATGCTTCACTTCAGGTTTACTGCATCCCTCTGACCTTCTTCTTGATGATGAATTACAGAAATTGCATCGGAATTAAATAGAAAAGGCACAATGACGACTTAAGTACAAGAAGACTGACTCTTCCTACTGTCTATGATATAAACCATTCCTGTGACACTAGTTATAGATTCCGATGCCTCACTTCAGGTGTACTGTATCCCTTGGACCTTCTTACTGACGATGAAACACAGAAATTGCATCGGGATTAAATACAAAAGGCACAATGCCGACTTAAGTACAAGTAGACTGACTCTTCTTACTGTCTATTTTTGAACCATTCTCGTGACACTAGTTATAAATTCTGATGCTTCACTTCAGTTTTACTGTATCCCTCTGACCTTCTTATTGACGATGAAACACAGAAATTGCATCGGAATTAGATACAAAAGGCACAATGCCGACTTAAGTACAAGAAGACTGACTCTTCCTACTGTCTATGTTTTGAACCATCCCTGTGACACTAGTTAGAGATTCCGATGCTTCACTTCAGGTTTACTGTATTCCCTTACCTTCTTATTGACGATGAAACACAGCAATTGCATCGGAAATCAATACAAAAGGCACAATGCCGAGTTAAGTACAAGAAGACAGACCCTTCTTACTGTCTATGTGTTGAACCAGTCCTGTGACACTAGTTATAGATTCCGATGCTTCACTTCAGGTTTACTGTATCCCTCTGACCTTCTTATTGACGATGAAACACAGAAATTGCATCGTAATTAAATACAATAGGCACAATGCCGCCTTAAGTACAAGAAGACTTACTCTTCTTTCTGACTATGTTGTGAACATTTCCTGTGAGACCAGTTTTAGATTCCGATGCCTCACTATATGTTTATTGTATCCCTTGGCCCTTCTTATTTACGAGGAAACACAGAAATTGCATCGGAATTAAATACAAAAGGCACTATGCCGACTTAAGTACAAGAAGACTGACTCTTCTTACTGTCAATATTTTGAACCATTCCGGTGACACTAGTTATAGTTTCAGATGCTTCACTTCAGGTTTACTGATTCCCTCTGACCCTCTTATTGACGATGAAACACAGAAACTGCATCGGAATTAAATAGAAAAGGCACATTGCCGACTTTAGTACAAGAAGACTGACTCTTCTTACTGTCTATGTTTTGAACCATTCCTGTGACACTAGTTATAGATTCCGATGCTTCACCTCAGGTTTACTGTATCCCTTGGACCTTCTTATCGACGATGAAACACAGAAATTCCATCGGAATTAAATACAGGAGGCACAATGCCGCCATAAGTACAAGACGACTGACTCTTCTTACTGTCTATGTTTTGAACCATTCCTGTGACACTAGTTATAGATTCCGTTGCTTCAATTTAGGTTTACTGTATCCTTTTGACCTTCTTATTGACTACGAAACACAGAAATTCCACCGGAATTAAACAGAAATGGCACAATGCCGACTTCAGTACAAGAAGACTGACTCTTCCTACTGTCTATGTTTTGAACCATTCCTGTGACACTAGTTATAGATTCCGTTGCTTCACTTCAGGTTTACTGTATACCTCTGACCTTCTTATTGATGATGAAACACAGAAATTGCATCGGAATTAAATACAAAATGCACAATGCCGACTTATGACTGACTCTTCTTACTGACTATGTTCTGAACATTTCCTGTGAGACCAGTTTTAGATTCCGATGCTTCACTATATATTTACTGTATCCCATGGACCTTCTTATTGACGATGAAACACAGAACTTGCATCGGAATTAATTAGAAAAGGCATAATGCCGATTTAAGTACAAGAAGACTGACTCTTCCTACTGTCTATGTTTTAACCATTCCTGTGACACTAGTTATAGATTCCGATGCTTCACTTCAGGTTTACTGATTCCCTCTGACCTTCCTATTGACGATGAAACACAGAAACTGCATCGGCATTAAATTCAAAAGGCACAATGCCGACTCAAATACAAGATGACTGGCTCTTCTTACTCTCTATGTTTTGAACCTTTCCTGAGAGACCGATATTGGATTCCGGTGCTTCACTTCAGGTTTACTGTATCCCTTGGACGTTCGTATTGACGACGAAACACAAAAATTGCATCGGAATTACATAGAAAAGGCACAATGCCGACTTAAGTACAACTAGACTGACTCGTCTTACTGACTATGATTTGAACATTTCCTGTGAGACCAGTTTTGGATTCCGATGCTTCATAATGTGTTTATTGTATCCCTTGGACCTTCTTATTGACGATGAAACACAGAAATTGCATCGAAATTAAATACAAAAAGCATAATGCCGACTTATGTACAAGTAAACTGACTCTTCTTACTGTCTATGTTTTGAACCATTCCTGTGACACTAGTTATAGATTCCGATGCTTCACTTCAGGTTTACTGTAACCCTCGGACCGTCTTATTGACGATGAAGCACAGAAATTGCATCGGAATTAAAAACAAAAGGCACAATGCCGACTTAAGTACAAGACGACTGACACTTCCACCTGTCTATGTTTTGAACCATTCCTGTGGCACTAGTTATAGATTCCGATGTATCACTTCAGGTTTACTGTATCCCTTGGACCTTCTTATTGACGATGAAAAACACAAATTGCATCGGAATTAAATGCAAAAGGCATAATGCGGACATAAGTACAAGAAGACTGACTGTTCTTGCTGTGTATGTTTTGAACCATTCCTGTGACACTAGTTACAGATTCTGATGCTTCACTAAAGGTTTACTGTATACCTCTGACCTTCGTATTGACGACGAAACACAGAAACTGCATCGGAATTAAATTGAAAAGGCACAATGCCGACTTAAGTACAAGATGGTTGACTCTTCCTACTGTCTATGCTTAGCACCATTCCTGTGACACTAGTTATAGATTATGATGCTTCACTTCAGGTTTACTGTATCCCTCAGAACTTCTTATTGACGATGAAACACAGAAATTGCATCGGAATTAAATACAAAAGGCACAATGCCGACTTAAGTACAAGACGACAGACTCTTCTTACTGTCTATGTTTTGAACCTTTTCTGTGACACTAGTTATAGATTCCGATGCTTCACTTCAGGTTTACTGCATCCCTCTGACCTTCTTCTTGATGATGAATTACAGAAATTGCATCGGAATTAAATAGAAAAGGCACAACGCCGACTTAAGTAAAAGAAGACTGACTCTTCTTACTGTCTATGATATAAACCATTCCTGTGACACTAGTTATAGATTCCGATGCCTCACTTCAGGTGTACTGTATCCCTTGGACCTTCTTATTGACGATGAAACACAGAAATTACATCGGGATTAAATACAAAAGGCACAATGCCGACTTAAGTACAAGTAGACAGACTCTTCTTACTGTCTATTTTTTGAACCATTCTCGTGACACTAGTTATAGATTCTGATGCTTCACTTCAGTTTTACTGTATCCCTCTGACCTTCTTATTGACGATGAAACACAGAAATTGCATCGGAATTAAATACAAAAGGCACAATGCCGACTTAAGTACAAGAAGACTGACTCTTCCTACTGTCTATGTTCTGAACCATCCCTGTGACACTAGTTAGAGATTCCGATGCTTCACTTCAGGTTTACTGTATCCCTCTGACCTTCTTATTGGCGATGAAACACAGAAATTGCATCGGAATTAAATACAAAAGGCACAATTACGACTTACGTACAAGAACACTGACTCATCTTACTGTCTATTTTTTGAACCATTCCTGTGACCCTAGTTATAGATTCCCGATGCTTCACTTCAGGTTTACTGCATCCCTTGGACTTTCTGATTGACGACGAAACACACAAATTGCATCGGAATAAAATAGGGAAAGGCACAATGCCGACTTAAGTACAAGAAGACTGACTCTTCCTACTGTCTCTTTTTGAACCATTCCTGTGACACTAGTTATAGATTCCAATGCTTCACATCAGGTTCACTGTATCCCTCTGACCTTCATATTGACGATGAAACACAGAAATTGCATCGGAATTAAATAGAAAAGGCACAATGCCGACTTAAGTACAAGAAGACTGACTCTTCCTACTGTCTATGCTTTGAACCATTCCTGTGACAGTAGTTATAGATTCCGATGTTTCACTTCAGGTTTACTGTATCCTCTGACCTTCCTTATTGACGATGAAACACAGAAATTGCATCGGAATTAAATACAAAAGGTACAATTTAGACTTCAGTACAAACGACGACAGACTCTTCTTACTGTCTTTGTTTTAACCTATTCTGTGACATTAGTTACAGATTCCGATGTTTCACTTCAGGTTTACTGCATCCCTCTGCCCTTCTTCTTGATGATGGAACACAGAAATTGCATCGGAACTAAATAGAAAAAAGCACAATGCAGACTTAAGTACAAGAAGACTGACTCTTCTTACTGTCTATGATTTGAACCATTCCTGTGACACTAGTTACGGATTCCGATGCATCACTTCAGGTGTACTGTATACCTTGGACCTTCGTATTGACGATGAAACACAGAAATGGCATCGGGATTAAATACAAAAGGCACAATGACGACTTAAGTACAAGTAGACTGACTCTTCTTACTGTCTATGTTTTGAACCATTCCTGTGATACTAGTTATAGATTCCGATGCTTCACTTCAGTTTTACTATATCCCTCTGACCTTCTTATTGACGATGAAACACAGAAATTGCATTGGAATTAATTACAAAAGGCACAATGCCGACTTAAGTACAAGAAGACTAACTCTTCCTACTGTCTATGTTTTGAACCATCCCTGTGACACTAGTTAGAGATTCCGATGCCTCACTTCAGGTGTACTGTATCCCTCTGACCTTCTTATTGACGATGAAACACAGAAATTGCATCGAAATTAAATAGAATAGGCACAATGCCGATGTAAGTACAAGAAGACTGACTCTTCTAACTAACTATGTTTTGAACCATTCCTGTGACACTAGTTATAGGTTCCGATGCTTTACTTCAGGTTTACTGTATCAGTTGGACCCTCTTATTGACGATGAAACATAGAAATTGCATCGGGATTTAATAAAAAGGCACAATGCCAACTTAAGTACAAGAAGACTGACTCATCTTACTGACTAAGTTTTGAACCATTACTGTGACACTACTTATAGATTCCGATGCTTCACTTCAGGTTTACTGTATCCCTCTGACCTTCTTATTGACGATGAAACACAGAAATTTCTTAGGAATTACATAAATAAGGCACAGTTCTGACTTAAGTATAAGAAGACTGACTCATCTTACTGTCTAAGTTTTGACCCATTCCTGTGACACTAGTTATAGATTCCGAAGCTTCACTTCAGGTTTACTGTAACCCTCTGACCCTCTTATTGACGATGAAACACAGAAATAGCATCGGAATTAAATAGAAAATGCACAATGCCGACTTAAGTACAAGAAGACTGACTCTTCCTAATGTCTCTTTTTGAACCATTCCTGTGACACTAGTTATAGATTCCGATGCTTCCCTTCAGGTTTACTGTATCCCTCTGACCTTCTTATTGAAGATGAAACACAGAAATTGCATCGGAATTAAATAGAAAAGGCACAATGCCGACTTAAGTACAAGAAGACTGACTCTTCCTACTGGCTATGCTTTGAACCATTCCTGTGACACTAGTTATAGATTCCGATGCTTCAGTTCAGGTTTACTGTATCCCTTGGACCTTCTTATTGACGATGAAAGATAGAAATTGCATCGGGATTTAATAAAAAGGCACAATGCCAACTTAAGTACAAGATGACTGACTCTTCTTACTGACTAAGTTTTGAACCATTACTGTGACACTACTTATAGATTCCGATGCATCACTTCAGGTTTACTGTATCCCTCTGACCTTCTTATTGACGATGAAACACAGAAATTGCATCGGAATTAAATAGAAAATACACAATGCCGACTTAAGTACTAGAAGAATGACTCTTCCTACTGTCTATGTTTTGAACCATTCTTCTGACACTAGTTATAGATTCCGATGCTTCACTTCAGGTTTACTGTATCCCTCTGACCATCTTATTGACGATGAAACACAGAAATTGCATCGGAAATAAATACAAAAGGCACAATGCCGACTCAAATACAAGAAGACTGACTCTTCCAAATGTCTATGATTTGAACCTTTCCTGTGACCCTAGTTATACATTCCGATGCCTCACCGCAGGTTTACTGTATCCCTCTGACCTTCTTGTTGACGATGAAACTTAGAAATTGCATCGGAATTAAATAAAAAAGGCACAATGCCGACTTAAGTACAAGAAGACTCACTCTTCTTACTGACTATGTTTGAACCATTCCTCTGACACTAGTTACAGATTCCGATGCATCAGTTCAGGTTTACTGTATCCCTTGGACCTTCTTATTGACGATGAAACATAGAAATTGCCTCGGGATTTAATAAAAAGGCACAATGCCAACTTAAGTACAAGAAGACTGACTCTTCTTTCTGATTAAGTTTTCAACCATTACTGTGACACTACTTATAGATTCCGATGCATCACTTCAGGTTTACTGTATCCCTCTGACCTTCTTATTGACGATGAAACACAAAAATTGCATCGGAATTAAATACAAAAGGCACAATGCCGACTTACGTAGAAGTAGACTGACTCATCTTACTGTCTAAGTTTTGAACCATTCCTGTGACACTAGTTATAGATTCCGATGCTTCACTTCAGGTTTACTGTATCCCTCTGACCTTCTTATTGACGATGAAACACAGAAATTTCTTCGGAATTACATAAAAAAGGCACAGTGCCGACTTAAGTATAAGAAGACTGACACTTCCTACTCTCTATGCTTTGAACCATTCCCGAGACTCTAGTTATAGATTCCGATGCTTCACTTCAGGTTTACTGTATCCCTCTGACCTTCTTATTGACGATGAAACACAGAAATTGCATCGGAATTAAATACAAAAGGCACAATTTCGACTTCAGTACAAGACGACAGACTCTTCTTACTGTCTATGTTTTAACCTTTTCTGTGACACTAGTTACAGATTCCGATGTTTCACTTCAGGTTTACTGCATCCCTCTGCCCTTCTTCTTGATGATGGAACACAGAAATTGCATCGGAACTAAATAGAAAGGGCACAATGCAGACTTAAGTACAAGAAGACTGACTCTTCTTACTGTTTATGATTTGAACCATTCCTGTGACCCTAGTTACGGATTCCGATGCATCACTTAAGGTGTACTGTATCCCTTGGACCTTCGTATTGACGATGAAACACAGAAATTGCATCGGGATTAAATACAAAAGGCACAATGACGACTTAAGTACAAGTAGACTGCCTCTTCTTACTGTCTATGTATTGAACCATTCCTGTGACACTAGTTATAGATTCTGATGCTTCACTAAAGTTTTACTATATCCCTCTGACCTTCTTATTGACGATGAAACACAGAAATTGCATCGGAATTAATTACAAAAGGCACAATGCCGACTTAAGTACAAGAAGACTGACTATTCCTACTGTCTATGTTTTGAACCATCCCTGTGACACTAGTTAGAGATTCCGATGCCTCACTTCAGGTGTACTGTATCCCTCTGACCTTCTTATTGACGATGAAACACAGAAATTGCATCGGAATTAAATAGAATAGGCACAATGCCGATGTAAGTACAAGAAGACTGACTCTTCTAACTAACTATGTTTTGAACCATTCCTGTGACACTAGTTATAGATTCCGATGCTTCACTTCAGGTTTACTGCATCCCTGGGACCTTCTTATTGACGACGAAACACAGAAATTGCATCGGAATTAAATAGAAAAAGCGCAATGCTAACTTAAGTACAAGATGACCGACTCTTCCCGCTGTCTATGTTTTGAACCGTTCCTGTGACGCTAGTTATAGATTCCGATGCTTCACTTCAGGTTTACTGTATCCCTCTGACCTTCTTATTGGCGATGAAACACAGATATTGCATCGGAATTAAATACAAAAGGCACAATGCTGACTTAAGTACAAGAGGACTGACTCTTCTTACTGTCTATGTTTTGAACCATTCCTGTGACACTAGTTATGGATTCCGATGCCTCACTTCAGGTTTACTGCATCCCATGACCCTTCTTATTGACGACGAAACACAGAAATTCCATCGGAATTAAATAGGAGAGGCACAATGCCGACTTAAGTACAAGAAGACTGACTCTTCTTACTGTCTATGCTTTGAACCATTCCTGTGACACTAGTTATAGATTCCGATGCTTCTCTTCAGGTTTACTGTATCCCTCTGGCCTTCTTATTGACGATGTAACACAGAAATTGCATCGGAATTAAAAAAGAAAAGGCACAATGCCGACTTAAGTACAAGAAGACTGACTCTTCTCACTGTCTATGTTTTGAACGAATCCTGTGACACTAGTTATAGATTCCGATGCTTCACTTAAGGGTTACTGTATCCCTCTGACCCTCTTATTGACGATGAAACACAGAAATACCATCGGAATTAAATAGAAAAGGCACAA
This sequence comes from Schistocerca piceifrons, assembly GCF_021461385.2. Taxonomy (NCBI): domain Eukaryota; kingdom Metazoa; phylum Arthropoda; class Insecta; order Orthoptera; family Acrididae; genus Schistocerca; species Schistocerca piceifrons. The sequence goes on along the minus strand of NW_025727396.1, from coordinate 9,409,631 downwards.
TGCCGACTTAAGTACACGAAGACAGACTCTTCTTACTGTCTATGATTTGAACCATTACTGTGACACTATTTATAGATTCCGATGCTTCAGTTCAGGTTTACTGTATCCCTCTGACCTTCTTATTGACGATGAAACACAGAAATTGCATCGGAATTAAATAGAAAAGACACAATGCCGACTTAAGTACTAGAAGAATGACTCTTCGTACTGTCTATGTTTTGAACCATTCTTCTGACACTAGTAATAGATTCCGATGCTTCACTTCAGGTTTACTGTATCTCTCTGACCATCTTATTGACGATGAAACACAGAAATTGCATCGGAAATAAATACAAAAGACACAATGCCGACTCAAATACAAGAAGACTGACTCTTCAAAATGTCTATGAATTGAACCTTTCCTGTGACCCTAGTTATATATTCCGATGCCTCACCGCAGGTTTACTGTATCCCTCTGACCTTCTTGTTGACGATGAAACTTAGAAATTGCATCGGAATTAAATAGAAAAGGCACAATGCCGACTTAAGTACAAGAAGACTCACTCTTCTTACTGACTATGTTTGAACCATTCCTGAGACACTAGTTATAGATTCCGATGCATCAGTTCAGGTTGACTGTATCCCTTGGACCTTCTTATAGATGATGAAACATAGAAATTGCATCGGGATTTGATAATAAGGCACAATGCCAACTTAAGTACAAAAAGACTGACTCTTCTTACTGATTAAGTTTTGAACCATTACTGTGACACTACTTATAGATTCCGATGCATCACTTCAGGTTTACTGTATCCCTCTGACCTTCTTATTGACGATGAAACACAGAAATTTCTTCGGAATTACATAAAAAAGGCACAGTGCCGACTTAAGTATAAGAAGACTGACTCTTCCTACTCTCTATGTTTTGAACCATTCCCGTGACTCTAGTTATAGATTCCGATGCTTCACTTCAGGTTTACAGTATCCCTCTGACCTTCATATTGTCGATGAAACACAGAAATTGCATCGGAATTAAATACAAAAGGCACAATGCCGACTTACGTAGAAGTAGACTGACTCATCTTACTGTCTAAGTTTTGAACCATTCCTGTGACACTAGTTATAGATTCCGATGCTTCACTTCAGGTTTACTGTATCCCAGGGACCTTCTTATTGACGACGAAACACAGAAATTGCATCGGAATTAAATAGAAAAGGCCCAATGCTAACTTAAGTACAAGATGACCGACTCTTCCCGTTGTCTATGTTTTGAACCGTTCCTGTGACACTAGTTATAGATTCCGATACTTCACTTCAGGTTTGCTGTATCCCTCTGACCTTCTTATTGACGATGAAACACAGAAATTGCATCGGAATTAATATCAAAAGGCACAATGCCGACTTAAGTACATGAAGACTGACTCTTCCTACTGTCTCTTTTTGAACCATTCCTGTGACACTAGTTATACATTCCGATGCTTTACTTCACGTTTACTGTTTCCCTTGGACATTCTTATTGACGATGAAACACAGAAATTGCATCGGAATTAAATACATAAGGCACCTTGCCGACTTAAGTACAAGTAGAATGACTCTTACTACTGTCTATGTTTAGAACCATTCCTGTGACACTACTTATACATTCTGATGCTTCACTTCAGGTTTACTGTATCCCTCTGAACTTCCTATTGACAATGAAACACAGAAAATGCATCGGAATTAAATAGGAAAGGCACAATGCCGACTTAAGTACTAGAAGAATGACTCTGCCTACTGTCTATGTTTTGAACCATTCTTGTGATACTAGTTATAGATTCCGATGCTTCACTTCAGGTTTACTGTATCCCTCTGACCATCTTATTGACGATGAAACACAGAAATTTTATCGGAAATAAATGCAAAAGTCACAATGCCGACTCAAATACAAAAGACTGACTCTTCCAACTGTGTATGTTTGAACCTTTCCTGTGACCCTAGTTATACATTCCGATGCCTCACCTCAGGTTTACTGTATCCCTCTGACCTTCTTATTGACGACGAAACATAGAAATTGCATCGGAATAAAATAGGAAAGGCACAATGCCGACTTAAGTACAAGAAGACTGACTCTTCCTACTGTTTCTTTTTGAACCATTCCTGTGACACTAGTTATAGATTCCGATGCTTCACTTCAGGTTTACTGTATCCCTTGGACCTTCATATTGACGATGAAACATAGAAATTGCATCGGGATTTAATAAAAAGGCACAATGCCAACTTAAGTACAAGAAGACTGACTCTTCTTACTGACTAAGCTTTGAACCATTACTGTGACACTACTTATAGATTCCGATGCTTCACTTCAGGTTTACTGTATCCCTCTGACCTTCTTATTGACGATGAAACACAGAAATTTCTTCGGAATTACATAAAAACGGCACAGTGCCGACTTAAGTATAACAAGACTGACTCTTTCTACTCTCTATGTTTTGAACCATTCCCGTGACTCTAGTTATAGATTCCGATGCTTCACTTCAGGTTTACAGTATCCCTCTCACATTCATATTGACGATGAAACACAGAAATTGAAACGGAATTAAATACAAAAGGCACAATGCCGACTTACGTACAAGAAGACTGACTCATCTTACTGTCTAAGTTTTGAACCATTCCTGTGAGACTAGTTATAGATTCCGATGCTTGACTTCAGGTTTACTGTATCCCTGGAACCTTCTTATTGACGACGAAACACAGAAATTCCATCGGAATTAAATAGAAAATGCACAATGCTAACTTAAGTACAAGATGACCGACTCTTCCCGCCGTCTATGCTTTTGAACCATTCCTGTGACACTAGTCATGGATTCCGATGCCTCACTTCGGGTTTACTGCATCCCATGACCCTTCTTATTGACGACGAAACACAGAAATTCCATCGGAATTAAATAGGAAAGGCATAATGCCGACTTAAGTACAAGAAGACTGACTCTTCTTACTGTCAATGCTTTGAACCATTCCTGTGACACTAGTTATAGATTCCGATGCTTCACTTCAGGTTTACTGTATCTGTTGCACCTTCTTATTGACGATGAAACACAGAAATTGCATCGGAATTAAATACAAAAGGCACAATGCCGACTTAAGTACAAGAAGACTGACTCTTCCTATTGTCTATGTTTTGAACCACTCTTGTGACACTAGTTATAGATTCCGATGCTTCACTTCAGGTTTACTGTATCCCTCTGACCTTCTTATTGACGATGAAACACAGAAATTGCATCGGAATTAAATACAAAAACCACAATGCCGACTCAAATACAAGATGACTGGCTCTTCTGACTCCCTATGTTTTGAACCTTTCCTGTGAGACCGGTTTTAGATTCCGATGCTTCACATCATGTTTACTGTATCCCGTGGACCTTCTTATTGACGACGAAACACAGAAATTGCATCGGAATTAAGTAGAAAAGGCACAATGCCGACTTAAGTATAAGAAGACAGACTCTTCTTGCTGACTATGATTTGAACATTTCCTGTGAGACCAGTTATGGATTCCGATGCTTCACTATATGTTTACTGTATCCCTTGGACCTTCTCATTGACGATGAAACACAGAAATTGCATCGGAATTAAATACAAAAGGCACAAGGCCGACTTAAGTACAAGAAGATTGACTCTTGTTGCTGTGTATGTTTTGAACCATTCCTGTGACACTAGTTATAGATTCCGATGCTTCACTTCAGGTTTACTGTATCCCTTGAACCTTCTTATTGACGACGAAACACAGAAATTGCATCGGAATTAAATACAAAAAGCACAATGCCGACTTAAGTACAAGAAGACTGACTCTTCCGTGTCTATGTTTTCAACCATTCCTGTGACACTAGATATAGATTCCGATGCATCACTTCTGGTTTACTTTATCCCTTGGACCTTCTTATTGACGACGAAACACAGAAATTGCATCGGAATTAAATAGGAAAGGCATAATGCCGACTTAAGTACAAGAAGACTGACTCTTCCAACAGTCTATGTTTTGAACCATTCCTGTGATGCTACTTATAGATTCCGATCCTTCACTTCTGGTTTACTGTATCCCTCTGACACTCTTATTGACGATGAAACACAGAAATTGCATCGGAATTAAATACAAACGGCACAATGCCGACTTAAGTGCAAGCAGACTCTTTTCTTACTGTTTATGTTTTGAGCAATTCCTGTGACACTAGTTATAGATTCCGATGCTTCACTTCAGGTTTACTGTATCCCTTGGACCTTCATATTGACGATGAAACCTAGAAATTGCATCGGGATTTAATAAAAAGGCACAATGCCAACTTAAGTACAAGAAGACTGACTCTTCTTACTGTCTAAGCTTTGAACCATTACTGTGACACTACTTATATATTCCGATGCTTCACTTCAGGTTTACTGTATCCCTCTGACCTTCTTATTGACGATGAAACACAGAAATTTCTTCGGAATTACATAAAAAAGGCACAGCGCCGACATAAGTATAACAAGACTGACTCTTCCCACTCTCTATGTTTTGAACCATTCCCGTGACTCTAGTTATAGATTCCGATGCTTCACTTCAGGTTTACAGTATCCCTCTCACCTTCATATTGACGATGAAACTCAGAAATTGCATCGGAATTAAATACAAAAGGCACAATGCCGACTTACGTACAAGAAGACTGACTCATCTTACTGTCTAAGTTTTGAACCATTCCTGTGAGACTAGTTATAGATTCCGATGCTTGGCTTCAGGTTTACTGTATCCCTGGGACCTTCTTATTGACGACGAAACACAGAAATTGCATCGGAATTAAATAGAAAAGGCACAATGCTAACTTAAGTACAAGATGACCGACTCTTCCCGCTGTCTATGTTTTGAACCGTTCCTGTGACACTAGTTATAGATTCCGATGCTTCACTTCAGGTTTACTGTATCCCTCTGACCTTCTTATTGACGATGAAACACAGATATTGCATCGGACTTAAATACAAAAGGCACAATGCCGACTTAAGTACAAGAGGACTGACTCTTCTTACTTTCTATGTTTTGAACCATTCCTGTGACACTAGTTATGGATTCCGATGCCTCACTTCAGGTTTACTGCATCCCATGACCCTTCTTATTGACGACGAAACACAGAAATTCCATCGGAATTAAATAGGAGAGGCACAATGCCGACTTAAGTACAAGAAGACTGACTCTTCTTACTGTCTATGCTTTGAACCATTCCTGTGACACTAGTTATAGATTCCGATGCTTCTCTTCAGGTTTACTGTATCCCTCTGGCCTTCTTATTGACGATGTCACACAGAAATTGCATTGGAATTAAAAAGAAAAGGCACAATGCCGGCTTAAGTACAAGAAGACTGACTCTTCTTACTGTCTATGTTTTGAACCATTCCTGTGACACTAGTTATAGATTCCGATGCTTTACTACAGGTTTACAGTATCCCTTGGACCTTCTTATTGACGACGAAACACAGAATTGGCACCGGAATTTAATAGAAAAGCACAATGCCGACTTAAGTACAAGAAGACTGACTCTTCTTACTGTCTATGATTTGAACCACTCCGGTGACACTAGTTATAGTTTCCGATGCTTCACTTCAGGTTTACTGTATCTGTTGGACCTTCTTATTGACGATGAAACACAGAAATTGCATCGGAATTAAATACAAAAGGCACAATGCCGACTTAAGTACAAGAAGACTGACTCTTCCTATTGTCTATGTTTTGAACCATTCTTGTGACACTAGTTATAGATTCCGATGCTTCACTTCAGGTTTACTGTATCCCTCTGACCTTCTTATTGACGATGAAACACAGAAATTGCATTGGAATTAAATACAAAATTCACATTGCCGACTCAAATACAAGATGACTGGCTCTTCTTACTCCCTATGTTTTGAACCTTTCCTGTGAGACCGGCTTTAGATTCCGATGCTTCACATCATGTTTACTGTATCCCGTGGACCTTCTTATTGACGACGAAACACAGAAATTGCATCGGAATTAAGTAGAAAAGGCACAATGCCGACTTAAGTATAAGAAGACTGACTCTTCTTGCTGACTATGATTTGAACATTTCCTGTGAGACCAGTTATAGATTCCGATGCTTCACTATATGTTTACTGTATCCCTTGGACCTTCTTATTGACGATGAAACACAGAAATTGCATCGGAATTAAATACAAAAGGCACAACGCCGACATAAGTACTAGAAGATTGACTCTTGTTGCTGTGTATGTTTTGAACCATTCCTGTGACACTAGTTAAAGATTCCGATGCTTCACTTCAGGTTTACTGTATCCCTTGAACCTTCTTATTGACGACGAAACACAGAAATTGCATCGGAATTAAATACAAAAAGCACAATGCCGACTTAAGTACAAGAAGACTGACTCTTCCGTGTCTATGTTTTCAACCATTCCTGTGACACTAGATATAGATTCCGATGCTTCACTTCTGGTTTACTGTATCCCTTGGACCTTCTTATTGACGACGAAACACAGAAATTGCATCGGAAATAAATAGAAAAGGCATAATGCCGACTTAAGTACAAGAAGACTGACTCTTCCAACTGTCTATGCTTTGAACCATTCCTGTGATGCTACTCATAGATTCCGATCCTTCACTTCAGGTTTACTGTATCCCTCTGACACTCTTATTGACGATGAAACACAGAAATTGCATCGGAATTAAATACAAACGGCACAATGCCGACTTAAGTGCAAGCAGACTGACTTTTCTTACTGTTTATGTTTTGAGCAATTCCTGTGACACTAGTTATAGATTCCGATGCTTCACTTTAGGTTTACTGTATCCCTTGGACCATCTTATCGACGACGAAACGCAGAAATTGCATCGGAATTAAATACAAAAGGCACAATTCCGACTTAAGTACAAGAAGACTGACTCTTCTTACTGTCTATGTTTTGAACCATTCCTGTAACAATAGTTATAGATTCCGATGCTCCACTTCAAATTTACTGTATCCCTCTGACCTTCTTATTGACGATCAAACACAGTAATTGCATCGGAATTAAATACAAAAGGCACAATTCCGACTTAAGTACAAGAAGACTGACTCTTCTTACTGTCTATGTTTTGAACCGTTCCTGTGACACTAGTTATAGATTCCGATGCTTCATTTCAGATTTGCTGTATCCATTGGACCTTTTTATTGACGATGAAACACAGAAGTTGCATCGGAATTAAATAGAAAAAGCGTAATGCCGACTTAAGTACAAGATGACTGGCTCTTCTTACTCTCTATGTTTTGAACCTTTCCTGTGAGACCGGTTTTAGATTCCGATGCTTCACTTCAGGTTTACTGTATCCCATGGACCTTCTCATTGACAACGAAACACAGAAATTGCATCGGAATTTAGTAGAAAAGGCACAATGTCGACTTAAGTATAAGAAGACTGACTCTTATTACTGACTATGATTTGAATATTTCCTGTGGGACCAGTTTTAGATTCCGATGCTTCACTATATGTTTACTGTATCCCTTGGACCTTCTTATCGACGATGAATAACAGAAATTGCATCGGAATTAAATACAAAGGCACAAGGCCGACATAAGTACAAGAAGACTGACTCTTCTTATGGTCCATGTTTGAACCATTCCTGTGACACTAGTTAAAGATTCCGATCCTTCACTTCAGGTTTACTGTATCCCTTGGACCTTCTTATTGACGATGACACACAGAAATTGCATCGGAATTAAATGGATAAGGCACAATGCCGACTTATGTACAAGAAGAGTGACACTTCCTAGTGTCTATGTTTGAACCGTTCCTGTGACACTAGTTATTGATTCCGATGCTTCACTCCAGGTTTACTGTATCCCTCTGACATTCTTATTGTCGATGAAACACAGAAATTGCATCGGAAATAAATAGAAAATGCACAATGCCGTATTAAGCACAAGAAGACTGACTCTTCCTACAGTCTATGTTTTGAAAAATTCCTGTAACAATAGTTATAGATTCTGATGCTCCACTTCAAATTTACTGTATCCCTCTGACCTTCTTATTGACGATGAAACACAGTAATTGCATCGGAATTAAATACAAAAGGCACAATTCCGACTTAAGTACAAGAAGACTGACTCTTCTTACTGTCTATGCTTTGATCCATTCCTGTGACACTAGTTATAGATTCCGATGCTTCACTTCAGGTTTCCTGTATCCCTTGGACCTTCTTATCGACGATGAAACACAGAAATTGCATCGGAATTAAATACAAAAGGCACAATGCTGACTTAAGTACGAGAAGACTGACTCTTCTTACTGACTATGTTGTGAACATTTCCTGTGAGACCAGTTTTAGATTCCGATGCTTCACTATATGTTTACTGTAACCCTTGGACCTTCTTATTAAGGAGGAAACACAGAAATAACATCGGAATTAAATACAAAAGGCACAATGCCGATTTAAGTACAAGAAGACTGACTCTTCCTACTGTCTATGTTTTAACCATTCCTGTGACACTAGTTATAGATTCAGATGCTTCACTTCAGGTTTGCTGTATCGGTCTGACCTTCTTATTGACGATGAAACACAGAATTTGAGCGGAATTAAATACAAAAGGCTCAATGCCGACTCATATACAAGATGGCTGGCTCTTCTTACTCTCTATGTTTTGAACCTTTCCTGTGAAACCGGTTTTAGATTCCGATGCTTCACTTCAGGTTTACTGTATCCCGTGGACCTTCTTATTGACGACGAAACACAGAAATTGCAACGGAATTAAGTAGAAAAGGCACAATGCCGACTTAAGTATAAGAAGACTGACTCTTCTTACTGACTACGATTTGAACATTTCCTGTGAGACCAGTTTTAGATTCCGATGCTTCACTATATGATTACTGTATCCCTTGGACCCTCTTATTGACGATGAAACACAGAAATTGCATCGGAATTAAATACAAAAGGCACAATCCCGACTCAAATACAAGATGACTGTCTCTTCTTACTCTCTACGTTTTGAACCTTTACAGTGAGACCGGTTTTAGATTCCGATGCTTCACTTCAGGTTTACTGTATCCCTTGGACCTTCTTAATGACGACGAAACACAGAAATTGCATCGGAATTAAATAGAAAAGGCACAACGCCGACTTAAGTACAAGAAGACTGACTCATCCAACTGTCTATGCTTTGAAACATTCCTGTGACACTAGTTAGAGGTTGCGATGCTTCACTTCAGGTTTACTGTATCCCTTGGACCTTGTTATTGACGAGGAAACACAGAAATTGCATCGGAATTCAATACAAAAGGCACAATGCCGACTTAAGTACAAGAAGACTGACTCTTCCGACTGTCTATGTTTTAAACCACTCCTGTGACACTAGTTATAGATTCTGATGCATCACTTCAGGTTTACTGTATCCCTTGGACCTTCGTATTGACGATGAAACACAGAAATCGCATCGGAATTAAATACAAAAGGCCCAATGATGACTTAAGTACAAGAAGAATGACTCTTCTTGCTGTGTATGTTTTGAACCATTCCTGTGACACTTGTTATAGATTCCGATGCTTAACTTCAGGTTTACTGTATCCCTCTGAACTTCTTATTTTCGACGAAACATAGAAATTGCATCGGAATTAAATAGAAAAGGCACAATGCCGACTTAAGGACAAGAAGACTGGCTCTTCCTACTGTCTATGTTTTGAACCATTCCTGAGAATCTAGTTATAGATTCCGATGCTTCACTTCACGTTTACTGTATCCCTCTGACCTTCTTATTTTCGACGAAACATAGAAATTGCATCGGAATTAAATACAAAAGGCACAATGCCGACTTAAGTACAAGAAGACTGAATCTGCCAACTATCTATGTTTTGAACCATTCCTGTGACACTAGTTATAGATTCCGAAGCTTCACTTCAGGTTTACCGTATCCTTTGCACCTTCTATTTGCGATGAAGCACAGAATTTGCATCGGAATTCAATACAAAAGGCACAATGCCGACTTAAGTACAAGAAGACTGACTCTTCTTACTGTCTACGTTTTGAACTTTTCTGTGACACTAGTTATGAATTCCGATGCTTCACTTCAGGTTTACTGTATCCCTTGTACCTTCTTATCGACGATGAAACAAAGAAATAGCATCGGAATTAAATACAAAAGGCACAATGCCGACTTAAGTACGAGAAGACTGACTCTTCTTACTGACTATGTTGTGAACATTTCCTGTGAGAACAGTTTTAGATTCCGTTGCTTCACGATATGTTTACTGTAACCCTTGGACCTTCTTATTAACGATGAAACACAGAAATTGCATCGGAATTAAATACAAAAGGCACAATGCCGATTTAAGTACAAGAAGACTGTCTCTTCCGACTGTCTATGTTTTGACCATTCCTGTGACACTAGTTATAGATTCCGATGCTTCACTTCAGTTTTGCTGTATCCCTCTGACCTTCTTATTGACGATGAAACACAGAATTTGATCGGAATTAAATACAAAAGGCACAACGCCGACTCATATACAAGATGGCTGGCTCTTCTTACTCTCTATGTTTTGAACCTTTCCTGTGAAACCGGTTTTAGATTCCGATGCTTCACTTCAAGTTTACTGTATCCCTTGGACCTTCTTAATGACGACGAAACACAGAAATTGCATCGGAATTAAATAGAAAAGGCACAACGCCGACTTAAGTACAAGAAGACTGACTCATCCAACTGTCTATGCTTTGAAACATTCCTGTGACACTAGTTATAGGTTGCGATGCTTCACTTCAGGTTTACTGTATCCCTTGGACCTTGTTATTGACGAGGAAACACAGAAATTGCATCGGAATTCAATACAAAAGGCACAATGCCGACTTAAGTACAAGAAGACTGACTCTTCCGACTGTCTATGTTTTAAACCATTCCTGTGACACTAGTTATAGATTCTGATGCATCACTTCAGGTTTACTGTATCCCTTGGACCTTCGTATTGACGATGAAACACAGAAATCGCATCGGAATTAAATACAAAAGGCCCAATGCCGACTTAAGTACAAGAAGAATGACTCTTCTTGCTGTGTATGTTTTGAACGATTCCTGTGACACTTGTTATAGATTCCGATGCTTAACTTCAGGTTTACTGTATCCCTCTGAACTTCTTATTTTCGACGAAACATAGAAATTGCATCGGAATTAAATAGAAAAGGCACAATGCCGACTTAAGTACAAGAAGACTGGCTCTTCCTACTGTCTATGTTTTGAACCATTCCTGAGAATCTAGTTATAGATTCCGATGCTTCACTTCACGTTTACTGTATCCCTCTGACCTTCTTATTTTCGACGAAACATAGAAATTGCATCGGAATTAAATAGAAAAGGCACAATGCCGACTTTAGTACAAGAAGACTGACTCTTCTTACTGTCTACGTTTTGAACTTTTCTGTGACACTAGTTATGAATTCCGATGCTTTACTTCTGGTTTACAGTATCCTTTGGACCTTCATATTGACGACGAAACACAGAAATTGCATCGGAATTAAATACAATTTCACAATGCCGACTTAAGCACAAGAAGACTGAGTCTTCCGTGTCTATGTTTTTAACCATATCTGTGACACAAGATATAGATTCCAATGCTTCACTTCAGGTTTGCTGTATCCCTTGGACCTTCGTATTGACGACGAGACACAGAAATTGCATCGGAATTAAATAGAAAAGGCACAATGCCGACCTAAGCACAAGATGACTGAATCTGCCAACTGTCTATGTTTTGAACCATTCCTGTGACACTAGTTATAGATTCCGAAGCTTCACTTCAGGTTTACCGTATCCTTTGCACCTTCTTATTGACGATGAAGCACAGAATTTGCATCGGAATTCAATACAAAAGGCACAATGCCGACTTAAGTACAAGAAGACTGACTCTTCTTACTGTCTACGTTTTGAACTTTTCTGTGACACTAGTTATGAATTCCGATGCTTCACTTCAGGTTTACTGTATCCCTTGTACCTTCTTATCGACGATGAAACAAAGAAATAGCATCAGAATTAAATACAAAAGGCACAATGCCGACTTAAGTACGAGAAGACTGACTCTTCTTACTGACTATGTTGTGAACATTTCCTGTGAGAACAGTTTTAGATTCCGTTGCTTCACTATATGTTTACTGTAACCCTTGGACCTTCTTATTAACGATGAAACACAGAAATTGCATCGGAATTAAATACAAAAGGCACAATGCCGATTTAAGTACAAGAAGACTGTCTCTTCCGACTGTCTATGTTTTGACCATTCCTGTGACACTAGTTATAGATTCCGATGCTTCACTTCAGTTTTGCTGTATCCCTCTGACCTTCTTATTGACGATGAAACACAGAATTTGATCGGAATTAAATACAAAAGGCACAATGCCGACTCATATACAAGATGGCTGGCTCTTCTTACTCTCTATGTTTTGAACCTTTCCTGTGAAACCGGTTTTAGATTCCGATTCTTCACTTCAGGTTTACCGTATCCCTTGGACCTTCTTAATGACGACGAAACACAGAAATTGCATCGGAATTAAATAGAAAAGGCACAACGCCGACTTAAGTACAAGAAGACTGACTCATCCAACTGTCTATGCTTTGAAACATTCCTGTGACACTAGTTATAGATTCCGATGCTTCACTTCAGATTTACTGTATCCTTTGGACCTTCTTATTTACGATGAAACACAGAAATTGCATCGGAATTAAGTAAAAAGGCACAATGTCGACTTAAGTATAAGAAGACAGACTCTTCTCACTTACTATGATTTGAACATTTCCTGTGAGACCAGTTTTAGATTCCGATGATTCACTATATGTTTACTGCATCCCTTGGACCTTCTTATTGACGATGAATTACAGATATTGCATCGGAAATAAATACAAAAGGCACAAATCCGACATAAGTACAAGAAGACTGACTCTTCTTACGGTCCATGTTTTGAACCATTCCTGTGACACTAGTTATAGATTCCGATGCTTCACTTCAGGTTTACTGTATCCCTTGGACCTTGTTATTGACGAGGAAACACAGAAATTGCATCGGAATTCAATACAAAAGGCACAATGCCGACTTAAGTACAAGAAGACTGACTCTTCCGACTGTCTATGTTTTAAACCATTCCTGTGACACTAGTTATAGATTCCGATGCATCACTTCAGGTTTACTGTATCCCTTGGACCTTCGTATTGACGATAAAACACAGAAATCGCATAGGAATTAAATACAAAAGGCCCAATGCCGACTTAAGTACAAGAAGAATGACTCTTCTTGCTCTGTATGTTTTGTACCTTTCCTGTGACACTAGTTATAGATTCCGATGCTTAGCTTCAGGTTTACTGTATCCCTCTGAACTTCTTATTTTCGACGAAACATAGAAATTGCATGGGAATTAAATAGAAAAGGCACAATGCCGAGCTAAGTACAAGAAGACTGGCTCTTCCTACTGTCTATGTTTTGAACCATTCCTGAGAATCTAGTTATAAATTCCGATGCTTCACTTCACGTTTACTGTATCCCTCTGACCTTCTTATTTTCGACGAAACATAGAAATTGCATCGGAATTAAATAGAAAAGGCACAATGCCGACTTAAGTACAAGAAGAATGACTCTTCTTACTGTCTACGTTTTGAACTTTTCTGTGACACTAGTTATGAATTCCGATGCTTCACTTCAGGTTTACTGTATCCTTTGGACCTTCATATTGACGACGAAACACAGAAATTGCATCGGAATTAAATACAATTTCACAATGCCGACTTAAGCACAAGAAGACTGAGTCTTCCGTGTCTATGTTTTCAACCATTCCTGTGACACAAGATATAGATTCCAATGCTTCACTTCAGGTTTGCTGTATCCCTTGGACCTTCGTATTGACGACGAAACACAGAAATTGCATCGGAATTAAATAGAAAAGGCACAATGCCGACCTAAGCACAAGATGACTGAATCTTCCAACTGTCTATGTTTTGAACCATTCCTGTGACACTAGTTATAGATTCCGAAGCTTCACTTCAGGTTTACTGTATCCTTTGGACCTTCTTATCGACGATAAAACACAGAAATAGCATCGGAATTAAATACAAAAGGCACAATGCCGACTTAAGTACAAGAAGACTGACTCTTCTTACTCTCTATGTTTTGACCCATTCCTGTGACACTAGTTATAGATTCCGATGCTTCACTTCAGGTTTACAGTATCCCTTGAACCTTCTTATTGACGACGAAACACAGAAATTGCATCGGGATTAAATACAAAAGGCACAATGCGGACTTAAGTACAAGAAGACTGACTCTCCCTACTGTCTAAGTTTTAACCATTCCTGTGACACTAGTTATAGATACCGATGCTTCACTTCAGGTTTACTGTATCCCTCTGACTTCTCTTGACGATGAAACACAGAAATTGCATCGGAATTAAATACAAAAGGCACAATGCCGACTCAAACACAAGATGACTGGCTCTTCTTACTCACTATGTTTTGAACCTTTCCTGTGAGACCGGTTTTAGATTCCGATGCTTCACTTCAGGCTTACTGTATCCCTTGGACCTTCTTATTGACCGCGAAACACAGAAATTGCATCGGCATTAAATAGAAAAGGCACAATGCCGACTTAAGTACAGGAAGACTGACTCATCCAACTGTCTATGTTTTGAACCATTCCTGTGACACTAGATATAGATTACGATGCTTCACTTCAGATTTACTGTATCCCTTGGACCTTGTTATTGACGATGAAACACAGAAATTGCATCGGAATTTAATACAAAAGCCACAATGCCGACTTAAGTACAAGAAGACTAACTCTTCCGACTGTCTATGTTTTGAACCATTCCTGTGACACTACTTATAGATTCCGATGCATCACTTCAGGTTTACTGTATCCCTTGGACTTTCGTATTGACGATGAAACATAGAAATTGCATCGGAATTAAATACAAAATTCACAATGCCGACTTAAGTACAAGAAGACTGACTCTTCTTGCTGTGTATGTTTTGAACCATTCCTGTGACACTAGTTATAGATTCCAATCCTTCACTTCAGGTTTACGGTATCTCTCTGACCTTCTTATCGACGAAGAAACAGAGAAATTGCATCGGAATTAAATATAAAAGGCAGAATGCTGACTTAAGTACAAGAAGGCTTACTCTTCCTACTGTCTATGTTTTGAACCATTCCTGTGACACTAGTTATAGATTCCGAAGCTTCTCTTCAGGTTTACTGTATCCTTTGGACCTTCTTATTGACGATGAAACACAGAATTTGCATCTGAATTATATAAAAAAGGCACAATGCCGACTTAAGTACAAGAAGAATGACTCTTCTTAGTGTCTTTGTTTTGAGCAATTCCTTTGACACTAGTTATAGATTACGTTGCTTCACTTCAGGTTTACTAAATCCCTTGGATCTTCTTATCGACGATGAAACGGAAATAGTATCGGAATTTAATACAAAAGGCACAATGCCGACTTAAGTACAAGAAGACTGACTCTTCTAACTCTCTATGATTTGAACCATTCCTGTGACACTAGTTATAGATTCCCATGCTTCACTTCAGGTTTACTGTATCCCTGTGACCTTCTTATTGACGACGAAACACAGAAATTGCATCGGAATTAAATAGAAAAAGCAAAATGCCGACTTAAGTACAAGAAGACTGACTCTTCCAACTGTCTATGTTTTGAAAAATTCCTGTGACACTAGTTATAGATTCCGATGCTCAACGTCAGGTTTACTGTATCCCTTGGACCTTCTTATCGACGATGAAACACAGAAATAGCATCGGAATTAAATTCAAAAGGCACAAATCCGATTTAAGTACAAGAAGACTGACTCTTCTTACCGTCTATGTTTTGAACCATTCCTGTGACACTAGTTATAGATTCCGATGCTTCACTTCAGGTTTACTGTATCCTTCTGTCATTCTTATTGACGATGAAACACAGAAATTGCTTCGGAATTAAATGCAAACGGCAAAGTGCCGACTTAAGTACAAGAAGACTGACTCTTCTTACTGACTATGTTTTGAAAATTATCTGTGAGACCAGTTTTAGATTCCGATGCTTCACTATACGTTTACTGTATCCCTTGGACCTTCTTATTGACGATGAAACACAGAAATTGCTTCGGAATTAAATACAAAAGACACAAAGCCGACTTAAGTATAAGAAGACTCACTCTTCTTACTGACTATGATTTGAACATTTCCTGTGAGACCAATTTTAGATTCCGATGCCTCACTATATGTTTACCGTATCCCTTGGACCTTCTTGTTGACGATGAAACACAGAAATTGCATCGGGATTTAATAAAAAGGCACAATGCCATCATAAGTACAAGAAGACTGACTCTTCTCACTGTCTATGATTTGAACCATTCCTGTGACACTAGTTGTAGATTTCGATTCTTCACTTCAGGTGTGCTGTATCCCTTGGACCTTCTTATTGACGATGAAACACAGATGTTGCATCGGAATTAAATACAAAAGGCACAATGCCGACTTACGTAGAAGTAGACTGACTCATCTTACTGCCTAAGTTTTGAACCATTCCTGTGACACTAGTTATAGATTCCGATGCTTCACTTCAGGTTTACTGTATCCCTGGGATCTTCTTATTGACGACGAAACACAGAAATTGCATCGGAATTAAATAGAAAAGGCACAATGCTAACTTAAGTACAAGATGACCGAGTCTTCCCGCTATGTTTTGAACCGTTCCTGTGACACTAGTTATAGATTCCGATGCTTCACTTCAGGTTTACTGTATCCCTCTGACCTTCTTATTGACGATGAAACACAGATATTGTATCGGAATTAAATACAAAAGGCACAATGCCGACTTAAGTACCAGAGGACTGACTCTTCTTACTGTCTATGTTTTGAACCATTCCTGTGTCACTAGTTATGGATTCCGATGCCTCACTTCAGGTTTACTGCATCCCATGACCCTTCTTATTGACGACGAAACACAGAAATTGCATCGGAATTAAATAGGAAAGGCACAATGCCGACTTAAGTACAAGAAGACTGACTCTTCTTACTGTCTATGTTTTGAGCAATTCCTGTGACACTAGTTATAGATTCCGATGCTTCACTTCAGGTTTACTGTATCCCTTGGACCTTCTTATCGACGATGAAACACAGAAATAGCATCGGAATTAAATACAAAAGGCACAATGCCGACTTAAGTACAAAAAGACTGACTCTACTTACTCTCTATGTTTTGACCCATTCCTGTGACACTAGTTATAGATTCCGATGCTTCACTTCAGGTTTACTGTATCCCTTGGACCTTCTTATTGACGACAAAACACAGAAATTGCATCGGGATTAAATACAAAAGGCACAATGCGGACTTAAGTACAAGAAGACTGACT
This sequence comes from Schistocerca piceifrons, assembly GCF_021461385.2. Lineage (NCBI taxonomy): Eukaryota > Metazoa > Arthropoda > Insecta > Orthoptera > Acrididae > Schistocerca > Schistocerca piceifrons. The sequence continues at coordinate 9,392,276 of NW_025727396.1, read as the reverse complement.
CTTCCTACTGTCTAAGTTTTAACCATTCCTGTGACACTAGTTATAGATACCGATGCTTCACTTCAGGTTTACTGTATCCCTCTGACTTCTTATTGACGATGAAACACAGAAATTGCATCGGAATTAAATACAAAAGGCACAGTGTCGACTTAAGTAAAAGAAGTCCGACTCTTCTTACTGTCTATGTTTTGAACCATACGTGTGATACTAGTTATTGATTCCGAAGCTTCACTTCAAGTTTACTGTGTCCTTTGGACCTTCTTATTGACGATGAAACAAAGAAATTGCATCGGAATCAAAAAGAAAAGGCACAATGCCGACATAAGTACAAGAAGACTGACTCTTCCTAGTGTCTATGTTTTGAACCGTTGCTGTGACACTAGTTATAGATTCCGTTCCTTCACTTCAGGTTTACTGTATACCTCTGACATTCCTATTGTCGATGAAACACAGAAATTGCATCGGAATTATATATAAAAGGCACAATGCCGTATTAAGTACAAGAAGACTGACTCTTCTTACAGTCTATGTTTTGATAAATTCCTGTAACAATACTTACAGATTCCGATGCTTCACTTCAAATTTACTGTATCCCTCTGACCTTCATATTGACGATGAAACACAGTAATTGCATCGGAATTAAATACAAAAGGCACAATGCCGACTTAAGTACAAGAAGACTGACTCTTCTTATTGTCTATGTTTTGAATCATTCCTGCGGCACTAGTTATAGATTTCGATGCTCAGTTCAGGTTTCTTGTATCCCTAGGACGTTCTTATCGACGATGAAACACAGAAATTGCCCGGAATTAAATGCAAAAGCACAATGCCGACTTATGTACAAGAAGACTGACTCTTCTTACTGTCTATGTTTCGAACCATTTCTACAACACTAGTTATAGATTCCGATGCTTCACTTCAGGTTTACTGTATCCCTTGGGCCTTGTTATTGACGACGAAACACGGAAATTGCATCGGACTTAAATACAAAATGCACAATGCCGACTTAAGTATAAGAAGTCTGACTCTTCTTACTGACTATGATTTGAACATTTCCTGTGAGACCAGTTTTAGATTCCGATGCTTCACTATACGTGTACTGTATCCCTTGTACCTTCCTATCGACGATGAAACACAGAAATTGCATCGGAATTTAATACAAAAAGCACGAGGCCGACTTAAGCACAAGAAGACTGACTCTTCTTACTGTCTATGTTTTGAACCATTCCTGTGACACTAGTTATAGATTACGATGCTTCACTTCAGATTTACTGTATCCCTTGGACCTTCTTATCGACGATGAAACACAGAAATAGCATCGGAATTAAATACAAAAGGCACAATGCCGACTTAAGTACAAGAAGACTGACACTTCTTACGGTCTATGTTTTGAACCATTCCTGTGACACTAGTTATGGATTGAGATGCTTCACTTCAGGTTTACTGTATCCCTCTGACATTCTTATTGAAGATGATACACAGAAATTGCATCGGACTTAAATTCAATATGCACAATGCCGACTTAAGTATAAGAAGTCGGACTCTTCTTACTGACTATGATTTGAACATTTCCTGTGAGACCAGTTTTAGATTCCGATGCTTCACTATAAGTGTACTGTATCCCTTGTACCTTCTTATTGACGATGAAACACAGAAATTGCATCGGAATCAAATACAAAAGGCACAAGGCCGACTTAAGTACAAGAAGACTGACTCTTCTTACTGTCTATGTTTTGAACCATTCCTGTGACACTAGTTATAGATTACGATGCTTCACTTCAGATTTACTGTATCCCTTAGACCTTGTTACTGACGATGAAACACTGAAATTGCATCGGAATTTAATACAAAAGCCACAATGCCGACTTAAGTACAAGAAGACTAACTCTTCCGACTGTCTATGTTTTGAACCATTCCTGTGACACTAGTTACAGATTCCGATGCATCACTTCAGGTTTACTGTATCCCTTGGACTTTCGTATTGACGATGAAACATAGAAATTGCATCGGAATTAAATACAAAATTCACAATGCCGACTTAAGTACAAGAAGACTGACTCTTCTTGCTGTGTATGTTTTGAACCATTCCTGTGACACTAGTTATAGATTCCAATGCTTCACTTCAGGTTTACGGTATCTCTCTGACCTTCTTATCGACGAAGAAACAGAGAAATTGCATCGGAATTAAATAGAAAAGGCAGAATGCTGACTTAAGTAAAAGAAGGCTTACTCTTCCTACTGTCTATGTTTTGAACCATTCCTGTGACACTAGTTATAGATTCCGAAGCTTCACTTCAGGTTTACTGTATCCTTTGGACCTTCTTATTGACGATGAAACACAGAATTTGCATCTGAATTATATAAAAAAGGCACAATGCCGACTTAAGTACAAGAAGAATGACTCTTCTTACTGTCTTTGTTTTGAGCAATTCCTTTGACACTAGTTATAGATTACGTTGCTTCACTTCAGGTTTACTAAATCCCTTGGACCTTCTTATCGACGATGAAACAGAAATAGTATCGGAATTTAATACAAAAGGCACAATGCCGACTTAAGTACAAGAAGACTGACTCTTCTAACTCTCTATGATTTGAACCATTCCTGTGACACTAGTTATAGATTCCCATGCTTCACTTCAGGTTTACTGTATCCCTGTGACCTTCTTATTGACGACGAAACACAGAAATTGCATCGGAATTAAATAGAAAAAGCAAAATGCCGACTTAAGTACAAGAAGACTGACTCTTCCAACTGTCTATGTTTTGAAAAATTCCTGTGACACTAGTTATAGATTCCGTGCTCCACGTCAGGTTTACTGTATCCCTTGGACCTTCTTATCGACGATGAAACACAGAAATAGCATCGGAATTAAATTCAAAAGGCACAAATCCGATTTAAGTACAAGAAGACTGACTCTTCTTACCGTCTATGTTTTGAACCATTCCTGTGACACTAGTTATAGATTCCGAAGCTTCACTTCAGGTTTACTGTATCCTTCTGACATTCTTATTGACGATGAAACACAGAAATTGCTTCGGAATTAAATGCAAACGGCACAGTGCCGACTTAAGTACAAGAAGACTGACTCTTCTTACTGACTATGTTTTGAAAATTATCTGTGAGACCAGTTTTAGATTCCGATGCTTCACTATACGTTTACTGTATCCCTTGGACCTTCTTATTGACGATGAAACACAGAAATTGCTTCGGAATTAAATACAAAAGACACAAAGCCGACTTAAGTATAAGAAGACTGACTCTTCTTACTGACTATGATTTGAACATTTCCTGTGAGACCAGTTTTAGATTCCGATGCCTCACTATATGTTTACCGTATCCCTTGGACCTTCTTATTGACGATGGAACACAGAAATTGCATCGGGATTTAATAAAAAGGCACAATGCCGACTTACGTAGAAGTAGACTGACTCATCTTACTGCCTAAGTTTTGAACCATTCCTGTGACACTAGTTATAGATTCCGATGCTTCACTTCAGGTTTACTGTATCCCTGGGATCTTCTTATTGACGACGAAACACAGAAATTGCATCGGAATTAAATAGAAAAGGCACAATGCTAACTTAAGTACAAGATGACCGAGTCTTCCCGCTATGTTTTGAACCGTTCCTGTGACACTAGTTATAGATTCCGATGCTTCACTTCAGGTTTACTGTATCCCTCTGACCTTCTTATTGACGATGAAACACAGATATTGTATCGGAATTAAATACAAAAGGCACAATGCCGACTTAAGTACCAGAGGACTGACTCTTCTTACTGTCTATGTTTTGAACCATTCCTGTGTCACTAGTTATGGATTCCGATGCCTCACTTCAGGTTTACTGCATCCCATGACTCTTCTTATTGACGACGAAACACAGAAATTGCATCGGAATTAAATAGGAAAGGCACAATGCCGACTTAAGTACAAGAAGACTGACTCTTCTTACTGTCTATGTTTTGAGCAATTCCTGTGACACTAGTTATAGATTCCGATGCTTCACTTCAGGTTTACTGTATCCCTTGGACCTTCTTATCGACGATGAAACACAGAAATAGCATCGGAATTAAATACAAAAGGCACAATGCCGACTTAAGTACAAAAAGACTGACTCTTCTTACTCTCTATGTTTTGACCCATTCCTGTGACACTAGTTATAGATTCCGATGCTTCACTTCAGGTTTACTGTATCCCTTGGACCTTGTTATTGACGACAAAACACAGAAATTGCATCGGGATTAAATACAAAAGGCACAATGCGGACTTAAGTACAAGAAGACTGACTCTTCCTACTGTCTAAGTTTTAACCATTCCTGTGACACTAGTTATAGATACCGATGCTTCACTTCAGGTTTACTGTATCCCTCTGACTTCTTATTGACGATGAAACACAGAAATTGCATCGGGATTAAATACAAAAGGCACAATGCCGACTCAAATACAAGATGACTGGCTCTTCTTACTCACTATGTTTTAGAACCTTTCCTGTGAGACCGGTTTTAGATTCCGATGCTTCACTTCAGGCTTACTGTATCCCTTGGACCTTCTTATTAACCGCGAAACACAGAAATTGCATCGGCATTAAATAGAAAAGGCACAATGCCGATTTAAGTACAGGAAGACTGACTCATCCAACTGTCTATGTTTTGAAAAATTCCTGTGACACTAGTTATAGATTCCGATGCATCACTTCCGGTTTACTGTATCCCTCTGACACTCTTACTGACGATGAAACACAGAAATTGCATCGGAATTAAATACAAAAGGCACAGTGTCGACTTAAGTAAAAGAAGTCCGACTCTTCTTACTGTCTATGTTTTGAACCATACGTGTGATACTAGTTATTGATTCCGAAGCTTCACTTCAAGTTTACTGTGTCCTTTGGACCTTCTTATTGACGATGAAACAAAGAAATTGCATCGGAATCAAAAAGAAAAGGCACAATGCCGACATAAGTACAAGAAGACTGACTCTTCCTAGTGTCTATGTTTTGAACCGTTGCTGTGACACTAGTTATAGATTCCGTTCCTTCACTTCAGGTTTACTGTATACCTCTGACATTCCTATTGTCGATGAAACACAGAAATTGCATCGGAATTATATAGAAAAGGCACAATGCCGTATTAAGTACAAGAAGACTGACTCTTCTTACAGTCTATGTTTTGATAAATTCCTGTAACAATACTTACAGATTCCGATGCTTCACTTCAAATTTACTGTATCCCTCTGACCTTCATATTGACGATGAAACACAGTAATTGCATCGGAATTAAATACAAAAGGCACAATGCCGACTTAAGTACAAGAAGACTGACTCTTCTTATTGTCTATGTTTTGAATCATTCCTGCGGCACTAGTTATAGATTTCGATGCTCAGTTCAAGTTTCCTGTATCCCTAGGACGTTCTTATCGACGATGAAACACAGAAATTGCCCGGAATTAAATGCAAAAGCACAATGCCGACTTATGTACAAGAAGACTGACTCTTCTTACTGTCTATGTTTCGAACCATTTCTACAACACTAGTTATAGATTCCGATGCTTCACTTCAGGTTTACTGTATCCCTTGGGCCTAGTTATTGACGACGAAACACGGAAATTGCATCGGACTTAAATACAAAATGCACAATGCCGACTTAAGTATAAGAAGTCTGACTCTTCTTACTGACTATGATTTGAACATTTCCTGTGAGACCAGTTTTAGATTCCGATGCTTCACTATACGTGTACTGTATCCCTTGTACCTTCCTATCGACGATGAAACACAGAAATTGCATCGGAATTTAATACAAAAAGCACGAGGCCGACTTAAGCACAAGAAGACTGACTCTTCTTACTGTCTATGTTTTGAACCATTCCTGTGACACTAGTTATAGATTACGATGCTTCACTTCAGATTTACTGTATCCCTTGGACCTTCTTATCGACGATGAAACACAGAAATAGCATCGGAATTAAATACAAAAGGCACAATGCCGACTTAAGTACAAGAAGACTGACACTTCTTACGGTCTATGTTTTGAACCATTCCTGTGACACTAGTTATGGATTGAGATGCTTCACTTCAGGTTTACTGTATCCCTCTGACATTCTTATTGAAGATGATACACAGAAATTGCATCGGACTTAAATTCAATATGCACAATGCCGACTTAAGTATAAGAAGTCGGACTCTTCTTACTGACTATGATTTGAACATTTCCTGTGAGACCAGTTTTAGATTCCGATGCTTCACTATAAGTGTACTGTATCCCTTGTACCTTCTTATTGACGATGAAACACAGAAATTGCATCGGAATCAAATACAAAAGGCACAAGGCCGACTTAAGTACAAGAAGACTGACTCTTCTTACTGTCTATGTTTTGAACCATTCCTGTGACACTAGTTATAGATTACGATGCTTCACTTCAGATTTACTGTATCCCTTAGACCTTGTTACTGACGATGAAACACTGAAATTGCATCGGAATTTAATACAAAAGCCACAATGCCGACTTAAGTACAAGAAGACTAACTCTTCCGACTGTCTATGTTTTGAACCATTCCTGTGACACTAGTTACAGATTCCGATGCATCACTTCAGGTTTACTGTATCCCTTGGACTTTCGTATTGACGATGAAACATAGAAATTGCATCGGAATTAAATACAAAATTCACAATGCCGACTTAAGTACAAGAAGACTGACTCTTCTTGCTGTGTATGCTTTGAACCATTCCTGTGACACTAGTTATAGATTCCAATGCTTCACTTCAGGTTTACGGTATCTCTCTGACCTTCTTATCGACGAAGAAACAGAGAAATTGCATCGGAATTAAATAGAAAAGGCAGAATGCTGACTTAAGTAAAAGAAGGCTTACTCTTCCTACTGTCTATGTTTTGAACCATTCCTGTGACACTAGTTATAGATTCCGAAGCTTCACTTCAGGTTTACTGTATCCTTTGGACCTTCTTATTGACGATGAAACACAGAATTTGCATCTGAATTATATAAAAAAGGCACAATGCCGACTTAAGTACAAGAAGAATGACTCTTCTTACTGTCTTTGTTTTGAGCAATTCCTTTGACACTAGTTATAGATTACGTTGCTTCACTTCAGGTTTACTAAATCCCTTGGACCTTCTTATCGACGATGAAACAGAAATAGTATCGGAATTTAATACAAAAGGCACAATGCCGACTTAAGTACAAGAAGACTGACTCTTCTAACTCTCTATGATTTGAACCATTCCTGTGACACTAGTTATAGATTCCCATGCTTCACTTCAGGTTTACTGTATCCCTGTGACCTTCTTATTGACGACGAAACACAGAAATTGCATCGGAATTAAATAGAAAAAGCAAAATGCCGACTTAAGTACAAGAAGACTGACTCTTCCAACTGTCTATGTTTTGAAAAATTCCTGTGACACTAGTTATAGATTCCGTGCTCCACGTCAGGTTTACTGTATCCCTTGGACCTTCTTATCGACGATGAAACACAGAAATAGCATCGGAATTAAATTCAAAAGGCACAAATCCGATTTAAGTACAAGAAGACTGACTCTTCTTACCGTCTATGTTTTGAACCATTCCTGTGACACTAGTTATAGATTCCGAAGCTTCACTTCAGGTTTACTGTATCCTTCTGACATTCTTATTGACGATGAAACACAGAAATTGCTTCGGAATTAAATGCAAACGGCACAGTGCCGACTTAAGTACAAGAAGACTGACTCTTCTTACTGACTATGTTTTGAAAATTATCTGTGAGACCAGTTTTAGATTCCGATGCTTCACTATACGTTTACTGTATCCCTTGGACCTTCTTATTGACGATGAAACACAGAAATTGCTTCGGAATTAAATACAAAAGACACAAAGCCGACTTAAGTATAAGAAGACTGACTCTTCTTACTGACTATGATTTGAACATTTCCTGTGAGACCAGTTTTAGATTCCGATGCCTCACTATATGTTTACCGTATCCCTTGGACCTTCTTATTGACGATGGAACACAGAAATTGCATCGGGATTTAATAAAAAGGCACAATGCCATCATAAGTACAAGAAGACTGACTCTTCTCACTGTCTATGATTTGAACCATTCCTGTGACACTAGTTGTAGATTCCGATTCTTCACTTCAGGTGTGCTGTATCCCTTGGACCTTCTTATTGACGATGAAACACAGAAGTTGCATCGGAATTAAATACAAAAGGCACAATGCCGACTTACGTAGAAGTAGACTGACTCATCTTACTAAGTTTTGAACCATTCCTGCGACACTAGTTATAGATTCCGATGCTTCACTTCAGGTTTACTGTATCCCTGGGATCTTCTTATTGACGACGAAACACAGAAATTGCATCGGAATTAAATAGAAAAGGCACAATGCTAACTTAAGTACAAGATGACCGACTCTTCCCGCTATGTTTTGAACCGTTCCTGTGACACTAGTTATAGATTCCGATGCTTCACTTCAGGTTTACTGTATCCCTCTGACCTTCTTATTGACGATGAAACACAGATATTGTATCGGAATTAAATACAAAAGGCACAATGCCGACTTAAGTACCAGAGGACTAACTCTTCTTACTGTCTATGTTTTGAACCATTCCTGTGTCACTAGTTATGGATTCCGATGCCTCACTTCAGGTTTACTGCATCCCATGACCCTTCTTATTGACGACGAAACACAGAAATTGCATCGGAATTAAATAGGAAAGGCACAATGCCGACTTAAGGACAAGAAGACTGACTCTTCTTACTGTCTATGTTTTGAGCAATTCCTGTGACACTAGTTATAGATTCCGATGCTTCACTTCAGGTTTACTGTATCCCTTGGACCTCCTTATCGACGATGAAACACAGAAATAGCATCGGAATTTAATACAAAAGGCACAATGCCGACTTAAGTACAAAAAGACTGACTCTTCTTACTCTCTATGTTTTGACCCATTCCTGTGACACTAGTTATAGATTCCGATGCTTCACTTCAGGTTTACTGTATCCCTTGGACCTTCTTATTGACGACGAAACACAGAAATTGCATCGGGATTAAATACAAAAGGCACAATGCGGACTTAAGTACAAGAAGACTGACTCTTCCTACTGTCTAAGATTTAACCATTCCTGTGACACTAGTTATAGATACCGATGCTTCACTTCAGGTTTACAGTATCCCTCTGACTTCTTATTGACGATGAAACACAGAAATTGCATCGGAATTAAATACAAAAGGCACAATGCCGACTCAAATACAAGATGACTGGCTCTTCTTACTCACTATGTTTTGAACCTTTCCTGTGAGACCGGTTTAAGATTCCGATGCTTCACTTCAGGCTTACTGTATCCCTTGGACCTTCTTATTGACCGCGAAACACAGAAATTACATCGGCATTAAATGGAAAAGGCACAATGCCGATTTAAGTACAGGAAGACTGACTCATCCAACTGTCTATGTTTTGAAAAATTCCTGTGACACTAGTTATAGATTCCGATGCATCACTTCCGGTTTACTGTATCCCTCTGACACTCTTACTGACGATGAAACACAGAAATTGCATCGGAATTAAATACAAAAGGCACAGTGTCGACTTAAGTAAAAGAAGTCCGACTCTTCTTACTGTCTATGTTTCGAACCATACGTGTGATACTAGTTATTGATTCCGAAGCTTCACTTCAGGTTTACTGTGTCCTTTGGACCTTCTTATTGACGATGAAACACAGAAATTGCATCGGAATCAAAAAGAAAAGGCACAATGCCGAGATAAGTACAAGAAGACTGATTCTTCCTAGTGTCTATGTTTTGAACCGTTCCTGTGACACTAGTTATAGATTCCGTTCCTTCACTTCAGGTTTACTGTATCCCTCTGACATTCCTATTGTCGATGAAACACAGAAATTGCATCGGAATTATATAGAAAAGGCACAATGCCGTATTAAGTACAAGAAGACTGACTCTTCTTACAGTCTATGTTTTGATAAACTCCTGTAACAATACTTACAGATTCCGATGCTTCACTTCAAATTTACTGTATCCCTCTGACCTTCATATTGACGATGAAACACAGTAATTGCATCGGAATTAAATACAAAAGGCACAATGCCGACTTAAGTACAAGAAGACTGACTCTTCTTATTGTCTATGTTTTGAACCATTCCTGCGGCACTAGTTATAGATTTCGATGCTCAGTTCAGGTTTCCTGTATCCCTAGGACGTTCTTATCGACGATGAAACACAGAAATTGCCCGGAATTAAATGCAAAAGCACAATGCCGACTTATGTACAAGAAGACTGACTCTTCTTACTGTCTATGTTTCGAACCATTTCTACAACACTAGTTATAGATTCCGATGCTTCACTTCAGGTTTACTGTATCCCTTGGGCCTTGTTATTGACGACGAAACACGGAAATTGCATCGGGCTTAAATACGAAATGCACAATGCCGACTTAAGTATAAGAAGTCTGACTCTTCTTACTGACTATGATTTGAACATTTCCTGTGAGACCAGTTTTTAGATTCCGATGCTTCACTATACGTGTACTGTATCCCTTGTATCTTCCTATCGACGATGAAACACAGAAATTGCATCGGAATTTAATACAAAAAGCACGAGGCCGACTTAAGCACAAGAAGACTGACTCTTCTTACTGTCTATGCTTTGAACCATTCCTGTGACACTAGTTATAGATTACGATGCTTCACTTCAGATTTACTGTATCCCTTGGACCTTCTTATCGACGATGAAACACAGAAATAGCATCGGAATTAAATACAAAAGGCACAATGCCGACTTAAGTACAAGAAGACTGACTCTTCTTACGGTCTATGTTTTGAACCATTCCTGTGACACTAGTTATGGATTGAGATGCTTCACTTCAGGTTTACTGTATCCCTCTGACATTCTTATTGAAGATGATACACAGAAATTGCATCGGACTTAAATTCAATATGCACAATGCCGACTTAAGTATAAGAAGTCTGACTCTTCTTACTGACTATGATTTGAACATTTCCTGTGAGACCAGTTTTAGATTCCGATGCTTCACTATAAGTGTACTGTATCCCTTGTACCTTCTTATTGACGATGAAACACAGAAATTGCATCGGAATTAAATACAAAAGGCACAAGGCCGACTTAAGTACAAGAAGACTGACTGTTCTTACTGTCTATGTTTTGAACCATTCCTGTGACACTAGTTATAGATTGCGATGCTTCACTTCAGATTTACTGTATCCCTTAGACCTTGTTACTGACGATGAAACACTGAAATTGCATCGGAATTTAATACAAAAGCCACAATGCCGACTTAAGTACAAGAAGACTAACTCTTCCGACTGTCTATGTTTTGAACCATTCCTGTGACACTAGTTATAGATTCCGATGCATCACTTCAGGTTTACTGTATCCCTTGGACTTTCGTATTGACGATGAAACATAGAAATTGCATCGGAATTAAATACAAAATTCACAATGCCGACTTAAGTACAAGAAGACTGACTCTTCTTGCTGTGTATGATTTGAACCATTCCTGTGACACTAGTTATAGATTCCGATGCCTCACTTCAGGTTTACTGCATCCCATGACCCTTCTTATTGACGACGAAACACAGAAATTGCATTTGGAATTAAATAGGAAGGGCACAATGCCGACTTAAGTACAAGAAGACTGACTCTTCTTACTGTCTATATTTTGAACCATTCCTGTGACACTAGTTATAGATTCCGATGCTTCACTTCAGGTTTACTGCATCCCTTGGACCTTCTTATTGACGACGAAACACAGAAATTGCATCGGAATTAAATAGGAAAGGCACAATGCCGACTTAAGGACCAGAAGACTGACCCTTCCTATTGTCTATGTTTTGAACGACTCCTGTGACACTTGTTATAGATTCCGATGCCTCACTTCAGGTTTACTGTATCCCTCTGACCTTATTATTGTCGATGAAACACAGAAATTGCATCGGAATTAAATACAAAAGGCACAATGCTGACTTAAGTACATGAGGACAGACTCATCTTACTGTCTATGTTTTGAACCATTAATGTGAAACTAGTTATAGATTCCGATGCTTCACTTCAGGTTTACTGTATCCCTTGGATCTTCTTATTGACGACGAAACACAGAATTTGCATCGGAATTAAATAGAAAAGGCACAATGCCGACTTAAGTACAAGAAGACTGACTCTTCCTACTGTCTCTTTTTGAACCATTCCTGTGACACTAGTTAGAGATTCCGATGCTTCACTTCAGGTTTACTGTATCCCTCTGACGTTCTTATTGACGATGAAACACAGAAATTGCATCGGAATAAAATAGATAAGGCACAATGCCGACTTCAGTACAAGAAGACTGACTCTTCCTACTGTCTATGCTTTGAACCATTCCTGTGACACTAGTTATAGATTCCGATGCTTCACTTCAGGTTTACTGTATCCCTCTGACCTTCTTATTGACGATGAAACACAGAAATTGCATCGGAATTAAATACAAAAGGCACAATTTCGACTTAAGTACAAGACGACAGACTCTTCTTACTGTCTATGTTTTAACCTTTTCTGTGACACTAGTTACAGATTCCGATGATTCACTTAAGGTTTACTGCATCCCTCTGCCATTCTTCTTGATGATGGAACACAGAAATTGCATCGGAACTAAATAGAAAAGGCACAATGCAGACTTAAGTACAAGAAGACTGACTCTTCTTACTGTCTATGGTTTGAACCATTCCTGTGACACTAGTTACGGATTCCGATGCATCACTTCAGGTGTACTTGTAAGTAGGCTGTTTAGGTTTTTTCATTGGTAACGCCACCTCTGTATGAAAATCACTGGCTGTGCTGTGGGCAGTCTGTGTCTGCTTTGCATTGTTGTAATACTCGCCATTGTAGTGTTGGGCAGCGGCAGCTGGCTGTGAACAGCGCGTAGCGTTGCGCAGTTGGAGGTGAGCCGTCAGCAGTGGTGAATGTGGGGAGAGAGATGGCGGAGATTTGTAATTTGTCATGAACTGATATATATATTAAGACTTGTGATGATATTAAGGTAAATACATTGTTTGTTCTCTATTAATATCTTTCATTTGCTAACTATCCCTATCAGTAGTTAGTGCCTTCCATAGTTTGAATCTTTTTTTTTAGCTGGCGGTACTGGCGCTCGCTGTATTGCAGTAGCTTGAGCAGCGAAGATTTTTGTGAGGTAAGTGATTTGTGAGAGGTATAGTTTAATGTTAGTCAGGGCCATTCTTTTGCAGGGATCTTTGATAGTCAGATTGCGTTGCGCTAAAAATATTGTGTGTCAGTTTAAGCACAGTCATGAATAAATAGTACAAAATGGGACGTTTCATATGGCGACCCTGCCAGGATTCGAACCTGGAATCTTCTGATACGCAGTCAGAAGATCCCAGGTACAATTAGTGAATGTGACCAGCTGTAATTTTCAGGATCCAAAGCATCAAGTAACAAATTTGCTCCGTGGGAATTTTGGAAAATGGCTGTGTCCTCTTCCAAGAAAATATATGTCAATGGAGGCAGTGTTTATGATGGAAAGAGCTTGTGTTATAAGTGGAATAAACATAGGAAATTGTGGTTCAGCGTTTGTGACAGTTTCTGTATCACATTATGGATCATCAGAATTTGAAACACTTCTGCCATCATCAGTTTTAATGGATCGACAACAGACTAAAAGTGGGTCAGGAAAAACATCTGTGCTGATGTTTTCAAGAGATAAGTTCTGTGAAAATGTGAGAGAAAAGAAATGGGGTATCATAAAAATAACTTGTACACAACCATTTGATACTCATGTTCCATTTGGTTTGAGTTTTATCCACATAATAACATTTGAAAAAGATACTGTCTTTGCTGATACGAGTGGAAAAGAAAACAGGATTATGGCAAAAAGGAACATATACAATAAAGCAAGCATTTCCAGGCCACAGTCAGATGTTATTCAAAAAGTAGCTGCAGCTTCACCACGTTCGCTGGAGCTCATGAAAGCTTGTATGAACCTTCATAATTCCGACAACAGAGAGAAGATATCAGAAACAGTCGATTGTGCTAAAGAAATGCCATTAAGAGAAAATGTTTCCAGAACTGAAAAGCTATCAAATGGTCTGTCTGGTACAGATTCAAGGCGCAGCAAATGCCCAATTTGTTGTGGTTCATATGAGGTAACAGAAATTGAAGCCCATGCAGCACAGTGCACTGGTGTGTCATACAGCAATTCAGCAACTGAAGAGAATGATGAAGTGATGTGTCCAGTATGCAAGTGTAAATTTATTTCGGAATATATTGCATCACATGCTGATGCTTGTGCAGAGAAGCGACTTGACAGTACCACAAAAAGTGCAATCTCAAGCCCTCAGGCAGGACGACACAAATCACTGAAATTTGTAAATGCATATGAAGAGCAAGGCCAGAAAACACCTCCGAATAAGGAAGAAAAAGACTGCATGGAAATCCACTACTTCCGTGTGTATTTTCTTCTACTGCTCAGACTTTGAGAAAAACACTATATTTTACCGTAATGAATGATCAGGACTATCTTTATGGACTGTGACAAAATTTTAGCTTTTGACCAACGTTGTATCAATAAGTGTGTGCATTTGATTTCTTTGTTATTGTAATTATGAAAAATTTTTTTCATCTCTGTATTGGCCACTGCCCAATCCTATTTGTAAAAATATTTGTGGGGAGCATGGGGGCTATGTAAGTAGGCTGTTTAGGTTTTTTCATTGGTAACGCCACCTCTGTATGAAAATCACTGGCTGTGCTGTTGGCAGTCTGTGTCTGCTTTGCATTGTTGTAATACTCGCCATTGTAGTGTTGGGCAGCGGCAGCTGGCTGTGAACAGCGCGTAGCGTTGCGCAGTTGGAGGTGAGCCGCCAGCAGTGGTGAATGTGGGGAGAGAGATGGCGGAGATTTGTAATTTGTCACGAACTGATATATATATATTAAGACTTGTGATGATATTAAGGTAAGTACATTGTTTGTTCTCTATTAATATCTTTCATTTGCTAACTATCCCTATCAGTAGTTAGTGCCTCCCATAGTTTGAATCTTTTTTTTTAGCTGGCAGTAGTGGCGCTCGCTGTATAGCAGTAGCTTGAGCAGCGAAGATTTTTGTGAGGTAAGTGATTTGTGAGAGGTATAGTTTAATGTTAGTCAGGGCCATTCTTTTGCAGGGATCTTTGATAGTCAGATTGCGTTGCGCTAAAAATATTGTGTGTCTGTTTAAGCACAGTCATGCAAAATAGTACAAAATGGGACGTTTCATACTGTATCCCTAGGACTTTCTAATTGACGATGAAACACAGAAATTGCATCGGGATTAAATACAAAAGGCACAATGACGACTTAAGTACAAGTAGACTGACTCTTCTTACTGTCTATGTTTTGAACAATTCCTGTGACACTAGTTATAGATTCTGACGCTTCACTTCAGTTTTACTATATACCTCTTACCTTCTTATTGACGATGAAACACAGAAATTGCATCGGAATTAATTACAAAAGGCACAATGCCGACTTAAGTACAAGAAGACTGACTCTTCTTACTCTCTATGTTTTGAACAATTCCTGTGACACTAGTTATAGATTCCCATGCTTCACTTCATGTTTACTGTATCCCTGTGACCTCCTTATTGACGACGAAACACAGAAATTGCATCGGAATTAAATAGAAAAAGCAAAATGCCAACTTAAGTACAAGAAGACTGACTCTTCCAACTGTCTATGTTTTGAAAAATTCCTGTGACACTAGTTATAGATTCCGATGCTCCACTTCAGGTTTACTGTATCCCTTGGACCTCCTTATCGACGATGAAACACAGAAATAGTATCGGAATGAAATTCAAAAGGCACAAATCCGATTTAAGTACAAGAAGACTGACTCTTCTTACTGTCTATGTTTTGAACCATTCCTGTGACACTAGTTATAGATTCCGATGCTTCACTTCAGGTTTACTGTATCCCTCTGACATTCTTATTGACGATGAAACACAGAAATTGCATCGGAATTAAATGCAAACGGCACAGTGCCGACTTAAGTACAAGAAGACTGACTCTTCTTACTGACTATGATTTGAACATTTCCTGTGAGACCAGTTTTAGATTCCGATGCCTCACTATATGTTTACCGTATCCCTTGGACCTTCTTATTGACGATGAAACACAGAAATTGCATCGGGATTTAATAAAAAGGCACAATGCCAACTTAAGTACAAGAAGACTGACTCTTCTTACTGACTAAGTTTTGAACCATTACTGTGACACTACTTATAGATTCCGATGCTTCACTTCAGGTTTACTGTATCCCTCTGACCATCATATTGACGATGAAACACAGAAATAGCATCGGAATTAAATACAAAAGGCACAATGCCGACTTACGTAGAAGTAGACTGACTCATCTTACTGTCTAAGTTTTGAACCATTCCCATGACACTAGTTATAGATTCCGATGCTTCACTTCAGGTTTACTGTATCCCTGGGACCTTCTTATTGACGACGAAACACAGAAATTGCAACGGAATTAAATAGAAAAGGCACAATGCCAACTTAAGTACAAGATGACCGACTCTTCCCGCTGTCTATGTTTTGAACCGTTCCTGTGACACTAGTTATAGATTCCGATGCTTCACTTCAGGTTTACTGTATCCCTCTGACCTTCTTATTGACGATGAAACACAGATATTGTATCGGAATTAAATACAAAAGGCACAATGCCGACTTAAGTACCAGAGGACTGACTCTTCTTACTGTCTATCTTTTGAACCATTCCTGTGTCACTAGTTATGGATTCCGATACCTCACTTCAGGTTTACTGCATCCCATGACCCTTCTTATTTACGACGAAACACAGAAATTGCATCGGAATTAAATAGGAAAGGCACAATGCCGACTTAAGTACAAGAAGACTGACTCTTCTTACTGTCTATGTTTTGAACCATTCCTGTGACACTAGTTATAGATTCCGATGCTTCACTTCAGGTTTACTGTATCCCTCTGGCCTTCTTATTGATGATGTAACACAGAAATTGCATCGGAATTAAAAAGAAAAGGCACAATGCCGACTTAAGTACAAGAAGACTGACTCTTCTTACTGTCTATGTTTTGAACCATTCCTGTGACACTAGTTATAGATTCCGATGCCTCACTTCAGGTTTACTGTATCCCTCTGACCTTATTATTGTCGATGAAACACAGAAATTGCATCGGAATTAAATACAAAAGGCACAATGCCGACTTAAGTACATGAGGACTGACTCCTCTTACTGTCTATGTTTTGAACCATTCCTGTGACACTAGTTATAGATTCCGATGCTTCACTTCAGGTTTACTGCTTCCCTTGGTCCTTCTTATTGACGACGAAACACAGAAATTGCATCGGAATTAAATAGGAAAGGCACAATGCCGACTTAAGTACAAGAAGACTGACTCTTCCTATTGTCTATGTTTTGAACGATTCCTGTGACACTAGTTATAGATTCCGATGCTTCACTTCAGGTTTACTGTAACCCTCTGACCCTCTTATTGACGATGAAACACAGAAATAGCATCGGAATTAAATAGATAAGGCACATTGCCGACTTAAGTACAAGAAGACAGACTCTTCTTACTGTCTATGTTTTGAACCATTACTGTGAAACTAGTTATAAATTCCGATGCTTCACTTCAGGTTTACTGTATCCCTTGGATCTTCTTATTGACGACGAAACACAGAATTTGCATCGGAATTAAATAGAAAAGGCACAATGCCGACTTAAGTACAAGAAGACTGACTCTTCCTACTGTCTCTTTTTAAACCATTCCTGTGACACTAGTTATAGATTCCGATGCTTCACTTCAGGTTTACTGTATCCCTCTGACCTTCTTATTGACGATGAAACACAGAAATTGCATCGGAATTAAATAGAAAAGGCACAATGCCGACTTCAGTACAAGAAGACTGACTCTTCCTACTGTCTATGCTTTGAACCATTACTGTGACACTAGTTATAGATTCAGATGCTTCACTTCAGGTTTACTGTATCCCTCTGACCTTCTTATTGACGTTGAAACACAGAAATTGCATCGGAATTAAATACAAAAGGCACAATTTCGACTTAAGTAAAAGACGACAGACTCTTCTTACTGTATACGTTTTAACCTTTTCTGTGACACTAGTTACAGATTCCGATGATTCACTTCAGGTATACTGCATCCCTCTGCCCTTCTTCTTGATGATGGAACACAGAAATTGCATCGAAACTAAATAGAAAAGGCACAATGCAGACTTAAGTACAAGAATACTGACTCTTCTTACTGTCTATGATTTGAACCATTCCTGTGACACTAGTTACGGATTCCGATGCATCACTTCAGGTGTACTGTATCCCTCTGACATTCTTATTGACGATGAAACACAGAAATTGCATCGGAATTAAATGCAAACGGCACAGTGCCGACTTAAGTACAAGAAGACTGACTCTTCTTACTGACTATGTTTTGAACATATCCTGTGAGACCAGTTTTAGGTTCTGATGCTTCACTATACGTTTACTGTATCCCTTGGACCTTCTTATTGACGATGAAACACAGAAATTGCTTCGGAATTAAATACAAAAGGCACAAAGCCGACTTAAGTATAAGAAGACTGACTCTTCTTACTGACTATGATTTGTACATTTCCTGTGAGACCAGTTTTAGATTCCGATGCCTCACTATATGTTTACCGTATCCCTTGGACCTTCTTATTGACGATGAAACACAGAAATTGCATCGGGATTTAATAAAAAGGCACAATGCCATCATAAGTACAAGAAGACTGACTCTTCTTACTGACTAAGTTTTGAACCATTACTGTGACACTACTTATAGATTCCGATGCTTCACTTCAGGTTACTGTATCCCTCTGACCTTCTTATTGACGATGAAACACAGAAATTTCTTCGGAATTACATAAAAAAGCACAGTGCCGACTTAAGTATAAGAAGACTGACTCTTCCTACTCTCTATGTTTTGAACCATTCCCGTGACTCTAGTTATAGATTCCGATGCTTCTCTTCAGGTTTACTGTATCCCTCTGACCTTCATATTGACGATGAAACACAGAAATTGCATCGGAATTAAATACAAAAGGCACAATGCTGACTTAAGTACATGAGGACTGACTCTTCTTACTGTCTATGATTTGAACCATTCCTGTGACACTAGTTATAGATTCCGATGCTTCACTTCAGGTTTACTGCATCCCTTGGACCTTCTTATTGACGACGAAACACAGAAATTGCATCGGAATTAAATAGGAAAGGCACAATGCCGACTTAAGTACAAGAAGACTGACCCTTCCTATTGTCTATGTTTTGAACGACTCCTGTGACACTTGTTATAGATTCCGATGCTTCACTTAAGGTTTACTGTAACCCTCTGACCCTCTTATTGACGAAGAAACACAGAAATAGCATCGGAATTAAATAGAAAAGGCACAATGCCAACTTAAGTACAAGAAGACAGACTCTTCTTACTGTCTATGTTTTGAACCATTACTGTGAAACTAGTTATAGATTCCGATGCTTCACTTCAGGTTTACTGTATCCCTCTGACCTTATTATTGTCGATGAAACACAGAAATTGCATCGGAATTAAATACAAAAGGCACAATGCTGACTTAAGTACATGAGGACTGACTCTTCTTACTGTCTATGTTTTGAACCATTCCTGTGACACTAGTTATAGATTCCGATGCTTCACTTCAGGTTTACTGCATCCCTTGGACCTTCTTATTGACGACGAAACACAGAAATTGCATCGGAATTAAATAGGAAAGGCACAATGCCGACTTAAGTACAAGAAGACTGACCCTTCCTATTGTCTATGTTTTGAACGACTCCTGTGACACTTGTTATAGATTCCGATGCTTCACTTAAGGTTTACTGTAACCCTCTGACCCTCTTATTGACGAAGAAACACAGAAATAGCATCGGAATTAAATAGAAAAGGCACAATGCCAACTTAAGTACAAGAAGACAGACTCTTCTTACTGTCTATGATTTGAACCATTACTGTGAAACTAGTTATAAATTCCGATGCTTCACTTCAGGTTTACTGTATCCCTTGGATCTTCTTATTGACGACGAAACACAGAATTTGCATCGGAATTAAATAGAAAAGGCACAATGCCGACTTAAGTACAAGAAGACTGACTCTTCCTACTGTCTCTTTTTGAACCATTCCTGTGACACTAGTTAGAGATTCCGATGCTTCACTTCAGGTTTACTGCATCCCTCTGACCTTCTTATTGACGATGAAACACAGAAATTGCATCGGAATTAAATAGAAAAGGCCCAATGCCGACTTGAGTACAAGAAGACTGACTCTTCCTACTGTCTATGCTTTGAACCATTCCTGTGACACTAGTTATAGATTCCGATGCTTCACTTCAGGTTTACTGTATCCCTCTGACCTTCTTATTGACGATGAATCACAGAAATTGCATCGGAATTAAATACAAAAGGCACAATTTCGACTTAAGTACAAGACGACAGACTCTTCTTACTGTCTATGTTTTAACCTTTTCTGTGACACTAGTTACAGATTCCGATGATTCACTTCAGGTTTACTGCATCCCTCTGCCCTTCTTCTTGATGATGGAACACAGAAATTGCATCGGAACTAAATAGAAAAGGCACAATGCAGACTTAAGTACAAGAAGACTGACTCTTCTTACTGTCTATGGTTTGAACCATTCCTGTGACACTAGTTACGGATTCCGATGCATCACTTCAGGTGTACTTGTAAGTAGGCTGTTTAGGTTTTTTCATTGGTAACGCCACCTCTGTATGAAAATCACTGGCTGTGCTGTGGGCAGTCTGTGTCTGCTTTGCATTGTTGTAATACTCGCCATTGTAGTGTTGGGCAGCGGCAGCTGGCTGTGAACAGCGCGTAGCGTTGCGCAGTTGGAGGTGAGCCGTCAGCAGTGGTGAATGTGGGGAGAGAGATGGCGGAGATTTGTAATTTGTCATGAACTGATATATATATTAAGACTTGTGATGATATTAAGGTAAATACATTGTTTGTTCTCTATTAATATCTTTCATTTGCTAACTATCCCTATCAGTAGTTAGTGCCTTCCATAGTTTGAATCTTTTTTTTTAGCTGGCGGTAGTGGCGCTCGCTGTATTGCAGTAGCTTGAGCAGCGAAGATTTTTGTGAGGTAAGTGATTTGTGAGAGGTATAGTTTAATGTTAGTCAGGGCCATTCTTTTGCAGGGATCTTTGATAGTCAGATTGCGTTGCGCTAAAAATATTGTGTGTCAGTTTAAGCACAGTCATGAATAAATAGTACAAAATGGGACGTTTCATATGGCGACCCTGCCAGGATTCGAACCTGGAATCTTCTGATACGCAGTCAGAAGATTCCAGGTACAATTAGTGAAAGTGATCAGCTGTAATTTTCAGGATCCAAAGCATCAAGTAACAAATTTGCTCCGTGGGAATTTTGGAAAATGGCTGTGTCCTCTTCCAAGAAAAAATATTTCAATGCAGGCAGTGTTTATGATGGAAAGAGCTTGTGTTATAAGTGGAATAAACATAGGAAATTGTGGTTCAGCGTTTGTGACAGTTTCTGTATCACATTATGGATCATCAGAATTTGAAACACTTCTGCCATCATCAGTTTTAATGGATCGACAACAGACTAAAAGTGGGTCAGGAAAAACATCTGTGCTGATGTTTTCAAGAGATAAGTTCTGTGAAAATGTGAGAGAAAAGAAATGGGGTATCATAAAAATAACTTGTACACAACCATTTGATACTCATGTTCCATTTGGTTTGAGTTTTATCCACATAATAACATTTGAAAAAGATACTGTCTTTGCTGATACGAGTGGAGAAGAAAACAGGATTATGGCAAAAAGGAACATATACAATAAAGCAAGCATTTCCAGGCCACAGTCAGATGTTATTCAAAAAGTAGCTGCAGCTTCACCACGTTCGCTGGAGCTCATGAAAGCTTGTATGAACCTTCATAATTCCGACAACAGAGAGAAGATATCAGAAACAGTCGATTGTGCTAAAGAAATGCCATTAAGAGAAAATGTTTCCAGAACTGAAAAGCTATCAAATGGTCTGTCTGGTACAGATTCAAGGCGCAGCAATTGCCCAATTTGTTGTGGTTCATATGAGGTAACAGAAATTGAAGCCCATGCAGCACAGTGCACTGGTGTGTCAAACAGCAATTCAGCTATTGAAGAGAATGATGAAGTGATGTGTCCAGTATGCAAGTGTAAATTTAGTTCGGAATATATTGCATCACATGCTGATGCTTGTGCAGAGAAGCGACTTGACAGTACCACAAAAAGTGCAATCTCAAGCCCTCAGGCAGGACGACACAAATCACTGAAATATGTAAATGCATATGAAGAGCAAGGCCAGAAAACACCTCCGAATAAGGAAGAAAAAGACTGCATGGAAATCCACTACTTCCGTGTGCATTTTCTTCTACTGCTCAGACTTTGAGAAAAACACTATATTTTACCGTAATGAATGATCAGGACTGTCTTTATGGACTGTGACAAAATTTTAGCTTTTGACCAACGTTGTATCAATAAGTGTGTGCATTTGATTTCTTTGTTATTGTAATTATGAAAAATTTTTTTCAATTCTGTATTGGCCACTGCCCAATCCTATTTGTAAAAATTTTTGTGGGGAGCATGGGGGCTATGTAAGTAGGCTGTTTAGGTTTTTTCATTGGTAACGCCACCTCTGTATGAAAATCACTGGCTGTGCTGTGGGCAGTCTGTGTCTGCTTTGCATTGTTGTAATACTCGCCATTGTAGTGTTGGGCAGCGGCAGCTGGCTGTGAACAGCGCGTAGCGTTGCGCAGTTGGAGGTGAGCCACCAGCAGTGGTGAATGTGGGGAGAGAGATGGCGGAGATTTGTAATTTGTCATGAACTGATATATATATATTAAGACTTGTGATGATATTAAGGTAAGTACATTGTTTGTTCTCTATTAATATCTTTCATTTGCTAACTATCCCTATCAGTAGTTAGTGCCTTCCATAGTTTGAATCTTTTTTTTTAGCTGGCAGTAGTGGCGCTCGCTGTATAGCAGTAGCTTGAGCAGCGAAGATTTTTGTGAGGTAAGTGATTTGTGAGAGGTATAGTTTAATGTTAGTCAGGGCCATTCTTTTGCAGGGATCTTTGATAGTCAGATTGCGTTGCGCTAAAAATATTGTGTGTCAGTTTAAGCACAGTCATGCAAAATAGTACAAAATAGGACGTTTCATACTGTATCCCTTGGACTTTCTAATTGACGATGAAACACAGAAATTGCATCGGGATTAAATACAAAAGGCACAATGACGACTTAAGTACAAGTAGACTGACTCTTCTTACTGTCTATGTTTTGAACCATTCCTGTGACACTAGTTATAGATTCTGACGCTTCACTTCAGTTTTACTATATACCTCTTACCTTCTTATTGACGATGAAAAACAGAAATTGCATCGGAATTAATTACAAAAGGCACAATGCCGACTTAAGTACAAGAAGACTGACTCTTCGTACTCTCTATGTTTTGAACAATTCCTGTGACACTAGTTATAGATTCCCATGCTTCGCTTCATGTTTACTGTATCCCTGTGACCTTCTTATTGACGACGAAACACAGAAATTGCATCGGAATTAAATAGAAAAAGCAAAATGCCAACTTAAGTACAAGAAGACTGACTCTTCCAACTGTCTATGTTTTGAAAAATTCCTGTGACACTAGTTATAGATTCCGATGCTTCACTTCAGGTTTACTGTATCCCTCTGACATTCTTATTGACGATGAAACACAGAAATTGCATCGGAATTAAATGCAAACGGCACAGTGCCGACTTAAGTACAAGAAGACTGACTCTTCTTACTGACTATGTTTTGAACATTTCCTGTGAGACCAGTTTTGGATTCCGATGCTTCACTATACGTTTACTGTATCCCTTGGACCTTCTTATTGACGATGAAACACAGAAATTGCTTCGGAATTAAATACAAAAGGCACAAAGCCGACTTAAGTATAAGAAGACTGACTCTTCTTACTGACTATGATTTGAACATTTCCTGTGAGACCAGTTTTAGATTCCGATGCCTCACTATATGTTCACCGTATCCCTTGGACCTTCTTATTGACGATGAAACACAGAAATTGCATTGGGATTTAATAAAAAGGCACAATGCCAACTTAAGTACAAGAAGACTGACTCTTCTTACTGACTAAGTTTTGAACCATTACTGTGACACTACTTATAGATTCCGATGCTTCACTTCAGGTTTACTGTATCCCTCTGACCTTCTTATTGACGATGAAACACAGAAATTTCTTCGGAATTACATAAAAAAGGCACAGTGCCGACTTAAGTATAAGAAGACTGACTCTGCCTACTCTCTATGTTTTGAACCATTCCCGTGACTCTAGTTATACATTCCGATGCTTCACTTCAGGTATACTGTATCCCTCTGACCATCATATTGACGATGAAACACAGAAATTGCATCGGAATTAAATACAAAAGGCACAATGCCGACTTACGTAGAAGTAGACTGACTCATCTTACTGTCTAAGTTTTGAACCATTCCCGTGACACTAGTTATAGATTCCGATGCTTCACTTCAGGTTTACTGTATCCCTGGGACCTTCTTATTGACGACGAAACACAGAAATTGCAACGGAATTAAATAGAAAAGGCACAATGCCAACTTAAGTACAAGATGACCGACCCTTCCCGCTGTCTATGTTTGAACCGTTCCTGTGACACTAGTTATAGATTCCGATGCTTCACTTCGGGTTTACTGTATCCCTCTGACCTCCTTATTGACGATGAAACACAGATATTGTATCGGAATTAAATACAAAAGGCACAATGCCGACTTAAGTACCAGAGGACTGACTCTTCTTACTGTCTATCTTTTGAACCATTCCTATGTCACTAGTTATGGATTCCGATGCCTCACTTCAGGTTTACTGCATCCCATGACCCTTCTTATTGACGACGAAACACAGAAATTGCATCGGAATTAAATAGGAAAGGCACAATGCCGACTTAAGTACAAGAAGACTGACTCTTCTTACTGTCTATGTTTTGAACCATTCCTGTGACACTAGTTATAGATTCCGATGCTTCACTTCAGGTTTACTGTATCCCTCTGGCCTTCTTATTGACGATGTAACACAGAAATTGCATCGGAATTAAAAAGAAAAGGCACAATGCCGACTTAAGTACAAGAAGACTGACTCTTCTTACTGTCTATGATTTGAACCATTCCTGTGACACTAGTTATAGATTCCGATGCCTCACTTCAGGTTTACTGTATCCCTCTGACCTTCTTATTGTCGATGAAACACAGAAATTGCATCGGAATTAAATACAAAAGGCACAATGCCGACTTAAGTACATGAGGACTGACTCTTCTTACTGTCTATGTTTTGAACCATTCCTGTGACACTAGTTATAGATTCCGATGCTTCACTTCAGGTTTACTGCATCCCTTGGTCCTTCTTATTGACGACGAAACACAGAAATTGCATCGGAATTAAATAGGAAAGGCACAATGCCGACTTAAGTACAAGAAGACTGACCCTTCCTATTGTCTATGTTTTGAACGATTCCTGTGACACTAGTTATAGATTCTGATGCTTCACTTCAGGTTTACTGTAACCCTGTGACCCTCTTATTGACGATGAAACACAGAAATAGCATCGGAATTAAATAGAAAAGGCACAATGCCGACTTAAGTACAAGAAGACAGACTCTTCTTACTGTCTATGTTTTGAACCATTACTGTGAAACTAGTTATAAATTCCGATGCTTCACTTCAGGTTTACTGTATCCCTTGGATCTTCTTATTGACGACGAAACACAGAATTTGCATCGGAATTAAATAGAAAAGGCACAATGCCGACTTAAGTACAAGAAGACTGACTCTTCCTACTGTCTCTTTTTGAACCAGTCCTGTGACACTAGTTATAGATTCCGATGCTTCACTTCAGGTTTACTGTATCCCTCTGACCTTCTTATTGACGATGAAACACAGAAATTGCATCGGAATTAAATAGAAAAGGCACAATGCCGACTTCAGTACAAGAAGACTGACTCTTCCTACTGTCTATGCTTTGAACCATTACTGTGACACTAGTTATAGATTCAGATGCTTCACTTCAGGTTTACTGTATCCCTCTGATCTTCTTATTGACGATGATACACAGAAATTGCATCGGAATTAAATACAAAAGGCACAATTTCGACTTAAGTACAAGACGACAGACTCTTCTTACTGTATACGTTTTAACCTTTTCTGTGACACTAGTTACAGATTCCGATGATTCACTTCAGGTTTACTGCATCCCTCTGCCCTTCTTCTTGATGATGGAACATAGAAATTGCATCGGAACTAAATAGAAAAGGCACAATGCAGACTTAAGTACAAGAATACAGACTCTTCTTACTGTCTATGATTTGAACCATTCCTGTGACACTAGTTACGGATTCCGATGCATCACTTCAGGTGTACTGTATCCCTTGGACTTTCTAATTGACGATGAAACACAGAAATTGCATCGGGATTAGATACAAAAGGCACAATGACGACTTAAGTACAGGTAGACTGACTCTTCTTACTGTCTATGTTTTGAACCATTCCTGTGACACTAGTTATAGATTCTGATGCTTCACTTCAGTTTTACTATATACCTCTTACCTTCTTATTGACGATGAAACACAGAAATTGCATCGGAATTAATTACAAAAGGCACAATGCCGACTTAAGTACAAGTAGACTGACTCTTCTTACTCTCTATGATTTGAACCATTCCTGTGACACTAGTTATAGATTCCCATGCTTCACTTCAGGTTTCCTGTATCCCTGTGACCTTCTTATTGACGACGAAACACAGAAATTGCATCGGAATTAAATAGAAAAAGCAAAATGCCGACTTAAGTACAAGGAGACTGACTCTACCAACTGTCTATGCTTTGAAAAATTCCTGTGACACTAGTTATAGATTCCGATGCTCCACCTCAGGTTTACTGTATCCCTTGGACCTTCTTATCGACGATGAAACACAGAAATAGCATCGGAATTAAATTCAAAAGGCACAAATCCGATTTAGGTACTAGAAGACTGACTCTTCTTACTGTTTATGTTTTGAACCATTCCAGTGACACTAGTTATAGATTCCGATGCTTCACTTCAGGTTTACTGTATCCCTCTGACATTCTTATTGACGATGAAACACAGAAACACGGAATTAAATGCAAACGGCACAGTGCTGACTTAAGTACAAGAAGACTGACTCTTCTTACTCACTATGTTTTGAACATTTCCTGTGAGACCAGTTTTAGATTCCGATGCTTCACTATACGTTTACTGTATCCCTTGGACCATCTTATTGACGATGAAATACAGAAATTACTTCGGAATTAAATACAAAAGGCACAAAGCCGACTTAAGTATAAGAAGACTGACTCTTCTTACTGACTATGATTTGAACATTTCCTGTGAGACCAGTTTTAGATTCCGATGCCTCACTATATCTTTACCGTATCCCTTGGACCTTCTTATTGACGATGAAACACAGAAATTGCATCGGGATTTAATAAAGAGGCACAATGCCAAGTTAAGTACAAGAAGACTGACTCTTCTTACTGACTAAGTTTTGAACCATTTCTGTGACACTACTTATAGATTCCGATGTTTTACTTCAGGTTTACTGTATCCCTCTGACCTTCTTATTGACGATGAAACACAGAAATTTCTTCGGAATTACATAAAAAAGGCACAGTGCCGACTTAAGTATAAGAAGACTGACTCTTCCTACTCTCTAAGTTTTGAAACATTCCCGTGACTCTAGTTATAGATTCCGATGCTTCACTTCAGGTTTACTGTATCCCTCTGGCCTTCTTATTGACGATGTAACACACAAATTGCATCGGAATTAAAAAGAAAAGGCACAATGCCGACTTAAGTACAAGAAGACTGACTTTTCTTATTGTCTATGTTTTGAACCATTCCTGTGACACTAGTTATAGATTCCGATGCCTCACTTCAGGTTTACTGTATCCCTCTGACCTTCTTATTGTCGATGAAACACAGAAATTGCATCGGAATTAAATACAAAAGGCACAATGCCGACTTAAGTACATGAGGACTGACTCTTCTTACTGTCTATGTTTTGAACCATTCCTGTGACACTAGTTATAGATTCCGATGCTTCACTTCAGGTTTACTGCATCCCTTGGTCCTTCTTATTGACGACGAAACACAGAAATTGCATCGGAATTAAATAGGAAAGGCACAATGCCAACTTAAGTACAAGAAGACTGACCCTTCCTATTGTCTATGTTTTGAACGATTCCTGTGACACTAGTTATAGATTAAGATGCTTCACTTCAGGTTTACTGTAACCCTCTGACCCTCTTATTGACGATGAAACACAGAAATAGCATCGGATTTAAATAGAAAAGGCACAATGCCGACTTAAGTACAAGAAGACAGACTCTTCTTACTGTCTATGTTTTGAACCATTACTGTGAAACTAGTTATAAATTCCGATGCTTCACTTCAGGTTTGCTGTATCCCTTGGAACTTCTTATTGACGACGAAACACAGAATTTGCATCGGAATTAAATAGAAAATGCACAATGCCGACTTAAGTACAAGAAGACTGACTCTTCCTACTGTCTCTTTTTGAACCAGTCCTGTGACACTAGTTAAAGATTCCGATGCTTCACTTCAGGTTTACTGTATCCCTCTGACCTTCTTATTGACGATGAAACACAGAAATTGCATCGGAATTAAATAGAAATGGCACAATGCCGACTGTAGTACAAGAAGACTGACTCTTCCTACTGTCTATGCTTTGAACCATTACTGTGACACTAGTTATAGATTCAGATGCTTCACTTCAGGTTTACTGTATCCCTCTGACCTTCTTATTGACGATGAAACACAGAAATTGCATCGGAATTAAATACAAAAGGCACAATTTCGACTCAAGTACAAGACGACAGACTCTTCTTACTGTATACGTTTTAACCTTTTCTGTGACACTAGTTACAGATTCCGATGATTCACTTCAGGTTTACTGCATCCCTCTGCCCTTCTTCTTGATGATGGAACACAGAAATTGCATCGGAACTAAATAGAAAAGGCACAATGCAGACTTAAGTACAAGAATACTGACTCTTCTTACTGTCTATGGATTGAACCATTCCTGTGACACTAGTTACGGATTCCGATGCATCACTTCAGGTGTACTGTATCCCTTGGACTTTCTAATTGACGATGAAACACAGAAATTGCATCGGGATTAGATACAAAAGGCACAATGACGACTTAAGTACAGGTAGACTGACTCTTCTTACTGTCTATGTTTTGAACCATTCCTGTGACACTAGTTATAGATTCTGATGCTTCACTTCAGTTTTACTATATACCTCTTACCTTCTTATTGACGGAGAAACACAGAAATTGCATCGGAATTAATTACAAAAGGCACAATGCCGACTTAAGTACAAGAAGACTGACTCTTCTTACTCTCTATGCTTTGAACCATTCCTGTGACACTAGTTATAGATTCCCATGCTTCACTTCAGGTTTCCTTTATCCCTGTGACCTTCTTATTGACGACGAAACACAGAAATTGCATCGGAATTAAATAGAAAAAGCAAAATGCCGACTTAAGTACAAGAAGACTGACTCTACCAACTGTCTATGCTTTGAAAAATTCCTGTGACACTAGTTATAGATTCCGATGCTCCACTTCAGGTTTACTGTATCCCTTGGACCTTCTTATCGACGATGAAACACAGAAATAGCATCGGAATTAAATTCAAAAGGCACAAATCCGATTTAGGTACAAGAAGACTGACTCTTCTTACTGTCTATATTTTGAACCATTCCTGTGACACTAGTTATAGATTCCGATGCTTCACTTCAGGTTTACTGTATCCCTCTGACATTCTTATTGACGATGAAACACAGAAATTGCATCGGAATTAAATGCAAACGGCACAGTGCCGACTTAAGTACAAGAAGACTGACTCTTCTTACTGACTATGTTTTGAACATTTCCTGTGAGACCAGTTTTAGATTCCGATGCTTCACTATACGTTTACTGTATCCCTTGGACCTTCTTATTGACGATGAAATACAGAAATTGCTTCGGAATTAAATACAAAAGGCACAAAGCCGACTTAAGTATAAGAAGACTGACTCTTCCTACTCTCTATGTTTTGAACCATTCCCGTGACTCTAGTTATAGATTCCGATGCTTGACTTCAGGTTTACTGTATCCCTCTGACCTTCATATTGACGATGAAACACAGAAATTGCATCAGAATTAAATACAAAAGGCACAATGCCGACTTACGTAGAAGTAGACTGACTCATCTTACTGTCTAAGTTTTGAACCATTCCTGTGACACTAGTTATAGATTCCGATGCTTCACTTCAGGTTTACTGTATCCCTGGGACCTTCTTATTGACGACGAAACACAGATATTGCATCGGAATTAAATAGAAAAGGCACAATGCTAACTTAAGTACAAGATGACCGACTCTTTCCGCTGTCTATGTTTTGAACCGTTCCTGTGACACTAATTATAGATTCCGATGCTTCACTTCAGGTTTACTGTATCCCTCTGACCGTCTTATTGACGATGAAACACAGATATTGTATCGGAATTAAATACAAAAGGCACAATGCCGACTTAAGTACCAGAGGACTGACTCTTCTTACTGTCTATGTTTTGAACCATTCCTGTGTCACTAGTTATGGATTCCGATGCCTCACATCAGGTTTACTGCATCCCATGACCCTTCTTATTGACGAAGAAACACAGAAATTGCATCGGAATTAAATAGGAAAGGCACAATGCCGACTTAAGTACAAGAAGACTGACTCTTCTTACTGTCTATGTTTTGAACCATTCCTGTGATGCTTCACTTCAGGTTTACTGTATCCCTCTGGCCTTCTTATTGACGATGTTACACAGAAATTGCATCGGAATTAAAAAGAAAAGGCACAATGCCGACTTAAGTACATGAGGCCTGACTCTTCTTACTGTCTATGCTTTGAACCATTCCTGTGACACTAGTTATAGATTCCGATGCTTCACTTCAGGTTTACTGCATCCCTTGGACCTTCTTATTGACGACGAAACACAGAAATTGCATCGGGATTAAATAGGAAAGGCACAATGCCGACTTAAGTACAAGAAGACTGACCCTTCCTATTGTCTATGTTTTGAACGATTCCTGTGACACTAGTTATAGATTCCGATGCTTCACTTCAGGTTTACTGTAACCCTCTGACCCTCTTATTGACGATGAAACACAAAAATAGCATCGGAATTAAATAGAAAAGGCACAATGCCGACTTAAGTACAAGACGACAGACTCTTCTTACTGTCTATGTTTTAACCTTTTCTGTGACACTAGTTACAGATTCCGATGATTCACTTCAGGTTTACTGCATCCCTCTGCCCTTCTTCTTGATGATGGAACACAGAAATTGCATCGGAACTAAATAGAAAAGGCACAAAAGACTTAAGTACAAGAAGACTGACTCTTCTTACTGTCTATGATTTGAACCATTCCTGTGAGACTAGTTACGGATTCCGATGCATCACTTCAGGTGTACTGTATCCCTTGGACTTTCTAATTGACGATGAAACACAGAAATTGCATCGGGATTAAATACAAAAGGCACAATGACGACTTAAGTACAAGAAGACTGACTCTTCTTACTAACTATGTTTTGAACCGTTCCTGTGACACTAGTTATAGATTCCGATGCTTTACTTCACGTTTACTGTTTCCCTTGGACCTTCTTATTGACGATGAAACACAGAAATTGCATCGGAATTAAATACATGAGGCACCTTGCCGACTGAAGTACAAGAAGAATGACTCTTACTACTGTCTATGTTTTGAACCATTCCTGTGAGACTAGTTATAGATTCCGATGCTTCACTTCAGGTTTACTGTATCCCTGGGACCTTCTTATTGACGACGAAACACAGAAATTGCATCGGAATTAAATAGAAAAGGCACAATGCTAACTTAAGTACAAGATGAATGACTCTTCCCGCTGTCTATGTTTTGAACCGTTCCTGTGACACTAGTTATAGATTCCGATGCTTCACTTCAGGTTTACTGTATCCCTCTGACCTTCTTATTGACGATGAAACACAGATATTGCATCGGAATTAAATACAAAAGGCACAATGCCGACTTAAGTACAAGAGGACTGACTCTTCTTACTCTCTATGTTTTGAACCATTCCTGTGACACTAGTTATGGATTCCGTTTCCTCACTTCAGGTTTACTGCATCCCATGACCCTTCTTATTGACGATGAAACTTAGAAATTGCATCGAAATTAAATAGAAAAGGCACAATGCAGACTTAAGTACAAGAAGACTCACTCTTCTTACTGACTATGTTTGAACCATTCCTGTGACACTAGTTATAGATTCCGATGCTTCACTTCAGGTTTACTGTATCCCTTGGACCTTCTTATTGACGATGAAACATAGAAATTGCATCGGGATTTATTAAAAAGGCACAATGCCAACTTAAGTACAAGAAGACTGACTCTTCTTACTGACTAAGTTTTGAACCATTACTGTGACACTACTTATAGATTCCGATGCTTCACTTCAGGTTTACTGTATCCCTCTGACCTTTTTATTGACGATGAAACACACAAATTTCTTCGGAATTACATAAAAAAGGCACAGTGCCGACTTAAGTATAACAAGACTGACTCTTCCTACTCTCTATGTTTTGAACCATTCCCGTGACTCTAGTTATAGATTTCGATGCTTCACTTCAGGTTTACTGTATCCCTCTGACTCTCTTATTGACGATGAAACACAGATATTGTATCGGAATTAAATACAAAGGGCACAATGCCGACTTAAGTACCAGAGGACTGACTCTTCTTACTGTCTATGTTTTGAACCATTCCTGTGTCACTAGTTATGGATTCCGATGCCTCACTTCAGGTTTACTGCATCCCATGACCCTGCTTATTGACGACGAAACACAGAAATTGCATCGGAATTAAATAGGAAAGGCACAATGCCGACTTAAGTACAAGAAGACTGACCGTTCTTACTGTCTATGTTTCGAACCATTCCTGTGATGCTTCACTTCAGGTTTACTGTATCTCTCTGGCCTTCTTA
Source organism: Schistocerca piceifrons (assembly GCF_021461385.2). Lineage (NCBI taxonomy): Eukaryota > Metazoa > Arthropoda > Insecta > Orthoptera > Acrididae > Schistocerca > Schistocerca piceifrons. Next base: position 9,359,072 of record NW_025727396.1, on the reverse strand, counting down.
TTGACGATGTAACACAGAAATTGCATCGGAATTAAAAAGAAAAGGCACAAAGCCGACTTAAGTACAAGAAGACTGACTCTTATTACTGTCTATGTTTTGAACCATTCCTGTGACACTAGTTATAGATTCCGATGCCTCACTTCAGGTTTACTGTATCCCTCTGACCTTATTATTGTCGATGAAACAAAGAAATTGCATCGGAATTAAATACAAAAGGCACAATGCCGACTTAAGTACACGAGGCCTGACTCTTCTTACTGTCTATGTTTTGAACCATTCCTGTGACACTAGTTATAGATTCCGATGCTTCACTTCAGGTTTACTGTAACCCTCTGACCCTCTTATTGACGATGAAATACAGAAATAGCATCGGAATTAAATAGAAAAGGCACAATGCAGACTTAAGTACAAGAAGACCCACTCTTCTTACTGACTATGTTTGAACCAATCCTGTGACACTAGTTATAGATTCCGATGCTTCACTTCAGGTTTACTGTATCCCTTGGACCATCTTATTGACGATGAAACATGGAAATTGCATCGGGATTTAATAAAAGGGCACAATGCCAACTTAAGTACAAGAAGACTGACTCTTCATACTGACTAAGTTTTGAACCATTACTGTGACACTACTTATAGATTCCGATGCTTCACTTCAGGTTTACTGTATCCCTCTGACCTTCTTATTGACGATGAAACATTCAAATTTCTTCGGAATTACATAAAAAAGGCACAGTGCCGACTTAAGTATAACAAGACTGACTCTTCCTACTCTCTATGCTTTGAACCATTCACGTGACTCTAGTTATAGATTTCGATGCTTCACTTCAGGTTTACTGTATCCATCTGACCTTCATATTGACGATGAAACACAGAAACTGCATCGGAATTAAATACAAAAGGCACAATGCCGACTTACGTACAAGAAGACTGACTCATCTTCCTGTCTAAGTTTTGAACCATTCCTGTGAGACTAGTTATAGATTCCGATGCTTCACTTCAGGTTTACTGCATCCCTCTGCCCTTCTTCTTGATGATGGATCACAGAAATTGCATCGGAAGTAAATAGAAAAGGCACAATGCAGACTTAAGTACAAGAAGACTGACTCTTCATACTGTCTATGATTTGATCCATTCCTGTGACACTAGTTACGGATTCCGATGCAACACTTCAGGTGTACTGTATCCCTTGGACTTTCTTATTGACGATGAAACACAGAAATTGCATCGGGATTAAATACAAAAGGCACAATGACAACTTAAGTACAAGTAGACTGACTCTTCTTACTGTCTATGTTTTGAACCATTCCTGTGACACTAGTTATAGATTCTGATGTTTCACTTCAGTTTTACTATATACCTCTTACCCTCTTATTGACGATGAAACTCAGAAATTGCATCGGAATTAATTACAAAAGGCACAATGCCGGCTTAAGTACAAGAAGACGGAATCTTCCTACTGTCTATGTTTTGAACCGTCCCTGTGACACTAGTTAGAGATTCCGATGCTTCACTTCAGGTGTACTGTATCCTCTCTGACCTTCGTATTGACGATGAAACACAGGAATTGCATCGGAATTAAATAGAATAGGCACAATGCCGACTTAAGTACAAGAAGACTGACTCTTCTTACTAACTATGTTTTGAACCGTTCCTGTGACACTAGTTATAGATTCCGATGCTTTACTTCACGTTTACTGTTTCCCTTGGACCTTCTTATTGACGATGAAACACAGAAATTGCATCGGAATTAAATACATGAGGCACCTTGCCAACTTAAGTACAAGAAGAATGACTCTTACTACTGTCTATGTTTTGAACCATTCCTGTGACACTACTTATACATTCTGATGCTTCACTTCAGGTTTACTGTATCCCTCTGACCTTCTTATTGACGATGAAACACAGAAATTGCATCGGAATTAAATAGAAAAGGCACAATGCCGACTTAAGTACTAGAAGAATGACTCTTCCTACTGTCTATGGTTTGAACCATTCTTCTGACACTAGTTATAGATTCCGATGCTTCACTTCAGGTTTACTATATCCCTCTGAACATCTTATTGACGGTGAAACACAGAAATTGCATCGGAAATAAATACAAAAGTCACAATGCCGACTTGAATACAAAAGACTGACTCTTCTTACTGACTATGTTTGAACCATTCCTGTGACACTAGTTATAGATTCCGAAGCTTCACTTCAGGTTTACTGTATCCCTTGGACCTTCTTATTGACGATGAAACATAGAAATTGCATCGGGATTTAATAAAAAGGCACAATGCCAACTTAAGTACAAGAAGACTGACTCTTCTTACTGACTAAGTTTTGAACCATTACTGTGACACTACTTATAGATTCCGATGCTTCACTTCAGGTTTACTGTATCCCTCTGACCTTCTTATTGACGATGAAACACAGAAATTGCATCGGAATTAAATACAAAAGGCACAATTTCGACTTTAGTACAAGACGACAGACTCTTCTTACTGTCTATGTTTTAACCTTTTCTGTGACACTAGTTACAGATTCCGATGTTTCACTTCAGGTTTACTGCATCCCTCTGCCCTTCTTCTTGATGATGGAACACAGAAATTGCATCGGAACTAAATAGAAAAGGCACAATGCAGACTTAAGTACAAGAAGACTGACTCCTCTTACTGTCTATGATTTGAACCATTCCTGTGACACTAGTTACGGATTCCGATGCATCACTTCAGGTGTACTGTATCCCTTGGACTTTCTTATTGACGATGAAACACAGAAATTGCATCGGGATTAAATACAAAGGGCACAATGACGACTTAAGTACAAGTAGACTGACTCTTCTTACTGTCTATGTTTTGAACCATTCCTGTGACACTAGTTATAGATTCTGATGCTTCACTTCAGTTTTACTATATACCTCTTACATTCTTATTGACGATGAAACACAGAAATTGCATCGGAATTAATTACAAAAGGCACAATGCCGTCTTAAGTACAAGAAGACGGACTCTTCCTACTGTCTATGCTTTGAACCATCCCTGTGACACTAGTTAGAGATTCCGATGCTTCACTTCAGGTGTACTGTATCCTCTCTGACCTTCTTATTGACGATGAAACACAGAAATTGCATCGGAATGAAATAGAATAGGCACAATGCCGACTTAAGTACAAGAAGACTGACTCTTCTTACTAACTATGTTTTGAACCATTCCTGTGACACTAGTTATAGATTCCGATGCTTTACTTCACGTTTACTGTTTCCCTTGGACCTTCTTATTGACGATGAAACACAGAAATTGCATCGGAATTAAATACATAAGGCACCTCGCCGACTTAAGTACAAGAAGAATGACTCTTACTACTGTCTATGTTTTGAACCATTCGTGTGACACTACTTATACATTCTGATGCTTCACTTCAAGTTTACGGTATCCCTCTGACCTTCTTATTGACGATGAAACTTAGAAATTGCATCGGAATTAAATAGAAAAGGCACAATGCCGACTTAAGTACTAGAAGAATGACTCTTCCTACTGTCTATGTTTTGAACCATTCTTCTGACAGTAGTTATAGATTCCGATGCATCACTTCAGGTTTACTATATCCCTCTGAACATCTTATTGACGATGAAACACAGAAATTGCATCGGAAATAAATACAAAAGCCACAATGCCGACTTAAATACAAAAGACTGACTCTTCCAACTGTCTATGTTTTGAACCTTTCCTGTGACCCTAGTTATACATTCTGATGCCTCACCTCAGGTTTAATGTATCCCTCTGACCTTCTTATTGACGATGAAACCTAGAAATTGCATCGGAATTAAATAGAAAAGGCACAATGCAGACTTAAGTACAAGAAGACTCACTCTTCTTACTGACTATGTTTGAACCATTCCTGTGACACTAGTTATAGATTCCGATGCTTCACTTCAGGTTTACTGTAACCCTTGGACCTTCTTATTGACGATGAAACATAGAAATTGCATCGAGATTTAATAAAAAGGCGCAATGCCAACTTAAGTACAAGAAGACTGACTCTTCTTACTGACTAAGTTTTGAACCATTACTGTGACACTACTTATAGATTCCGATGCTTCACTTCAGGTTTACTGTATCCCTCTGACCACCTTATTGACGATGAAACACAGAAATTTCTTCGGAATTACAAAAAAAAGGCACAGTGCCGACTTAAGTATAACAAGACTGTCTCTTCCTACTCTCTATGTTTTGAACCATTCCCGTGACTCTAGTTATAGATTCCGATGCTTCACTTCAGGTTCACTGTATCCCTCTGACCTTCATATTGACGATGAAACACAGAAACTGCATCGGAATTAAATACAAAAGGCACAATGCCGACTTACGTACAAGAAGACTGACTCATCTTACTGTCTAAGTTTTGAACCATTCCTGTGAGACTAGTTATAGATTCCGATGCTTCACTTCAGGTTTACTGTATCCCTGGGACCTTCTTATTGACGACGAAACACAGAAATTGCATCGGAATTAAATAGAAAAGGCACAATGCTAACTTAAGTACAAGATGACCGACTCTTCCCGCTGTCTATGTTTTGAACCGTTCCTGTGACACTAGTTATAGATTCCGATGCTTCACTTCAGGTTTACTGTATCCCTCAGACCTTCTTATTGACGATGAAACACAGAAATTGCATCGGAATTAAATACAAAAGGCACAATTTCGACTTAAGTACAAGACGACAGACTCGTCTTACTGTCTATGTTTTAACCTTTTCTGTGACACTAGTTACAGATTCCGATGTTTCACTTCAGGTTTACTGCATCCTTCTGCCCTTCTTCTTGATGATGGAACACAAAAATTGCATCGGAACTAAATAGAAAAGGCACAATGCAGACTTAAGTACAAGAAGACTGACTCTTCTTACTGTCTATGATTTGTACCATTCCTGTGACACTAGTTACGGATTCCGATGCATCACTTCAGGTGTACTGTATCCCTTGGACTTTCTTATTGACGATGAAACACAGAAATTGCATCGGGATTAAATACAAAAGGCACAATGACGACTTAAGTACAAGTAGACTGACTCTTCTTACTGTCTATGTTTTGAACCATACCTGTGACACTAGTTATAGATTCTGATGCTTCACTTCAGTTTTGCTATATACCTCTTACATTCTTATTGACGATGAAACACAGAAATTGCATCGGAATTAATTACATAAGGCACCTCGCCGACTTAAGTACAAGAAGAATGACTCTTACTACTGTCTATGATTTGAACCTTTCCTGTGACCCTAGTTATACATTCCGATGCCTCACCTCAGGTTTAATGTATCCCTCTGACCTTCTTATTGACGATGAAACTTAGAAATTGCATCGGAATTAAATAGAAAAGGCACAATGCAGACTTAAGTACAAGAAGACACACTCCTCTTACTGACTATGTTTGAACCATTCCTGTGACACTAGTTATAGATTCCGATGCTTCACTTCAGGTTTACTGTATCCCTTGGACCTTCTTATTGACGATGAAACATAGAAATTGCATCGGGATTTAATAAAAAGGCACAATTCCAACTTAAGTACAAGAAGACTGACTCTTCTTACTGACTAAGTTTTGAACCATTACTGTGACACTACTTATAGATTCCGATGCTTCACTTCAGGTTTACTGTATCCCTCTGACCACCTTATTGACGATGAAACACACAATTTTCTTCGGAATTACATAAAAAAGGCACAGTGCCGACTTAAGTATAACAAGACTGACTCTTCCTACTCTCTATGTTCTGAACCATTCCCGGGACTCTAGTTATAGATTCCGATGCTTCACTTCAGGTTTACTGTATCCCTCCGACCTTCATATTGACGATGAAACACAGAAACTGCATCGGAATTAAATACAAAAGGCACAATGCCGACTTACGTACAAGAAGACTGACTCATCTTACTGTCTAAGTTTTGAACCATTCCTGTGAGACTAGTTATAGATTCCGATGCTTCACTTCAGGTTTACTGTATCCCTGGGACCTTCTTATTGACGACGAAACACAGAAATTGCATCGGAATTAAATAGAAAAGGCACAATGCTAACTTAAGTACAAGATGACCGACTCTTCCCGCTGTCTATGTTTTGAACCGTTCCTGTGACACTAGTTATAGATTCCGATGCTTCACTTCAGGTATACTGTATCCCTCTGACCTTCTTATTGACGATGAAACACAGATATTGCATCGGAATTAAATACAAAAGGCACAATGCCGACTTAAGTACAAGAGGACTGACTCTTCTTACTGTCTATGTTTTGAACCATTCCTGTGACACTAGTTATGGATTCCGATGCCTCACTTCTGGTTTAATGCATCCCATGACCCTTCTTAGTGAAGACGAAACACAGAAATTGCATCGGTATTAAGTAGGAAAGGCACAATACCGGCTTAAGTACAAGAAGACTTACTCTTCTTACTGTCTATGTTCTTAACCATTCCTGTGACACTAGTTATAGATTCGGATGCTTCACTTCAGGTTTACTATATCCCTCTGGCCTTCATATTGACGATGTAACACAGAAATTGCATCGGAATTAAAAAGAAATGGCCCAATGCCGACTTAAGTACAAGAAGACTGACTCTTCTTACTGTCTATGTTTTAACCATTCCTGTGACACTAGTTATAGATTCCGATGCTTTACTTCAGGTTTACTGTATCCCTTGGACCTTCTTATTGACGACGAAACACAGAATTGGCACCGGAATTAAATAGAAAAGTACAATGCCGACTTAAGTAAAAGAGGACTGACTCTTCTTATTGTCTTTGATTTGAACCATTCCGGTGACAATACTTATAGTTTCCGATGCTTCATTTCAGGTTTACTGTATCTGTTGGACCTTCTTATTGACGATGAAACACTGAAATTGCATCGAAATTAAATACAAATGCACAATTTCCACTTAAGTACAAGACGACAGACTCTTCTTACTGTCTATGTTTTAACCTTTTCTGTGACACTAGTTACAGATTCCGATGTTTCACTTGAGGTTTCCTGCATCCCTCTGCCCTTCGTCTTGATGATGGAACACAGAAATTGCATCGGAACTAAATAGAAAAGGCACAATGCAGACTTAAGTACAAGAAGACTGACTCTTCTTACTGTCTATGATTTGAACCATTCCTGTGACACTAGTTACGGATTCCGATGCATCACTTCAGGTGTACTGTATCCCTTGGACTTTCATATTGTCGATGAAACACAGAAATTGCATCGGGATTAAATACAAAAGGCACAATGACGACTTAAGTACAAGTAGACTGACTCTTCTTACTTTCTATGTTTTGAACCATTCCTGTGACACTAGTTATAGATTCCGATGCTTCACTTCAGGTTTACTGTATCCCTCTGACTTTCTTATTGACGATGATACACAGAAATTTCTTCGGAATTACATAAAAAAGGCACAGTGCCGACTTAAGTATAAGAAGACTGACTCTTCCTACTCTCTATGTTTTGAACCATTCCCGTGACTAGTTATAGATTCCGATGCTTTACTTCAGGTTTACTGTATCCCTCTGACCTTCATATTGACGATGAAACACAGATACTGCATCGGAATTAAATACAAAAGGCACAATGCCGACTTACGTACAAGAAGACTGACTCATCTTACTGTCTAAGTTTTGAACCATTCCTGTGACACTAGTTATAGATTCCGATGCTTCACTTCAGGTTTACTGTATCCCTTGGAGCTTCTTATTGACGATGAAACATAGAAATTGCATCGGGATTTAATAAATGGCACAATGCCAACTTAAGTACAAGAAGACTGACTCTTGTTATTGACTAAGTTTTGAACCATTACTGTGACACTACTTATAGATTCCGATGCTTTACTTCAGGTTTACTGTATCCCTCTGACCTTCTTATTGACGATGAAACACAGAAATTTCTTCGGAATTACATAAAAAAGGCACAGTGCAGACTTAAGTATAACAAGATTGACTCTTCCTACTCTCTATGTTTTGAAGCATTCCCGTGACTCTAGTTATAGATTCCGATGCTTCACTTCAGGTTTACTGTATCCCTCTGACCTTCATATTGATGATGAAACACAGAAACTGCATCGGAATTAAATACAAAAGGCACAATGCCGACTTACGTACAAGAAGACTGACTCATCTTTCTGTCTAAGTTTTGAACCATTCCTGCGAGACTAGTTATAGATTCGGATGCTTCACTTCAGGTTTACTGTATCCCTGGGACCCTCTTATTGACGACGAAACACCGAAATTGCATCGGAATTAAATAGAAAAGACACAATGCTAACTTAAGTACAAGACGACCGTCTCTTCCCGCTGTCTATGTTTTGAACCGTTCCTGTGACACTAGTTATAGATTTCGATGCTTCACTTCAGGTTTACTGTATCCCTCTGACCTTCTTATTGACGATGAAACACAGATATTGCATCGGAATTAAATACAAAAGGCACAATGCCGACTTAAGTACAAGAGGACTGACTCTTCTTACTGTCTATGTTTTGAACCATTCCTGTGACACTAGTTATGGATTCCGATGCCTCACTTCAGGTTTACTGCATCCCATGACCCTTCTTATTGACGACGAAACACAGAAATTGCTTCGGAATTAAATAGGAAAGGCACAATACCGACTTAGGTACAAGAAGACTGACTCTTCTTACTGTCTATGTTTTGAACCATTCCTGTGACACTAGTTATAGATTCCGGTGCTTCACTTCAGGTTTACTGTATCCCTCTGGCTTTCTTATTGACGATGTAACACAGAAATTGCATCGGAATTCAAAACAAAAGGCCCAATGCCGACTTAAGTACAAGAAGACTGACTCTTCTTACTGTCTATGTTTTAACCATTCCTGTGACACTAGTTATAGATTCCGATGCTTTACTTCAGGTTTACTGTATCCCTTGGACCTTCTTATTGACGACGAAACACAGACTTGGCACCGGAACTAAATAGAAAAGCACAATGCCGACTTAAGTACAAGAAGACTGACTCTTCTTACTGTCTATGATTTGAACCCTTCCGGTGACACTAGTTATAGTTTCCGATGCTTCACTTCAGGTTTACTGTATCTGTTGGACCTTCTTAATGACGATGAAACACAGAAATTGCATCGGAATTAAATACAAAAGGCACAATGCCGACTAAAGTACAAGAAGACTGATTCTTCGTACTGTCTATGTTTTGAACCTCTCCTGTGACACTACTTATAGATTCCGAAGCTTCACTTCAGGTTTACTGTATCCTTTGGAGCTTCTTTTTGACGATAAAACACAGAATTTGCATCGGAATTAAATACAAAAGGCACAATGCCGACTTAGGTAAAAGAAGACTGATTCTTCTTACTGTCTATGTTTTGAGCAATTCCTGTGACACTTGTTATAGATTCCGATGCTTCACTTCAGGTTTACTGTATCCCTTGGACCTTCTTATCGACGTTGAAACACAGAAATAGCATCGGAATTAAATACAAAAGGCACAATGCCGACTTAAGTGCAAGATGACTGGCGCTTCTTACTCTCTATGTTTTGAACCTTTCCTGTGAGACCGGTTTTAGATTCCGATGCTTCACTTCAGGTTTACTGTATCCCTCTGACCATCTTATTGACGATGAAACACAGAAATTGCATTGGAATTAAATACAAAATGCACAATGCCGACTCAATTACAAGATGGCTGGACCTTCATACTCTCTGTGTTTTGAACCATTCCTGTGAGACCGGTTTTAGATTCCGGTGCTTCACTTCAGGTTTACTGCATCCCTTGGACCTTCTTATTGACGACGAAACCCAGAAATTGCATCGGAATTAAATACAAAAGGCACAATGCCGACTTATGTACAAGAAGACTGACTCTTCCAACTGTCTATGTTTGAACCATTCCTGTGATAGTTGTTATAGATTCCGATGCTTCACTTCAGGTTTACTGTATCCCTCTGACACTCTTATTGACGATGAAACACAGAAATTACATCGGAATTAAATGGAAAAGGCACAATGCCGACTTAAGTACAAGAAGACTGACTCTTCCTAGTGTCTATGTTTGAACCGTTCCTGTGACACTAGTTATAGATTCCGATGCTTCACTCCAGGTTTACTGTATCCCTCTGAGTTTCTTATTGTCGATGAAACACAGAAATTGCATCGGAAATAAATAGAAAAGGCATAATGCCGTATTAAGCACAAGAAGACTGACTCTTCTTACAGTCTATCTTTTGAAAAATTCCTGTAACAATAGTTATAGATTCCGATGCTCCATTTCAAATTTACTGTATCCCTCTGACCTTCTTATTGACGATGAAACACAGTAATTGCATCGGAATTAAATACAAAAGGCACAATTCCCACTTAAGTACAAGAAGACTGACTCTTCTTACTGTCTATGTTTTGAACCATTCCTGTGACACTAGTTATAGATTCCGATGCTTCATTTCAGATTTACTGTATCCTTTGGACCTTCTTATTGACGATGAAACACAGAAGTTGCATCGGAATTAAATAGAAAAGGCGTATTGCCGACTTAAGTACAAGATGACTGGCTCTTATTACTCTCTATGTTTTGAACCTTTCCTGTGAGACCGGTTTTAGATTCCGATGCTTCACTTCAGGTTTACTGTATCCCGTGGAACTTCTTATTGACGACGAAACACAGAAATCGCATCGGAATTAAGTAGAAAAGGCACAATGTCGACTTAAGTATAAGAAGACTGACTCTTCTTACTGACTATGATTTGAACATTTCCTGTGAGACCAGTTTTAGATTCCGATGCTTCACTATATGTTTACTGTATCCGTTGGACCTTCTTATTGACGATGAATTACAGAAATTGCATCGGAATTAAATACAAAAGGCACAAGGCCGACATAAGTACAAGAAGACTGACTCTTCTTACGGTCCATGTTTTGAACCATTCCTGTGACACTAGTTATAGATTCCGATGCTTCACTTCAGGTTTACTGTATCCCTTGGACCATCTTATTGACGATGACACACAGAAATTGCATCGGAATTAAATGGAAAAGGCACAATGCCGACTTAAGTACAAGAAGACTGACACTTCCTAGTGTCTATGTTTGAACCGTTCCTGTGACACTAGTTATAGATTCCGATGCTTCACTCCAGGTTTACTGTATCCCTCTGACATTCTTATTGTCGATGAAACACAGAAATTGCATCGGAAATAAATAGAAAAGGCACAATGCCGTATTGAGCACAAGAAGACTGACTCTTCTTACAGTCTATGTTTTGAAATATTCCTGTAACAATAGTTATAGATTCCGATGCTCCACTTCAAATTTACTGTATCCCTCTGACCTTATTGACGATGAAACACAGGAATTGCATCGGAATTAAATACAAAAGGCTCAATTCCCACTCAAGTACAAGAAGACTGACTCTTCTTACTGCCTATGTTTCGAACCATTCCTGTGACACTAGTTATAGATTCCGATGCTTTACTTCAGGTTTCCTGTATCCCTTGGACCTTCTTATCGACGATGAAACACAGAAATTGCATCGGAATTAAATACAAAAGGCACAATGCCGACTTAAGTACAAGAAGACTGACTCTTCTTAATGTCTATGATTTGAACCATTCCTGTGACACTAGTTATAGATTCCGATGATTCACTTCAGGTTTACTGTATCCCTTGGATCCTGTTATTGACGATGAAACACAGAAATTGCATCGAAATTTAATACAAAAGGCACAATGCCGACTTAAGTACAAGAAGGCTTACTCTTCCTACTGACTATGTTTTGAACCATTCCTGTGACTCTAGTTATAGATTTCGATGCTTCACTTCACGTTTACGGTATCCCTCTGACCTTCGTATTGAGGATGAAACACAGAAATTGCATCGGAATTAAATACAAAAGGCAGAATGCCGACTTAAGTACAAAAAGACTGACTCTTCTTACTGTCTATGTTTTTAACCATTCCTGTGACACTAGTTATAGATTCCGATGCTTCACTTAAGGTTTACTGTTTCCCTCTGACATTCTTATTGACGATGAAACACAGAAATAGCATCGGAATTAAATGCAAACGGCACAGTGCCGACTTAAGTACGAGAAGACTGACTCTTCTTACTGACTATGATTTGATCATTTCCTGTGAGACCAGTTTTAGATTCCGATGCTTCACTATACGTTTACTGTATCCCTTGGACCTTCTTATTGACGATGAAACACAGAAATTGCTTCGGAATTAAATACAAAAGGCACAAAGCCGACTTAAGTATAAGAAGACTGACTGTTCTTACTGACTATGATTTGATCATTTCCTGTGAGACCAGTTTTAGATTCCGATGCCTCACTATATGTTTACCGTATCCCTTGGACCTTCTTGTTGACGATGAAACACAGAAATTGCATCGGAATTAAATACAAAAGGCACAAGGCCGACTTAGGTACAAGAAGACTGACTCTTCTTACTGACGATGTTTTGAACCATTCCTGTGACACTAGTTATAGATTCCGATGCTTCACTCCAGGTTTACTGTATCCCATGGACCTTCATATTGACGATGAAACACAGAAGTTGCATCGGAATTAAATAGAAAAGGCGTATTGACGACTTAAGTACAAGATGACTGGCTCTTCTTACTCTCTATGCTTTGAACCTTTCCTGTGAGACCGGTTTTAGATTCCGATGCTTCACTTCAGGTTTACTGTATCCCGTGGAACTTCTTATTGACGACGAAACACAGAAATCGCATCGGAATTAAGTAGAAAAGGCACAATGTCGACTTAAGTATAAGAAGACTGACTCTTCTTACTGACTATGATTTGAACATTTCATGTGAGACCAGTTTTAGATTCCGATGCTTCACTATATGTTTACTGTATCCCTTGGACCTTCTTATTGACGATGAATTACAGAAATTGCATCAGAATTAAATACAAAAGGCACAAGGCCGACATAAGTACAAGAAGACTGACTCTTCTTACGGTCCATGTTTTGAACCATTCCTGTGACACTAGTTATAGATTCCGATGCTTCACTTCAGGTTTACTGTATCCCTTGGACCATCTTATTGACGATGACACACAGAAATTGCATCGGAATTAAATGGAAAAGGCACAATGCCGACTTAAGTACAAGAAGACTGACACTTCCTAGTGTCTATGTTTGAACCGTTCCTGTGACACTAGTTATAGATTCCGATGCTTCACTCCAGGTTTACTGTATCCCTCTGACATTCTTATTGTCGATGAAACACAGAAATTGCATCGGAAATAAATAGAAAAGGCACAATGCCGTATTAAGCACAAGAAGACTGACTCTTCTTACAGTCTATGTTTTGAAAAATTCCTGTAACAATAGTTATAGATTCCGATGCTCCACTTCAAATTTACTGTATCCCTCTGACCTTATTGACGATGAAACACAGGAATTGCATCGGAATTAAATACAAAAGGCTCAATTCCCACTTAAGTACAAGAAGACTGACTCTTCTTACTGTCTATGTTTCGAACCATTCCTGTGACACTAGTTATAGATTCCGATGCTTCACTTCAGGTTTCCTGTATCCCTTGGACCTTCTTATCGACGATGAAACACAGAAATTGCATCGGAATTAAATACAAAAGGCACAATGCCGAATTAAGTACAAGAAGACTGACTCTTCTTAATGTCTATGATTTGAACCATTCCTGTGACACTAGTTATAGATTCCGACGCTTCACTTCAGGTTTACTGTATCCCTTGGACCTTGTTATTGACGATGAAACACAGAAATTGGATCGGACTTAAATACAAAATGCACAATGCCGACTTAAGTACGAGAAGACTGACTCTTCTTACTGACTATGTTGTGAACATTTCCTGTGAGACCAGTTTTAGATTCCGATGCTTCACTATATGTTTACTGTATCCCTTGGACCTTCTTATTAACGATGAAACACAGAAATTGCATCGGAATTAAATACAAAAATCACAATGCCGATTTAAGTACAAGAAGACTTACTCTTCCTACTGTCTATGTTTTAACCATTCCTCTGACACTAGTTATAGATTCCGATGCTTCACTTCAGGTTTACTGTATCCCTCTGAACTTCTTAATGACGATGAAACACAGAATTTGATCGGAATTAAATACAAAAGGCACAATGCCGTCTCTTATACAAGATGGCTGGCTCTTCTTACTCTCTATGTTTTGAACCTTTCCTGTGAGACAGGTTTTAGATTCCGATTCTTCACTTCAGGTTTACTGTATCCCGTGGACCTTCTTATTGACGACGAAACACAGAAATTGCAACGGAATTAAGTAGAAAAGGCACAATGCCGACTTAAGTATAAGAAGACTGACTCTTCTTACTGACTACGATTTGAACAATTCCTGTGAGACCAGTTTTAGATTCCGATGCTTCACTATATGTTTACTGTATCCCTTGGACCCTCTTATTGACGATGAAACACAGAAGTTGCATCGGGATTAAATACAAAAGGCACAACGCCGACTTAAGTACAAGAAGACTGACTTTTCCTACTGTCTATGTTTTAACCATTCCTGTGGCACTCGTTATAGATTCCGATGCTTCACTTCAGGTTTACTGTATCCCTCTGAAGTTCTTATTGACGATGAAACACAGAATTTGCATCGGAATTAAATACAAAAGGCACAATGCCGACTCAAATACAACATGACTGGCTCTTCTTACTCTCTATGTTTTGAACCTTTCTTGTGAGACCAATTTTAGATTCCGATGCTTCACTTCAGGTTTTCTGTATCCCGTGGACCTTCTTATTGACGACGAAACACAGAAATTGCATCGGAATTAAATAGAAAAGGCACAACGCGGACTTAAGTACTAGAAGACTGTTTCATCCAACTGTCTATCCTTTGAAAAATTCCTGTGACACTAGTTATAGATTCCGATGCGTCACTTCAGATTTACTGTATCCTTTGGACCTTCTCATTGACGATGAAACACAGAAGTTGCATCGGAATTAAATAGAAAAGGCATAATGCCGACTTAAGTACAAGATGACTCGCTCTTCTTACTCTCTATGCTTTGAACCTTTCCTGTGAGACCAATTTTAGATTCCGATGCTTCACTTCATGTTTTCTCTATCCCGTGGACCTTCTTATTGACGACGAAACACAGAAATTGCATCGGAATTAAGTAAAAAGGCACAATGTCGACTTAAGTATAAGAAGATTGACTCTTCTTACTTACTATGATTTGAACATTTCCTGTGAGACCAGTTTTAGATTCCGATGATTCACTATAAGTTTACTGTATCCCTTGGACCTTCTTATTGACGATGAATTTCAGATATTGCATCGGAATTAAATACAAAAGCACAAGGCCGACATAAGTACAAGAAGACTGACTTTTCTTACGGTTCATGTTTTGAACCATTCCTGTGACACTAGTTATAGATTCCAATGCTTCACTTCAGGTTTACTGTATCCCTTGGAACTTTTTATTGACGACGAAACACAGAAATTGCATCGGAATTAAATACAAAAGGCACAATGCCGACTTAAGTACAAGAAGACTGACTCTTCCGACTGTCTATGTTTTAAACCATTCCTGTGACACTAGTTATAGATTCCGATGCATCGCTTCAGGTTTACTCTATCCTTTGGACCTTCGTATTGACGATGAAACACAGAAATTGCATCGGAATTAAATACAAAAGGGACAATGCCGACTTAAGTACAAGACGAATGACTCTTCTTGCTGTGTATGTTTTGAACCATTCCTGTGACACTAGTTATAGATTCCGATGCTTAACTTCAGGTTTACTGTATCCCTCTGACCTTCTTATTTTCGACGAAACATAGAAATTGCATCGGAATTAAATAGAAAAGGCACAATGCCGACTTAAGTACAAGAAGACTGACTCTTCCTACTGTCTATGTTTTGAACCATTCCAGAGAATCTAGTTATAGATTCTGATGCTTCACTTCACGTTTACTGTATCCCTCTGACCTTCTTATTTTCGACGAAACATAGAAATTGCATCGGAATTAAATAGAAAAGGCACAATGCCGACTTAAGTACAAGAAGACTGACTCTTCCGTGTCTATGTTTTCAACCATTCCTGTGACACAAGATATAGATTCCAATGCTTCACTTCAGGTTTGCTGTATCCCTTGGACCTTCGTATTGACGACGAAACACAGAAATTGCATCGGAATGAAATAGAAAAGGCACAATGCCGACCTAAGTACAAGATGACTGACTCTTCCAACTGTCTATGTTTTGAACCATTCCTGTGACACTAGTTATAGATTCCGAAGCTTGACTTCAGGTCTACCGTATCCTTTGCACCTTCTTATTGACGATGAAGCACAGAATTTGCATCGGAATTCAATACAAAAGGCACAATCCCAACTTAAGTACAAGAAGACTGACTCTTCTTACTGTCTATGTTTTGAGCAATTCCTGTGACACTAGTTATACATTCCGATGCTTCACTTCAGGTTTACTGTATCCCATGGACCTTCTTATCGACGATGAAACACAGAAATAGCATCGGAATTAAATACAAAAGGCACAATGCCGACTTAAGTATAAGAAGACTGACTCTTCTTACTCTCTATGTTTTGACCCATTCCTGTGACACTAGTTATAGATTCCGATGCTTCACTTCAGGTTTACTGTATCCCTTGGACCTTCGTATTGACGACGAAAAACAGAAATTGCATCGGGATTAAATACAAAAGGCACAATGCCGACTCAAATACAAGATGACTGGCTCTTGTTACTCTCTATGTTTTGAACCTTTCCTGTGAGACCGGTTTTAGATTCCGATGCTTCACTTCAGGCTTACTGTATCCCTTATACCTTCTTATTGACGACGAAACACAGTAATTGCATCGGAATTAAATACAAAAGGCGCATTGCCGACTTAAGTACAAGAAAACTGACTCTTCTTACTGTCTATGTTTTGAACCATTCATATGACACTAGTTATAGATTCCGATGCATCACTTCCGGTTTACTGTATCCCTCTGACACTCTTACTGTCGATGAAACACAGAAATTGCATCGGAATTAAATACAAAAGACACAGTGCCGACTTAAGTAAAAGAAGACTGACTCTTCTTACTGTCTATGTTTTGAACCATACGTGTGATACTAGTTATAGATTCCGAAGCTTCACTTCAGGTTTACTGTGTCCTTTGGACCTTCTTATTGACGATGAAACACAGAAATTGCATCGGAATCACAAAGAAAAGGCACAATGCCGACATAAGTACAAGAAGACTGACTCTTCCTAGTGTCTATGCTTTGAACCGTGTCTGTGACACTACTTATAGATTCCGATGCTTCACTTCAGGTTTACTGTATCCCTCTGACATTCTTATTCTCGATGAAACACAGAAATTGCATCGGAATTAGATAGAAAAGGCACAATGCCGTATTAAGTACAAGAAGACTGACTCCTCTTATTGTCTATGTTTTGAACCATTCCTGTGGCACTAGTTATAGATTCCGATGCTTCAGTTCAGGTTTCCTGTATCCCTTGGACCTTCTTGTCGACGATGAAACACAGAAATTGCCTCGGAATTAAATGCAAAAGGCACAATGCCGACTTATGTTCAAGAAGACTGACTCTTCTTACTGTCTATGTTTTGAACCATTTCTATAACACTAGTTATAGATTCCGATGCTTCACTTCACTTTTACTGTATCCCTTGGGCCTTGTTATTGACGATGAAACACAGAAATTGCATCTGACTTAAATACAAAATGCACAATGCCGACTTAAGTACAAGAAGGCTTACTCTTCCTACTGTCTATGTTTTGAACCATTCCTGTGACTCTAGTTATAGATTTCGATGCTTCACTTCACGTTTACGGTATCCCTCTGACCTTCTTATTGAGGATGAAACACAGAAATTTCATCGGAATTAAATACAAAAGGCAGAATGCCGACTTAAGTACAAAAAGACTGACTCTTCTTACTGTCTATGTTTTGAACCATTCCTGTGACACTAGTTATAGATTCCGATGCTTCACTTAAGGTTTACTGTATCCCTCTGACATTCTTATTGACGATGAAACACAGAAATAGCATCGGAATTAAATGCAAACGGCACAGTGCCGACTTAAGTACAAGAAGACTGACTCTTCTTACTGACTATGATTTGATCATTTCCTGTGAGACCAGTTTTAGATTCCGATGCTTCACTATACGTTTACTGTATCCCTTGGACCTTCTTATTGACGATGAAACACAGAAATTGCTTCGGAATTAAATACAAAAGGCACAAAGCCGACCTAAGTATAAGAAGACTGACTCTTCTTACTGACTATGATTTGATCATTTCCTGTGAGACCAGTTTTAGATTCCGATGCCTCACTATATGTTTACCGTATCCCTTGGACCTTCTTATTGACGACGAAACACAGAAATTGCATCGGAATTAAATACAAAAGGCACAAGGCCGACTTAGGTACAAGAAGACTGACTCTTCTTACTGTCTATGTTTTTGAACCATTCCTTTGACACTAGTTATAGATGCCGATGCTTCACTTTAGGTTTACTGTATCCCTTGGACCTTGTTATTGACGATGAAACACAGAAATTGCATCGGAATTAAATACAAAGGGCACAATGCCAACTTAAGTACAAGAAGACTGACTCTTCTTACTGTCTATGCTTTGAACCTTTTCTGTGACACTAGTTATAGATTCCGATGCTTCACTTCAGGTTTACTGTATCCCTTCGACCTTCATATTGACGACGAAACACAGAAATTGCATCGGAATGAAATACAAATGCACAATGCCGACTTAAGCACAAGAAGACTGACTCTTCCGTGTCTATGTTTTCAACCATTCCTGTGACACTAGATATTGATTCCAATGCTTCACTTCAGGTTTACTGTATCCCTTGGACCTTCTTATTGACGACGAAACACAGAAATTGCATCGCAATGAAATAGAAAAGGCACAATGCCGACTTAAGTACAAGAAGACTGACTCTTCCAAATGTCTATGTTTTGATCCATTCCTGGGATCCTAATTATAGATTCCGATGCTTCACTTCAGGTTTACTGTATCCCTCTGACACTCTTATTGACGATGAAACACACAAATTGCATCGGAATTAAATACAAAAGGTACAATGCCGACTTAAGTACAAGAAGACTGACTCTTCTTACTGTCTATGTTTTGAACCATTCCTGTGACACTAGTTATAGATTTCGATGCTTCACTTGACGTTTACTGAATCCCTTGGACCTTCTTATTGACGACATAACACAGAAATTGCATCGCCATTAAATAGAAAAGGCACAATGCTGACTTAAGTACAAGAAGACTGACGCATCCAACTGTCTATGATTTGAAAAATTCCTGTGACACTAGTTATAGATTCCGATGATTCACTTCAGGTTTACTGTATCCCTCTGACACTCTTACTGACGATGAAACACAGAAATTGCATCGGAATTAAATACAAAAGGCACAGTGCCGACTTAAGTACAAGAAGACTGACTCTTCTTACAGTCTATGTTTTGAACCATTCCTGTGACACTAGTTAAAGATTCCGAAGCTTCACTTCAGGTTTACTGTGTCCTTTGGACCTTCTGATTGACGATGAAACACAGAAATTGCATCAGAATCAAAAAGAAAAGGCACAATGCCGAAATAAGTACAATAAGACTGACTCTTCTTGCTGTGTATGTTTTGAACCATTCCTGTGACGCTAGTTATAGATTCCGATGCCTCACTTCAGGTTTACTGTATCCCTCTGACCTTCTTTTTGACGACGAAACACAGAAATTGCATCGGAATTAAATAGAAAAGGCACAATGCCGACTTAAGTACAAGAAGACTGACTCTGCCTACTGTCTATGCTTTGTACCATTCCTGTGACTCTAGTTATAGATTTCTATGCTTCACTTGACGTTTACTGTATCTCTCTGACCTTCTTATTGAGGATGAAACACAGAAATTACATCGGAATTAAATACAAAAGGCACAGTGCCGACTTAAGTACAAGAAGACTGACTCTTCTTACGGTGTATGTTTTGAACCATTCCTGTGACACTAGTTACAGATTCCGACGCTTTACTTCAGGTTTACTGTATCCTTTGGACCTTCTTATAGACGATGAAACACAGAATTTGCATCGGAATTAAATTCAAAATGCACAATGTCGACTTAAGTACAAGAAGAGTGAGTCTTCCAACTGTCTATGTTTTGAACCATTCCTATGATACTAGTTATACGACTAGATTCCGATGCTTCACTTCAGGTTTACTGTATCCCTCTGACACACTTATTGACGATGAAACACACAAATTGCATCGGAATTAAATACAAAAGGTACAATGCCGACTTAAGTACAAGAAGACTGACTCTTCTTACTGTCTATGTTTTGAACCATTCCTGTGACACTAGTTATAGATTCCGAAGCTTCACGTCAGGTTTTACTGTATCCTTTGGACCTTCTTATTGACGATGAAACACAGAATTTACATCTGAATTATATAAAGAAGGCACAATGCCGACTTAAGTACAAGAAGAATGACTCTTCTTACTGTCTATGATTTGAGCAATTCCTGTGTCACTAGTTATAGATTACGTTGCTTCACTTCAGGTTTACTGTATCCCTCGGACCTTCTTATCGGCGATGAAACAGAAATAGCATCGGAATTAAATGCAAACGGCACAGTGCCGACTTAAGTACAAGAAGACTGACTCTTCTTACTGTCTATGTTGTGAACATTTCCAGTGAGACCAGTTTTAGATTCCGATGCTTCACTACACGGTTACTGTATCCCATGGACCATCTTATTGTCGATGAAACACAGAAATTGCTTCGGAATTGAATACAAAAGGCACAATGCCGACTTATGTATAAGAAGACTGATTCTTCTTACTGACTATGATTTGAACATTTCCTGTGAGACCAGTTTTAGATTCCGATGCTTCACTATATGTTTACTGTATCCCTTGGACCTTCTTATTGACGATGAAACACAGAAATTCCATCGGAATTATATACAAAATACACAAGGGCGACTTAGGTACAAGAAGACCTACTCTTCTTACTGTCTATGTTTTGAACCATTCCTGTGACACAAGTTATAGATTCCGATGCTTCACTTCAGGTTTACTGTATCCCTCTGACATTCGTATTGACGATGAAACACAGAAATTGCATCGGAATGTAATACAAAAGGCACAATGCCGACATAAGTACAAGAAGACTGACTCTTCTGACTGTCTATGTTTTGAACCATTCCTGTGACACTAGTTATAGATTCCGATGCATCACTTCAGGTTTAGTGTATTCGTGTGACCTTCTTATTGACGATGAAACACAGAAATTGCATCGGAATTAAATAGAAAAGGCACAATGCCGACTTAAGTACAAGAAGACTGACTCTTCCAACTGTCTATGTTTTGAACCATTCTTGTGATACTAGTTATAGATTCCGATGCTTCACTTCAGGTTTACTGTATCCCTCTGACATTCTTATTGACGATGAAACACAGAAATTGGATCGGAATTAAATACAAAAGGCACAATGCCGACTTAAGTACACGAAGAATGACTCTTCTTGCTGTGTATGTTTTGAACCATTCCTGTGACACTAGTTATAGATTCCGATGCTTCACTTCAGATTTACTGTATCCTTTGGACCTTCTTATTGACGATGAATCACAGAAGTTGCATCGGAATTAAATAGAAAAGGCATAATGCCGACTTAAGTACAAGATGACTGGCTCTTCTTACTCCCTATGCTTTGAACCTTTCCTGTGAGACCAATTTTAGATTCCGATGCTTCACTTCAGGTTTTCTGTATCCCGTGGACCTTCTTATTGACGACGAAACACAGAAAAGGCATCGGAATTAAATACAATTTCACAATGCCGACTTAAGCACAAGAAGACTGACTCTTCCGTGTCTATGTTTTCAACCATTCCTGTGACACAAGATATAGATTCCAATGCTTCACTTCAGGTTTGCTGTATCCCTTTTACCTTCGTATTGACGACGAAACACAGAAATTGCATCGGAATTAAATAGAAAAGGCACCATGCCGACCTAAGTACAAGATGACTGACTCTTCCAACTGTCTATGTTTTGAACCATTCCTGTGACACTAGTTATAGACTCCGAAGCTTCACTTCAGGTTTACCGTATCCTTTGCACCTTCTTATTGACGATGAAGCACAGAATTTGCATCGGAATTCAATACAAAAGGCACAATGCCAACTTAAGTACAAGAAGACTGACTCTTCTTACTGTCTATGTTTTGAGCAATTCCTGTGACACTAGTTATAGATTCCGATGCTTCACTTCAGGTTTACTGTATCCCATGAACCTTCTTATCGACGATGAAACACAGAAATAGCATCGGAATTAAATACAAAAGGCACAATGCCGACTTAAGTACAAGAAGACTGACTCTTCTTACTCTCTATGTTTTGACCCATTCCTGTGACACTAGTTATAGATTCCGATGCTTCACTTCAGGTTTACTGTATGCCTTGGACCTTCGTATTGAGGACGAAACACAGAAATTGCATCGGGATTAAATACAAAAGGCACAATGCCGACTCAAATACAAGATGACTGGCTCTTCTTACTCTCTATGTTTTGAACCTTTCCTGTGAGACCGGTTTTAGATTCCGATGCTTCACTTCAGGCTTACTGTATCCCTTGGACCTTCTTATTGACGACGAAACACAGATATTGCATCGGAATTAAATACAAAAGGCGCATTGCCGATTTAAGTACAAGAAAACTGACTCTTCTTACTGTCTATGTTTTGAACCATTCATATGACACTAGTTATAGATTCCGTTGCATCACTTCCGGTTTACTGTATCCCTCTGGCACTCTTACTGACGATGAAACACAGAAATTGCATCGGAATTAAATACAAAAGGCACAGTGCCGACTTAAGTAAAAGAAGACTGACTCTTCTTACTGTCTATGTTTTGAACCATATGTGTGATACTAGTTATGGATTCCGAAGGTTCACTTCAGGTTTACTGTCTCCTTTGGACCTTCTTATTGACGATGAAACACAGAAATTGCATCGGAATCAAAAAGAAAATGCATAATGCCGACATAAGTACAAGAAGACTTACTCTTCCTAGTGTCTATGCTTTGAACCGTTCCTGTGACACTAGTTATAGATTCCGATGTTTCACTTCAGGTTTACTGTATCCCTCTGACATTCTTATTCTCGATGAAACACAGAAATTGCATCGGAATTAGATAGAAAAGGCACAATACCGTATTAAGTACAAGAAGACTGACTCTTCTTACAGTCTATGCATTGATAAATTCCTGTAACAATAGTTACAGATTCCGATGCTTCACTTCAAATTTAGTGTATCCCTCTGACCTTCATATTGACGATGAAACACAGTAATTGCACCGGAATTAAATACAAAAGGCACAATGCCGGCTTAAGTACAAGAAGGCTGACTCTACTTATTGTCTGTGTTTTGAACCATTCCTGTGGCACTAGTTATAGAATCCGATGCTTCAGTTCAGGTTTCCTGTATCCCTTGGACCTTCTTATCGACGATGAAACACAGAAATTGCCTCGGAATTAAATGCAAAAGGCACAATGCCGACTTATGTACAAGAAGATTGACTCTTCTTACTGTCTATGTTTTGAACCATTGCTATAACACTAGTTATAGATTCCGATGCTTCACTTCACTTTTACTGTATCCCTTGGGCATTGTTATTGACGATGAAACACAGAAATTGCATCTGACTTAAATACAAAATGCACAATGCCGACTTAAGTATAAGAAGTCTGACTCTTCTTACTGACTATGATTTGAACATTTCCTGTGAGACCAGTTTCAGATTCCGATGCTTCACTATACGTGTACTGTATCCCTTGTACCTTCCTATTGACGACGAAACACAGAAATTGCATCGGAATGAAATACAAAAGGCACAAGGCAGACTTAAGTACAAGAAGACTGACTCTTCTTACTGTCTATGTTTTGAACCATTCCTGTGACACTAGTTATAGATTACGATGCTTCACTTCAGATTTACTGTATCTTTTGGACCTTCTTATCGACGATGAAACACAGAAATTGCATCGGAATTTAATACAAAAGGCACAATGCCGACTTAAGTACAAGAAGGCTTACTCTTCCTACTGTCTATGTTTTGAACCATTCCTGTGACTCTAGTTATAGATTTCGATGCTTCACTTCACGTTTACTGTATCCCTCTGACCTTCTTATTGAGGATGAAACACAGAAATTGCATCGGAATTAAATACAAAAGGCACAATGCCGACTTAAGTGCAAGAAGACTGACTCTTCTTACTGTCTATGTTTTGAACCATTCCTGTGACACTAGTTATAGATTCCGAAGCTTCACTTCAGGTTTACTGTATCCTTTGGACCTTCTTATTGACGATGAAACACAGAATATGCATCTGAATCATATAAAAAAGTCACAATGCCGACTTAAGTACAAGAAGAATGACTCTTCTTACTGTCTTTGTTTTGAGCAATTCCTGTGACACTAGTTATAGATTACGTTGCTTCACTTCAGGTTTACTAAATCCCTTGGACCTTCTTATCGACGATGAAACAGAAATAGCATCGGAATTTAATACAAAAGGCACAATGCCGACTTAAGTACAAGAAGACTGACTCTTCTTACTCTCTATGTTTTGAACTGTTCCTGTGACACTAGTTATAGATTCCGAAGTTTCACTTCAGGTTTAACGTATCCTTTGGACCTTCTTATTGACGATGAAACACAGAATTTTTTTATCTGAATTATATACAAAAGGCACAATGCCGACTAATATGCAAGAAGAATGACTCTTCTTACTGTCTTTGTTTCGAGCAATTCCTGTGACACTAGTTATAGATTACGTTGCTTCACTTCAGGTTTACTAAATCCCTTGGACCTTCTTATTGACGTTGAAACAGAAATAGCATCGGAATTTAATACAAAAGGCACAATGCCGACTTAAGTACAAGAAGACTGACTCTTCTTACTCTCTATGTTTTGAACCATTCCTGTGACACTAGTTATAGATTCCCATGCTTCACTTCAGGTTTACTGTATAGCTGTGACCTTCTTATTGACGACGAAACACAGATATTGCATCGGAATTAAATAGAAAAGGCAAAATGCCGACTTAAGTACAAGAAGACTGACTCTTCCAACTGTCTATGATTTGAAAAATTCCTGTGACACTAGTTACAGATTCCGATGCTCCAATTCAGGTTTACTGTATCCCTTGGACCTTCTTATCGACGATGAAACACAGAAATAGCATCGGAATTAAATACAAAAGGCACAAATCCGACTTAAATACAAGAAGACTGACTCTTCTTACTGTCTATGTTTTGAACCATTCCTGTGACACTACTTACAGATTCCGATGCTTCACTTAAGGTTTACTGTATCCCTCTGACATTCTTATTGACGATGAAACACAGAAATTGCATCGGAATTAAATGCAAACGGCACAGTGCCGACTTAAGTACAAGAAGACTGACTCTTCTTACTGACTATGATTTGAACATTTCCTGTGAGACCAGTATTAGATTCCGATGCTTCACTATACGTTTACTGTATCCCTTGGACCTTCTTATTGACGATGAAACACAGAAATTGCTTCGGAATTAAATACAAAATGCACAAAGCCGACTTAAGTATAAGAAGACTGACTTTTCTTACTGACTATGATTTGATCATTTCCTGTGAGACCAGTTTTAGAATCCGATGCCTCACTATATGTTTAACGTATCCCTTGGGCCTTCTTATTGACGATGAAACACAGAAATTGCGTCGGAATTAAATACAAAAGGCACAAGGCCGACTTAGGTACAAGAAGACTGACTCTTCTTACTGTCTATGTTTTGAACCATTCCTGTGACACTAGTTATAGATTCCGATGTTTCACTTTAGGTTTACTGTATCCCTTGGACCTTGTTACTGACGATGAAACACAGAAATTGCATCGGAATTAAATAGAAAAGGCACAATGCCGACTTAAGTACAAGAAGACTGACTCTTCCAACTGTCTATGTTTTGAACCATTCCTGTGATACTAGTTATAAATTCCGATGCTTCACTTCAGGTTTACTGTATCTCTCTGACATTCTTATTGACGATGAAACACTGAAATTGCATCGGAATTAAATACAAAAGGCACAATGCCGACTTAAGTACAAGAAGACTGACTTTTCTTACTGTCTATGCTTTGAACCATTCCTGTGACACTAGTTATAGATTCCGAAGCTTCACTTCAGGTTTACTGTATGCTTTGCACCTTCTTATTGAGGATAAAGCAGAGAATTTGCATCGGAATTAAATACAAAAGGCACTATGCCGACTTAAGTACAAGAAGACTGACTGTTCTTACTGTCTATGTTTTGAGCAATTCCTGTGACACTAGTTATAGAATCCGATGCTTCACTTCAGGTTTACTGTATCCCTTGGACCTTCTTATCGACGTTGAAACACAGAAATAGCATCGCAATTAAATACAAAAGGCACAATGCCGACTTAAGTACAAGAAGACTGACTCTTCTTTCTCCCTGTGTTTTGAACCATTCCTGTGACACTAGTTATAGATTCCTATGCTTCAGTTCAGGTTTACTGTATCCCTTGGACCTTCTTATCGACGATGAAACACAGAAATAGCATCGGAATTAAATACAAAAAGCACAATGCCGACTTAAGTACAAGAAGAGTGACTCTTGTTTCTCTCTATGCTTTGATCCATTCCTGTGACACTAGTTAAAGATTCCGATCCTTCACTTCAGGTTTACTATATCCCTCTGACATTCTTATTGACAATGAAACACAGAAATTGCATCGGAATTAAATACAAAAGGCACAATGCCGACTCTAATACAAGATGACTGGCTCTTCTTACTCTCTATGTTTTGAACCTTTCCTGTGAGACCGGTTTTAGATTCCGATGCTTCACTTCAGGTTTACTGTATCCCTTGGACCTTCTTATTGACGACGAAACACAGAAATTGCATCAGCATTAAATAGAAAAGGCACAATGCCGACTTAAGTACAAGAAGGCTGACTCATCCAACTGTCTATGTTTTGAAAAATTCCTGTGACACTAGTTATAGATTCCGATGCTTCACTTCAGGTTTACTGTATCCCTCTGACACTCTTCCTGACGATGAAACACAGAAATTGCATCGGAATTAAATACAACAGGCACAGTGCCGACTTAAGTACAAGAAGACTGACTCTTCTTACTGACTATGATTTGAACATTTCCTGTGAGCCCAGTTTTAGAGTCTGATGCTTCACTATAAGTGTACTGTATCCCTTGTACCTTCCTATTGACGATGAAACACAGAAATTGCATCGGAATTAAATACAAAAGGCACAAGGCCGACTGAAGTACAAGAAGACTGATTATTCTTACTGTCTATGTTTTCAACCATTCCTGTGACACTAGTTATAGATTACGATGCTTCACTTGAGACTTACTGTATCCCTTGGACCTTGTTATTGACGATGAAAAACAGAAATTGCATCGGAATTAAATACAAAAGGCACAATGTCGACTTAAGTACAAGAAGACTGACACTTCCGACTGTCTATGCTTTGAACCATTCCTGTGACACTAGTTATAGATTCCGATGCATCACTTCAGGTTTACTGTATCCGTTGGACCTTCGTATTGACGATGAAACACAGAAATGGCATCGGAATTAAATACAAAAGGCACAATGCCGACTTAAGTACAAGAAGACTGACTCTTCTTGCTGTGTGTGTTTTGAACCATTCCTGTGACACTAGTTATAAGTTCCGATGCTTCACTTCAGGTTTACTGTATCCGTCTAACCCTCTTATTGACGACGTAACACAGAAATTGCATCGGAATTAAATAGAAAAGGCACAATGCTGACTTAAGTGGAAGAAGACTGACTCATCCAACTGTCTATGTTTTGAAAAATTCCTGTGACACTAGCTATAGATTCCGATGATTCACTTCAGGTTTACTGTATCCCTCTGATACTCTTACTGACGATGAAACACAGAAATTGCATCGGAATTAAATACAAAAGGCATAGTGCCGACTTAAGTACAAGAAGACTGACTCTGCCTACTGTCTATGTTTTGAACCATTCCTGTGACACTAGTTATAGATTCCGAAGCTTCACGTCAGGTTTTACTGTATCCTTTGGACCTTCTTATTGACGATGAAACACAGAATTTCCATCTGAATTATATAAAAAAGGCACAATGCGTACTTAAGTACAAGAAGAATGACTCTTCTTACTGTCTATGTTTTGAGCAATTCCTGCGACACTAGTTATAGATTACGTTGCTTCACTTCAGGTTTACTGTATCCCTCGGACCTTCTTATCGGCGATGAAACAGAAATAGCATCGGAATTAAATGCAAACGGCACAGTGCCGACTTAAGTACAAGAAGACTGACTCTTCTTACTGACTATGTTGTGAACATTTCCAGTGAGACCAGTTTTAGATTCCGATGCTTCACTACACGGTTACTGTATCCCTTGGACCATCTTATTGTCGATGAAACACAGAAATTGCTTCGGAATTGAATACAAAAGGCACAAAGCCGACTTAAGTATAAGAAGACTGATTCTTCTTACTGACTATGATTTGAACATTTCCTGTGAGACCAGTTTTAGATTCCGATGCTTCACTATATGTTTACTGTATCCCTTGGACCTTCTTATTGACGATGAAACACAGATATTCCATCGGAATTAAATACAAAATACAGAAGGCCGACTTAGGTACAAGAAGACTGACTCTTCTTACTGTCTATGTTTTGAACCATTCCTGTGACACTAGTTATAGATTCCGATGCTTCACTTCAGGTTTACTGTATCCCTCTGACATTCGTATTGACGATGAAACACAGAAATTGCATCGGAATTTAATACAAAACGCACAATGCCGACTTAAGTACAAGAAGACTGACTCTTCTGACTGTCTATGTTTTGAACCATTCCTGTGACACTAGTTATAGATTCCGATGCATCACTTCAGGTTTAGTGTATTCGTCTGACCTTCTTATTGACGATGAAACACAGAAATTGCATCGGAATTAAATACAAAGGGCACAATGCAGACTTAAGTACAAGAAGACTGACTCTTCTTACTGTCTATGTTTTGAACCTTTTCTGTGACACTAGTTATAGATTCCGATGCTTCACTTCAGGTTTACTGTATCCCTTGGACCTTCATATTGACGACTAAACACAGAAATTGCATCGGAATTAAATACAAATTCACAATGCCGACTTAAGCACAAGAAGACTGACTCTTCCGTGTCTATCTTTTCAACCATTCCTGTGACACTAGATATAGATTCCAACGCTTGACTTCAGGTTTACTGTATCCCTTGTACCTCCGTATTGACGACGAAACTCAGAAATTGCAGCGGAATTAAATAGAAAAGGCACAATGCCGACTTAAGTACAAGAAGACTGACTCTTCCAACTGTCTATGTTTTGAATCATTCCTGTGATACTAGTTATAGATTCCGATGCTTCACTTCAGCTTTACTGTATCCCTCTGACATTCTTATTGACGATGAAACACAGAAATTGCATCGGAATTAAATACAAATGCACAATGCCGACTTAAGTACAAGAAGACTGACTTTTCTTACTGTCTATGCTTTGAACCATTCCTGTGACACTAGTTATAGATTCCGAAGCTTCACTTCAGGTTTACTGTATCCTTTGCACCTTCTTGTTGAGGATGAAGCACAGAATTTGCATCGGAATTAAATGCAAAAGGCACAATGCCGACTTAAGTACAAGAAGACTGACTCTTCTTACTGTCTATGTTTTGAGCAATTCCTGTGACACTAGTTATAGAATCCAATGCTTCACTTCAGGTTTACTGTATACCTTGGACCTTCTTATCGACGATAAACACAGAAATTGCATCGCAATTAAATACAAAAGGCACAATGCCGACTTAAGTACAAGAAGACTGACTCTTCTTTGTTCCTATGTTTTGAACCATTCCTGTGACAGTAGTTATAGATTCCGATGCTCCAGTTCAAGTTTACTGTATCCCTTGGACCTTCTTATCGACGATGAAACACAGAAATAGCATCGGAATTAAATACAAAAGGCACAATGCCGACTTAAGTACAAGAAGAGTGACTCTTCTTTCTCTCTATGTGTTGAACCATTCCTGTGACACTAGTTAAAGATTCCGATGCTTCACTTCAGGTTTACTGTATCCCTCTGACATTCTTATTGACAATGAAACACAGAAATTGCATCGGAATTAAATACAAAAGGCACAATGCCGACTCTAATACAAGATGACTGGCTCTTCTTACTCTCTATGTTTTGAACCTTTCCTGTGAGACCGGTTTTAGATTCCGATGCTTCACTTCAGGTTTACTGTATCCCTTGGACCTTCTTATTGACGACGAAAAACAGAAATTGCATCAGCATTAAATAGAAAAGGCACAATGCCGACTTAAGTACAAGAAGGCTGACTCATCCAACTGTCTATGTTTTGAAAAATTCCTGTGACACTAGTTATAGATTACGTTGCTTCACTTCAGGTTTACTGTATCCCTCTGACATTCTTATTGTCGATGAAACACAGATATTGCATCGGAATTAGATAGAAAAGGCACAAAGCCGTAGTAAGTACAGGAAGACTGACTCTTCTTACAGTCTATGCTTTGAAAAATTCCTGTAACAATAGTTATAGATTGCGATGCTTCACTTCAAATTTACTGTATCCCTTGGACCTTCTTATTGACGATGAAACACAGAAATTGCTTCAGAATTAAATACAAAAGGCACAAAGCCGACATAAGTATAACAAGACTGACTCTTCTTACTGACTATGATTTGAACATTTCCTGTGAGCCCAGTTTTAGAGTCCGATGCTTCACTATAAATGTACTGTATCCCTTGTACCTTCCTATTGACGATGAAACACAGAAATTGCATCGGAATTAAATACAATAGGCACAAGGCCGACTGAAGTACAAGAAGACTGACTATTCTTACTGTCTATGTTTTGAACCATTCCTGTGACACTAGTTATAGATTACGATGCTTCACTTGAGATTTACTGTATCCCTTGGACCTTGTTATTGACGATGAAACACAGAAATTGCATCGGAATTAAATACAAAAGGCACAATATCGACTTAAGTACAAGAAGACTGACACTTCCGACTGTCTATGCTTTGAACCATTCCTGTGACACTAGTTATAGATTCCGATGCATCACTTGAGGTTTACTGTATCCGTTGGACCTTCTTATTGACGATGAAACACAGAAATTGCATCGGAATTAAATACAAAAGGCACAATGCCGACTTAAGTACAAGAGGACTGAATCTTCTTACTGTCTATGTTTTGAACCATTCCTGTGACACTAGTTATAGATTCTGAAGCTTCACTTCAGGTTTACTGTATCCCTTGGACCTTCTAACCGACGATGAAACACAGAAATTGCATCGGAATTAAATACAAAAGGCACAAGGCCGACTGAAGTACAAGAAGACTGACTATTCTTACTGTCTATATTTTTAACCATTCCTGTGACACTAGTTATAGATTACGATGCTTCACTTGAGATTTACTGTATCCCTTGGACCTTGTTATTGACGATGAAACACAGAAATTGCATCGGAATTAAATACAAAAGGCACAATGTCCACTTAAGTACAAGAAGACTGACACTTCCGACTGTCTATGCTTTGAACCATTCCTGTGACACTAGTTATAGATTCCGATGCATCACTTGAGGTTTACCGTATCCGTTGGACCTTCGTATTGACGATGAAACACAGAAATTGCATCGGAATTAAGTACAAAAGGCACAAGGCCGACTGAGGTACAAGAAGACTGACTATTCTTACTGTCTATATTTTCAACCATTCCTGTGACACTAGTTATAGATTACG
The DNA here is from genome assembly GCF_021461385.2 of Schistocerca piceifrons. Classification (NCBI taxonomy): domain Eukaryota; kingdom Metazoa; phylum Arthropoda; class Insecta; order Orthoptera; family Acrididae; genus Schistocerca; species Schistocerca piceifrons. Next base: position 9,327,166 of record NW_025727396.1, on the reverse strand, counting down.
ATGCTTCACCTGAGATTTACTGTATCCCTTGGACCTTGTTATTGACGATGAAACACAGAAATTGCATCGGAATTAAATACAAAAGGCACAATGTCGACTTAAGTACAAGAAGACTGACACTTCCGACTGTCTATGCCTTGAACCATCTCTGTGACACTAGTTATAGATTCCGATGCATCACTTCAGGTTTACTGTATCCGTTGGACCTACGTATTGACGATGAAACACAGAAATTGCATCGGAATTAAATACAAAAGGCACAATGCCGACTTAAGTAAAAGAAGACTGACTCTGCTTGCTGTGTATGTTTTGAACCATTCCTGTGACACTAGTTATAGGTTCCAATGCTTCACTTCAGGTTTACTGTATCCGTCTAACCCTCTTATTGACGACGAAACACAGAAATTGCATCGGAATTAAATAGAAAAGGCACAATGCCGACTTAAGTACAAGAAGACTGACTCTTCCTATTGTCTATGTTTTGAACCATTCCTGTGACTCTAGTTATAGATTCCGAAGCTTCACTTCACTTTTACTGTATCCCTCTGACCGTCTTATTGAGGATGAAACACAGAAATTGCATCGGAATTAAATACAAAGGGCACAATGCCGACTTAAGTACAAGAAGAATGACTCTTCTTACTGTCTATGATTTGAACCATTCCTGTGACACTAGTTACAGATTCCGAAGCTTTACTTCAGGTTTACTGTATCCTTTGGACCTTCTTATTGACGATGAAACACAGAATTTGCATTTGAATTAAATACAAAAGCCACAATGCCGACTTAAGTACAAGAAGAGTAAGTCTTCCAACTGTCTATGTTTTGAACCATTCCTGTGATACTAGTTATAGATTCCAATGCTTCACTTCAGGTTTACTGTATCCCTCTGACACTCTTATTGACGATGAAACACAGAAATTGCATCGGAATTAAATACAAAAGCCACAATGCCGACTTAAGTACAAGAGGACTGACTCTTCTTACTGTCTATGCTTTGAACCATTCCTGTGACACTAGTTATAGATTCCGAAGCTTCACTTCAGGTTTACTGTATCCTTTGGACCTTCTTATTGACGATGAAACACAGAATTTGCATCTGAATTATATAAAAAAAACACAATGCCGACTGAAGCACAAGAAGAATGACTCTTCTTACTGTCTATGTTTTGAGCAATTCCTGTGACACTAGTTATAGATTACGTTGCTTCACTTCAGGTTTACTGTATCCCTTGGACCTTCTTATCGACGATGAAACAGAAATAGCATCGGAATTTAATACAAAAGGCACACTGCCGACTTAAGTACAAGAAGACTGACTCTTCCAACTGTCGATGTTTTGAAAAATTCGTGTGACACTAGTTATAGATTCCGATGCTCCACTTCAGGTTTACTGTATCCCTTGGACCTTCTTATCGACGATGAAACACAGAAATTGCATCGGAATTAAATACAAAAGGCACAATGCCGACTTAAGTACAAGAAGACTGACTCTTCTTACTGTCTATGTTTTGAACCATTCCTGTGACACTAGTTATAAATTCTGAAGCTTCACTTCAGGTTTACTGTATTCCTGTGACCTTCTGATTGACGACGAAACACAGAAATTACATCGGAATTAATCAGAAAAGGCAATATGCCGACTTAAGTACAAGAAGACTGACTCTTCCAACTGTCTATGTTTTGAGAAATTCCTGTGACACTAGTTATAGATTCCGACGCTCCACCTCATGTTTACTGTATCCCTTGGACCTTCTTATCGACGATGAAACACAGAAATAGCATCGGAATTAAATACAAAAGGCACAATGCCGACTTAAGTACAAGAAGACCGACTCTTCTTACTGTCTATGTTTTGAACCATTCCTGTGACACTAGTTATCCATTCTGAAGCTTCACTTAATTTTTACTGTATCCTTTGGACCTTCGTATTGACGATGAAACACAGAATTTGCATCTGAATTATATAAAATAGGCACAATGCCGACTTAAGTACAAGAAGAATGACTCTTCTTACTGTCTATGTTTTGAGCAGTTCCAGTGACACTAGTTATAGATTACGTTGCTTCACTTCAGGTTTACTGTATCCTTTGGACCTTCTTATTGACGATGAAACACAGAATTTGCTTCTGAATTATATAAAAAAGGCACAATGCCGACTTAAGTACAAGAAGAATGACTCTTCTAACTGTCTATGTTTTGAGCAATTCCTGTGACACTAGTTATAGATTCCGATGCTTCACTTCACGTTTACTGTATCCCTCTGACCTTCTTATTGAGGATGAAACACGGAAATTGCATCGGAATTAAATACAAAGGGCACAATGCCGACTTTAGTACAAGAAGGCTGACTCTTCTTATCGTCATTGATTTGAACCATTCCTGTGACACTAGTTACAGATTCCGAAGCTTTACTTCAGGTTTACTGTATCCTTTGGACCTTCTTATTGACGATGAAACACAGAATTTGCATCGGAATTAAATACAAAAGGCACAATGCCGACTTAAGTACAATAAGAGTGAGTCTTCCAACTGTCTATGTTTTAAACCATTCCTGTGTTACTAGTTATGGATTCCGAAGCTTCACTTCAGGTTTAATGTATCCCTCTGACACTCTTATTGACGATGAAACACAGAAATTGCATCAGAATTAAATACAAAAGGCACAATGCCGACTTAAGTACAAGAAGACTGACTCTTCTTACTGTCTATGTTTTGAACCATTCCTGTGACACTAGTTATAGATTCCGAAGCTTCACTTCAGGTTTACTGTATCCTTTGGACCTTCTTATTGACGATGAAGCACAGATTTTGATCTGAATTATGTAAAACAGGCACAATGCCGACTTAAGTACAGGAAGAATGACTCTTCTTACTGTCTATGCTTTGAGCAATTCCTGTGACACTAGTTATAGATTACGTTGCTTCTCTTCAGGTTTACTGTATCCCTTGGACCTTCTTATCGACGATGAAACAGAAATAGCATCAGAATTTAATACAAAAGACACAATGCCGACTTAAGTACAAGAAGACTGAGACTTCTTACTCTCTATGATTTGAACCTTCCTGTGACACTAGTTATAGATTCCGATGCTGCGCTTCCGGTTTACTGTATCCCTGTGACCTTCTTATTAACGACGAAACACAGAAATTGCATCGGAATTAAATAGAAAAGTCAAAATGCCGACTTAAGTACAAGAAGACTGACTCTTCCAACTGTCTATGGTTTGAAAAATTCCTGTGACACTAGTTATAGATTCCGATGCTCCACTTCAGGTTAACTGTATCCCTTGTACCTTCTTATCGACGATGAAACACAGAAATAGCATCGGAATTAAATACAAAAGGCACAATGCCGACTTAAGTACAAGAAGACAGACTCTTCTTACTGTCAATGTTTTGAACCATTCCTGTGAAACTAGTTATAGATTCTGAAGCTTCAGTTCAGGATTACTGTATCCCTCTGACATTCTCATTGACGATGAAACACAGAAATTGCATTGGCATTAAATGCAAACGGCACAGTGCCGGCTTAAGTACAAGAAGACTGACTCTTCTTACTTATTATGTTGTGAACATTTCCAGTGAGACCAGTTTTAGATTCCGATGCTTCACTATACGTTTACTGTATCCCTTGGACCTTCTTATTGACGATGAATCACAGAAATTGCATCGGAAGTAAATACAAAAGGCACAAGGCCGACTTAGGTACAAGAAGACTGACTCTCATTGCTGTGTATGTTTTGAACCATTCCTGTAGCACTAGTTATAGACTCCGATGCTTCACTTCAGGTTTACTGTATCCCATGGACCTTGTTATTGACGATGAAACACAGAAATTGCATCTGAATTAAATACAAAAGGCACAATGCCGACTTAAGTACAAGAAGACTGACTCTTCCGACTGTCTATGTTTTGAACCATTCCTGTGACACTAGTTATAGATTCCGATGCATTACTTCAGTTTTACTGTATCCCTTGGACCTTCTTATTGACGATGAAACACAGAAATTGCATCGGAATTAAATACAACATGCACAATGCCGACTTAAGTACAAGAAGACTGACTCTTCTAGCTGTGTATGTTTTGAACCATTCCTGTGAAACTAGTTAGAGATTCCGATTCTTCACTCCAGGTTTACTGTATCCCTCTGACCTTCTTATTGACGACGAAATGCAGAAATTGAATCGGAATAAAATAGAAAAGGCACAATGCCAACTTAAGTACAAGAAGAGTGACTCTTGCTACTGTCTATGTTTTGAACCATTCCTATGACTCTAGTTACAGATTCCGATGCTTCACTTCACGTTTACTTTATTCCTCTGCCACTCTTATTGACTATGAAACACAGAAATCGCATCGGAATTAAATACAAATGCACAATGCCGACCTAAGCACAGGAAGACTGACTCTTCCGTGTCTATGTTTTCAACCATTCCTGTGTCACTAGATATAGATTCCAATGCTTCACTTTAGGTTTATTGTATCCCTTGTACCTCCGTATTGACGACGAAACACAGAAATTGCACCGGAATTAAATAGAAAAGGAACCATGCCAACTTAAGTACAAGAAGACTAACTCTTCCAACTGTCTATGCTTTGAACCATTCCTGTGACACTAGTTATAGATTCCGATGGTTCAGTTCAGGTTTACTGTATCACTTGGACCTTCTTATCGACGATGAAACACAGAAATCGCATCGGAATTAAATACAAAAGGCACAAAGCCGATTTAAGTACAAGAAGACTGACTCTTCTTTCTCTCTATGTTTTGAACCATTCCTGTGACACTTGTTATAGATTCCGATGCTTCACTTCAGGTTTACTGTATCCCTCTGACATTCTTATTGACAACGAAACACAGAAATTGCATCGGAATTAAATACAGAAGGCACAATGCCGACTCAAATACAAGATGACTGGCTCTTCTTACTCTCTATGTTTTGAACCTTTCCTGTGAGACCGGTTTTAGATTCCGATGCTTCACTTCAGGTTTACTGTATCCCTCTGACATTCTTATTGTCGATGAAACACAGAAATTGCATCGGAATTAGGTAGAAAAGGCACAAAGCCGTAGTAAGTACAGGAAGACTGACTCTTCTTACAGTCTATGCTTTGAAAAATTCCTGTAACAATAGTTATAGATTGCGATGCTTCACTTCAAATTTACTGTATCCCTTGGACCTTCTTATTGACGATGAAACACAGAAATTGCTTCAGAATTAAATACAAAAGGCACAAAGCCGACATAAGTATAACAAGACTGACTCTTCTTACTGACTATGATTTGAACATTTCCTGTGAGCCCAGTTTTAGAGTCCGATGCTTCACTATAAATGTACTGTATCCCTTGTACCTTCCTATTGACGATGAAACACAGAAATTGCATCGGAATTAAATACAATAGGCACAAGGCCGACTGAAGTACAAGAAGACTGACTATTCTTACTGTCTATGTTTTGAACCATTCCTGTGACACTAGTTATAGATTACGATGCTTCACTTGAGATTTACTGTATCCCTTGGACCTTGTTATTGACAATGAAACACAGAAATTGCATCGGAGTTAAATACAAAAGGCACAATGTCGACTTAAGTACAAGAAGACTGACACTTCCGACTGACTATGATTTGAACCATTCCTGTGACACTAGTTATAGATTCCGATGCATCACTTCAGGTTTACTGTATCCGTTGGACCTTCGTATTGACGATGAAACACAGGAGTTGCATCGGAATTAATTACAAAATGCACAATGCCGACTTAAGTACAAGAAGACTGACTCTTCTTGCTGTGTATGTTTTGAACCATTCCTGTGACACTAGTTATAGGTTTCGATGCTTCACTTCAGGTTTACTGTATCCGTCTAACCCTCTTATTGACGACGAAACACAGAAATTGCATCGGAATTAAATAGAAAAGGCACAATGCCGACTTAAGTACAAGAAGACTGACTCTTCCTATTGTCTACGCTTTGAACCATTCCTGTGACTCTAGTTATAGATTCCGAAGCTTCACTTCACGTTTACTGTATCCCTTTGACCTTCTTATTGAGGATGCAACACAGAAAATTGCATCGGAATTAAATACAAAGGGCACAATGCCGACTTAAGTACAAGAAGACTGACTCTTCTTACTGTCTATGATTTGAACCTTTCCTGTGACACTAGTTACAGATTCCGAAGCTTTACTTCAGGTTTACTGTATCCTTTGGACCTTCTTATTGACGATGAAACACATAATTTGCATCTGAATTAAATACAAAAGGCACAATGCCCACTTAAGTAAAAGAAGAGTAAGCCTTCCAACTGTCTATGTTTTGAAAGATTCCTGTGATACTAGTTATAGATTCCAATGCTTCACTTCAGGTTTACTGTATCCCTCTGACACTCTTATTGACGATGAAACACAGAAATTGGATCGGAATTAAATACAAAAGGCACAACGCCGACTTAAGTACAAGAAGACTGACTCTTCTTAGTGTCTACGTATTCAACCATTCCTGTGACACTAATTACAGATTCCGGATCTTCACTTCAGGTTTACTGTATCCTTTGGACCTTCTTATTGACGATGAAACACAGAATTTGCATCTGAATTATATAAAAAAGGCACAATGCCGACTTAAGTACAAGAAGAATGACTCTTCTTACTGTCTATGTTTTGAGCAATTCCTGTGACACTAGTTATAGATTACGTTGCTTCACTTCAGGTTTACTGTATCCCTTGGACCTTCTTATCGACGATGAAACAGAAATAGCATCGGAAATTAATACAAAAGGCACAATGCCGACTTAAGTACAAGAAGGCTGACTCTTCTTACTCTCTATGTTTTGAACCATTCCTGTGACACTAGTTATGGATTGCGATGCTTCGCTTCAGGTTTACTGTATCCCTTTGTCCTTCTTATTGACGACGAAACACAGAAATTGCATCGGAATTAAATAGAAAAGGCAAAATGCCGACTTAAGTACAAGAAGACTGACTCTTCCAACTGTCTATGATTTGAAAAATTCCTGTGACACTAGTTATAGATTCCGATGCTCCACTTCAGGTTTACTGTCTCCCTTGGACCTTCTTATCGACGATGAAACACAGAATTTGCATCTGAATTATACAAAAAAGGCACAATGCCGACTTAAGTACAAGAAGAATGACGTTTCTAACTGTCTATGTTTTGAGCAATTCCTGTGACACTAGTTATAGATTCCGATGCTTCACTTCACGTTTACTGTATCCCTCTGACCTTCTTATTGAGGATGAAACACGGAAATTGCATCTAAATAAAATACAAAGGGCACAATGCCGACTTTAGTACAAGAAGGCTGACTCTTCTTACCGTCAATGATTTGAACCATTCCTGTGACACTAGTTACAGATTCCGAAGCTTTACTTCAGGTTTACTGTATCCTTTGGACCTTCTTATTGACGATGAAACACAGAATTTGCATCTGAATTATATAAAAAAGGCACAATGCCGTCTTAAGTACAAGAAGAATGACTCTTCTTACTGTCTATGCTTTGAGCAATTCCTGTGACACTTGTTATAGATTACGTTGCTTCACTTCCGGTTTACTGTATCCCTTGGACCTTCTTATCGACGATGAAACACAAATAGCATCGGAATTTAATACAAAAGGCACAATGCCGACTTAAGTACAAGAAGACTGACTCTTCTTACTCTCTATGATTTGAATCATTCCTGTGACACTAGTTATAGTTTCCGATGCTTCGCTTCCGGTTTACTGTATCCCTGTGACCTTCTTATTAACGACGAAACACAGAAATTGCATCGGAATTAAATAGAAAAGGCAAAATGCCGACTTAAGTACAAGAAGACTGACTCTTCCAACTGCCTATGCTTTGAAAAATTCCTGTGACACTAGTTATAGATTCCGATGCTCCACTTCAGGTTAACTGTATCCCTTGGTCCTACTTATCGACGATGAAACACAGAAATAGCATCGCAATTAAATACAAAAGGCACAATGCCGACTTAAGTACAAGAAGACTGACTCTTCTTACTGTCAATGTTTTGAACCATTCCTGTGACACTAGTTATAGATTCTGAAGCTTCACTTCAGGTTTACTGTATCCCTCTGACATTCTCATTGACGATGAAACACAGAAATTGCATTGGAATTAAATGCAAACGGCACAGTGCCGGCTTAAGTACAAGAAGACTGACTCTTCTTACTGATTATGTTGTGAACATTTCCAGTGAGACCAGTTTTAGATTCCGATGCTTCACTATACGTTTACTGTATCCCTTGGACCTTCTTATTGACGATGAAACACAGAAATTGCATCGGAAGTAAATACAAAAGACAAATGGCCGACTTAGGTACAAGAAGACTGACTCTTATTGCTGTGTATGTTTTGAACCATTCCTGTAACACTAGTTATAGATTCCGATGCTTCACTTCAGGTTTACTGTATCCCTTGGACCTTGTTATTGACGATGAAACACAGAAATTGCATCTGAATTAAATACAAAAGGCACAATGCCGACTTAAGTACAAGAAGACTGACTCTTCTTACTGTCTATGTTTTGAACCATTCCTGTGACACTAGTTATGGATTCCGATGCTTCACTTCAGGTTTACTGTATGCCTTGGACCATCTTATTGACGACTAAACACAGAAATTGAATAAGGATTAAATGCAAAAGGCACAATGCCGACTAAGTACAAGAAGACTGACCCTTCCTACTGTCTATGTTTTAACCATTCCTGTGACAGTAGTTATAGATTCCGATGCCTCACTACAGGTTTACTGTATCCCTCTGACCTTCTTATTGACGATGAAACACAGAAACTGCATCGGAATCAAATACAAAAGGCAAAATGCCGACTCAAGTACAAGATGACTGGCTCTTCTTACGCTCTTTGCTTTGAACTTTTCCTGTGAGACGGGTTTTAGATTCCGATGCTTCACTTCAGGTTTACTGTATCCCTTGGACCTTCTTATTGACGACGAAACACAGAAATTGCATCGGAATTAAACAGAAAAGGCACAATGCAGACATAAGTACAAGAAGACTGACTCTTCTTACTGATTATGTTGTGAACATTACCAGTGAGACCAGTTTAGGATTCCGATGCTTCACTATACGTTTACTGTTTCCCTTGGACCTTCTTATTGACGATGAAACACAGAAATTGCATCGGAAGTAAATACAAAATGCACAATGCCGACTTAAGTACAAGAAGACTGACTCTTATTGCTGTGTATGTTTTGAACCGTTCCTGTGAAACTAGTTATAGATTCCGATGCTTCACTTCAGGTTTACTGTATCCCTCTGACCTTCTTATTGACGACGAAACACAGAAAATCCATCGGAATTATGTAGAAAAGGCACAAAGCCAACTTAAGTATAAGAAGACTGACTCTTCTTACTGACTATGATTTGAACATTTCCTGTGAGGCCAGTATTAGATGCCGATGCTTCACTATATGTTTACTGTATCCCTTGGACCTTCTTATTGTCGATGAAACACAGAAATTGCATCGTAATTAAATACAAAAGGCACAACGCCGACTTAGGTACAAGAAGACTGACTCTTCTTACTGTCTATGTTTTGAACCATTCCTGTGACACTAGTTATAGATTCCGATGCTTCGCTTCCGGTTTACTGTATCCCTGTGACCTTCATATTGACGACGAAACACAGAAATTGCATCTTAATTAAATAGAAAAGGCAAAATGCCGACTTAAGTACAAGAAGACTGACTCTTCCAACTGTCTATGTTTTGAAAAATTCCTGTGACACTAGTTATAGATTCCGATGCTCCACTTCATGTTTACTGTATCACTTGGACCTTCTTATCGACGATGAAACACAGAAATAGCATCGGAATTAAATACAAAAGGCACAATGCCGACTTAATTACAAGAAGACTGACTCTTCTTACTGTCAATGTTTTCAACCATTCCTGTGACCCTAGTTATAGATTCTGAAGCTTCACTTCAGCTTTACTGTGTCCTTTGGACCTTCTTATTGACGATGAAACACAGAATTTGCATCTGAATTATATAAAAAAGGCACAATGCCGACTTAAGTACAAGAAGAATGACTCTTCATACTGTTTATGTTTTGAGCAATTCCTGTGACACTAGTTATAGATTCCGATGCTTCACTTCAGGTTTACTGAATCCCTCTGACATTCTCATTGACGATGAAACACAGAAATTGCATTGGAATTAAATGCAAACGGCACAGTGCCAACTTAAGTACAAGAAGACTGACTCTTCTTACTGTCTATGTTTTGAACCTTTTCTGTGACACTAGTTATACATTCCGATGCTTCACTTCAGGTTTACTGTATCCCTTGGACCTTCTTATTGACGACGAAACACAGAAATTGCATCGGATTTAAATACAAAAGGCACAATGCCGACATAAGTACAAGAAGTCTGACTCTTCCGTGTTTATGTTTTCAACAATTCCTGTGACACTAGATATAGATTTCGATGCTCCACTTCAGGTTTACTGTATCGCTTGGGAATTCTTATTGACGACGAAACACAGAAATTGCATCGGAATTAAATAGAAAAGGCACAATGTCGACTTAAGTACAAGAAGACAGACTCTTCCAACTGTCTATGTTTTGAACCATTCCTGTGACACTAGTTATAGATTCCGATGCTTCGCTTCCGGTTTACTGTATCCCTGTGACCTTCATATTGACGACGAAACACAGAAATTGCATCTTAATTAAATAGAAAAGGCAAAATGCCGACTTAAGTACAAGAAGACTGACTCTTCCAACTGTCTATGCTTTGAAAAATTCCTGTGACACTAGTTATTGATTCCGATGCTCCACTTCATGTTTACTGTATCACTTGGACCTTCTTATCGACGATGAAACACAGAAATAGCATCGGAATTAAATACAAAAGGCACAATGCCGACTTAAGTACAAGAAGACTGACTCTTCTTACTGTCAATGTTTTCAACCATTCCTGTGACCCTATTTATAGATTCTAAAGCTTCACTTCAGCTTTACTGTATACTTTGGACCTTCTTATTGACGATGAAACACAGAATTTGCATCTTAATTATATAAAAAAGGCACAATGCCGAATTAAGTACAAGAAGAATGACTCTTCTTACTGTTTATGTTTTGAGCAATTCCTGTGACACTAGTTATAGATTCCGATGCTCCACTTCATGTTTACTGTATCACTTGGACCTTCCTATCGACGATGAAACACATCAATTGCATCGCAATTAAATACAAAAGGCACATTGCCGACTTAAGTACAAGAAGACTGACTCTTCTTACTGTCTATATTTTGAACCATTCCTGTGACACTGGTTACAGATTCCGAAGCATCACTTCAGGTTTACTGTATTATTTGGACCTTCTTATTGACGATGAAACACAAAATTTGCATCGGAATTAAATACAAAAGGCACAATGCCGACTTAAGTACAAGAAGACTGACTCTTCTTACTGTCTATGCTTTGAGCAATTCCTGTGAGACTAGTTATAGATTCCGATGCTTCACTTCAGGTTTACTGTATTCCTTGGACCTTCTTATCGGCGATGAAACACATAAATAGCATCGGAATTAAATACAAAAGGCACAATGCCGACTTAAGTACAAGAAGACTGACCCTTCCTACTGTCTATGTTTTAACCATTCCTGTGACAGTAGTTATAGATTCCGATGCTTCACTACAGGTTTACTGTATCCCTCTGACATTTCTTATTGACGATGAAACACAGAAACTGCATCGGGATCAAATACAAAAGGCAAAATGCCGACTCAAATACAAGATGACTGGGTCTTCTTACGCTCTATGCTTTGAACTTTTCCTGTGAGACGGGTTTTAGATTCCGATGCTTCACTTCAGGTTTACTGTATCCCTTGGACCTTCTTATTGACGACGAAACACAGAATTTGCATCGGAATTAAATAGAAAAGGCACAATGCAGACATAAGTACAAGAAGACTGACTCTTCTTACTGATTATGTTGTGAACATTTCCAGTGAGACCAGTTTTAGATTCCGATGCTTCACTATACGATTACTGTTTCCCTTGGACCTTCTTATTGACGATGAAACACAGAAATTGCATCGGAAGTAAATACAAAATGCACAATGCCGACTTAAGTACAAGAAGACTGACTCTTATTGCTGTGTATGTTTTGAACCGTTCCTGTGAAACTAGTTATAGATTCCGATGCTTCACTTCAGGTTTACTGTATCCCTCTGACCTTCTTATTGACGACGAAAAACAGAAAATGCATCGGAATTATGTAGAGAAGGCACAAAGCCAACTTAAGTATAAGAATACTGACTCTTCTTACTGACTATGATTTGAACATTTCCTGTGAGACCAGTATTAGATGCCGATGCTTCACTATATGTTTACTGTATCCCTTGGACCTTCTTATAGTCGATGAAACATAGAAATTGCATCGGAATTAAATACAAAAGGCACAAGGCCGACTTAGGTACAAGAAGACTGACTCTTCTTACTGTCTATGTTTTGAACCATTCCTGTGACACTAGTAATAAACTCCGATGCTTCGCTTCCGGTTTACTGTATCCCTGTGACCTTCTTATTGACGACGAAACACAGAAATTGCATCTTAATTAAATAGAAAAGGCAAAATGCCGACTTAAGTACAAGAAGACTGACTCTTCCAACTGTCTATGTTTTGAAAAATTCCTGTGACACTAGTTATAGATTCCGATGCTCCACTTCAGGTTTACTGTATCACTTGGACCTTCTTATCGACGATGAAACACAGAAATAGCATCGGAATTAAATACAAAAGGCACAATACCGTCTTAAGTACAAGAAGACTGACTCTTCTTACTGTCAATGCTTTGAACCATTCCTGTGACACTAGTTATAGATTCTGAAGCTTCACTTCAGCTTTACTGTATCCTTTGGACCTTCTTATTGACGATGAAACACAGAATTTGCATCTGAATTATATAAAAAAAGCGCAATACAAGAAGAATGACTCTTCTTACTGTTTATGTTTTGAGCAATTCCTGGGACACTAGTTATAGATTCCGATGCTTCACTTCAGGTTTACTGAATCCCTCTGACATTCTCATTGACGATGAAACACAGAAATTGCATTGGAATTAAATGCAAACGGCACAGTGCCGACTTAAGTACAAGAAGACTGACTCTTCTTACTGTCTATGTTTTGAACCTTTTCTGTGACACTAGTTATAGGTTCCGATGCTTCACTTCAGGTTTACTGTATCCCTTGGACCTTCTTATTGACGACGAAACAAAGAAATTGCATCGGAATTAAATACAAAAGGCACAATGCCGACATAAGTACACGAAGACTGACTCTTCCGTGTTTATGTTTTCAACAATTCCTGTGACACTAGATATAGATTTCGATGCTTCACTTCAGGTTTCCTGTATCCCTTGGACCTTGTTATTGACGATGAAACAAAGAAATTGCATCTGAATTAAATACAAAAGGCACAATGCCGACTTAAGTACAAGAAGACTGACTCTTCCGACTGTCTATGTTTCGAACCATTCCTGTGACACTAGTTATAGATTCCGATGCATCACTTCTGTTTTACTGTATCCCTTGGACCTTCTTATTGACGATGAAACACAGAAATTGCATCGGAATTAAATACAACATGCACAACGCCGACTTAAGTACAAGAAGACTGACTCTTCTAGCTGTGTATGTTTTGAACGATTCCTGTGAAACTAGTTATAGATTCCGATGCTTCACTCCAGGTTTACTGTATCCCTTGGACCATCTTATTGACGACTAAACACAGAAATTGAAACAGGATTAAATACAAAAGGCACAATGCCGACTAAAGTACAAGAACACTGACCCTTCCTACTGTCTATGTTTTAACCATTCCTGTGCCAGTAGTTATAGATTCCGATGCTTCACTACAGGTTTACTGTATCCCTCTGACCTTCTTATTGACGATGAAACACAGAAACTGCATCGGAATTAAATACAAAACGCAAAATGCCGACTCAAATACAAGATGACTGGCTCTTCTCACGCTCTATGCTTTGAACTTTTCCTGTGTGACGGGTTTTAGATTCCGATGCTTCACTTCAGGTTTACTCTTTCGCTTATACCTTCTTATTGACGACGAAACACAGAAATTGCATCGGAATTAAATAGAAAAGGCAAAATGCAGACATAAGTACAAGAAGACTGACTCGTCTTACTGATTATGTTGTGAACATTTCCAGTGAGACCAGTTTTAGATTCCAATGCTTCACTATACGTTTACTGTATCCCTTGGACCTTCTTATTGACGATGAAACACAGAAACTGCATCAGAAGTAAATACAAAATGCACAATGCCGAATTAAGTACAAGAAGACTGACTCTTATTGCTGTGTATGTTTTGAACCATTCCTGTGAAACTAGTTATAGATTCCGATGTTTCACTTCAGGTTTACTGTATCCCTGTGACCTTCTTATTGACGACGAAACACAGATAATGCATCGGAATTATGTAGAAAAGGCACAAAGCCAACTTAAGTATAAGAAGACTGACTCTTCCGACTGTCTATGTTTTGAACCATTCCTGTGACACTAGTTATAGATTCCGATGCTTCACTTCAGGTTTACTGTATCCCTTGGACCTTGTTATTGACGATGAAACACAGAAATTGCATCTGAATTAAATACAAAAGGCACAATGCCGACTTAAGTACAAGAAGACTGACTCTTTCGACTGTCTATGTTTCGAACCATTCCTGTGACACTAGTTATAGATTCCGATGCATCACTACTGTTTTACTGTATCCCTTGGACCTTCTTATTGACGATGAAACACAGAAATTGCATCGGAATTAAATACAACATGCACAACGCCGACTTAAGTACAAGAAGACTGACTCTTCTAGCTGTGTATGTTTTGAACGATTCCTGTGAAACTAGTTATAGATTCCGATGCTTCACTCCAGGTTTACTGTATCCCTCTGACCTTCTTATTGACGACGAAATACAGAAATTGCATCGGAATTAAATAAAAAAGGCACAATGCCAACTGAAGTACAAGAAGACTGACTCTTCCTACTGTGTATGTCTGAGCCATTCCTGTGACTCTAGTTATAGATTCCGATGCTTCACTTCAGGTTTACTGTATCCCTTGGACCTTCTTATTGACGACCAAACACAGAAATTGCATCGTAATTAAATACAAAAGGCACAATGCCGACATAAGTACAAGAGGACTGACTCTTCCGTGTTTATGTTTTCAACAGTTCCTGTGACACTAGATATAGATTTGGATGCTCCACTTCAGGTTTACTGTATGCCTTGGACCTTCTTATTGACGACGAAACACAGAAAAAGCATCGGAATTAAATAGAAAAGGCACAATGCCGACTTAAGTACAAGAAGAGAGACTCTTCCAACTGTCTATGTTTTGAACCATTCCTCTGACACTAGTTATAGATTCTGATGCTTCACTTCAGGTTTACTTTATCCCTCTGCCACTCTTATTGGCTATGAAACACAGAAATTGCATCGGAATTAAATACAAAAGGCACAATGCCGACTTAAGTACAAGAAGACTGACTTTTCTTACTGTCTATGTTTTGAACCATTCCTGTGACACTAGTTACAGATTCCGAAGCATCACTTCAGGTTTACTGTATGCTTTGGACCTTCTTATTGACGATGAAACACAAAATTTGCATCGGAATTAAATACAAAAGGCACAATGCCGACTTAAGTACAAGAAGACTGACTTCTTATTGTCTATGCTTTGAGCAATTCCTGTGACACTAGTTATAGATTCCGATGCTTCACTTCAGGTTTACTGTATCCCTTGGACCTTCTTATCGACGATGAAACACATAAATAGCATCGGAATTAAATACAAAAGGCACAATGCCGACTTAAGTACAAGAAGACTGACTCTTCTTACTGTCTATGTTTTGAACCATTCCTGTGACACTAGTTATAGATTCCGATGCTTCACTTCAGGTTTACTGTATCCCTTGGACCATCTTATTGACGACTAAACACAGAAATTGAATCAGGATTAAATACAAAAGGCACAATGCAGTCATAAGTACAAGAAGACTGACTCTCGTTACTGTTTATGTTGTGAACATTTCCAGTGAGACCAGTTTTATATTCCGATGCTTCACTATACGTTTACTGTATCCCTTGGACAGTCTTACTGACGATGAAACACAGAAATTGCATCGGAAGTAAATACAAAATGCACAATGCCGAATTAAGTACAAGAAGACTGACTCTTATTGCTGTGTATGTTTTGAACCTTTCCTGTGAAGCTAGTTATAGATTCCGATGCTTCACTCCAGGTTTACTGTATCCCTCTGACCTTCTTAATGACGGCGAAATACAGAAATTGCATCGGAAGTAAATAGAAAAGGCACAATGCCAACTTAAGTTCAAGAAGACTGACTCTTCTTACTGACTATGTCTTGAACCATTCCTGTGACTCTAGTTATAGATTCCGATGCTTCACTTCACGTTTACTGTATCCCTCTGACCTTCGTTTTGACGATGAAACACAGAAATTGCAACGGAATTAAATACGAAAGGCAAAATGCCGACATAAGTACAAGAAGACTGACTCTTCCGTGTTTATATTTTCAACAATTCCTGTGACACTAGATATAGATTTCGATGCTCCACTACAGGTTTACTGAATCCCTTGGACCTTCTTATTGACGACGAAACACAGAAATTGCATCGGAATTAAATAGAAAAGGCACAATGCCGACTTAAGTACAAGAAGACTGACTCTTCTTACTGTCTATGCTTTGAGAATTCCTGTGACACTAGTTATAGATTCCGATGCTTCACTTCAGGTTTACTGTATCCCTTGGACCTTCTTATCGACAATGAAACACATAAATAGCATCGGAATTAAATACAAAAGGCACAATGCCGACTTAAGTACAAGAAGACTGACTCTTCTTACTGTCTATGTTTTGAACCATTCCTGTGACACTAGTTATAGATTCCGATGCTCCACTTCAGGTTTACTGTATCACTTGGACCTTCTTATCGACGATGAAACACAGAAATAGCATCGGAATTAAATACAAAAGGCACAATACCGACTTAAGTACAAGAAGACTGACTCTTCTTACTGTCAATGTTTTGAACCATTCCTGTGACACTAGTTATAGATTCTGAAGCTTCACTTCAGCTTTACTGTATCCTTTGGACCTTCTTATTGACGATGAAACACAGAATTTGCATCTGAATTATATAAAAAAAGCACAATACAAGAAGAATGACTCTTCTTACTGTTTATGTTTTGAGCAATTCCTGTGACACTAGTTATAGATTCCGATGCTTCACTTCAGGTTTACTGTATCCCTTGGACCTTCTTATTGACGACGAAACACAGAAATTGCATCGGAATTAAATACAAAAGGCACAATGCCGACATAAGTACACGAAGACTGACTCTTCCGTGTTTATGTTTTCAACAATTCCTGTGACACTAGATATAGATTTCGATGCTCCACTTCAGGTTTACTGTATCGCTTGGACCTTCTTATTGACGACGAAACACAGAAATTGCATCGGAATTAAATAGAAAAGGCACAATGCCGACTTAAGTACAAGAAGACAGACTCTTCCAACGGTCTATGTTTTGAACCATTCCTATGACACTAGTTATAGATACCATTGCTTCACTTCCGGTTTACTTTATCCCTCTGCCTCTCTTATTGACTATGAAACACATAAATTGCATCGCAATTAAATACAAAAGGCACATTGCCGACTTATGTACAAGAAGACTGACTCTTCTTACTGTCTATATTTTGAACCATTCCTGTGACACTAGTTACAGATTCCGAAGCATCACTTCAGGTTTACTGTATCCTTTGGACCTTCTTATTGACGATGAAACACAAAATTTGCATCGGAATTAAATACAAAAGGCACAATGCCGACTTTAGTACAAGAAGACTGACTCTTCTAACTGTCTATGTTTTGAACCATTCCTGTGACACTAGTCATAGATTCCGATGCTTCACTTCAGGTTTACTGCATCCTTTGGACCATCTTATTGACGACTAAACACAGAAATTGAAACAGGATTAAATACAAAAGGCACAATGCAGACTAAAGTACAAGAAGACTGACCCTTCCTACTGTCTATGTTTTAACCATTCCTGTGCCAGTAGTTATAGATTCCGATGCTTCACTACAGGTTTACTGTATCCCTCTGACCTTCTTATTGACGATGAAACACAGAAACTGCATCGGAATTAAATACAAAAGGCAAAATGCCGACTCAAATACAAGATGACTGGCTCTTCTCACGCTCTATGCTTTGAACTTTTCCTGTGAGACGGGTTTTAGATTCCGATGCTTCACTTCAGGTTTACTGTTTCGCTTATACCTTCTTATTGACGACGAAACACAGAAATTGCATCGGAATTAAACAGAAAAGGCAAAATGCAGACATAAGTACAAGAAGACTGACTCGTCTTACTGATTATGTTGTGAACATTTCCAGTGAGACCAGTTTTAGATTCCAATGCTTCACTATACGTTTACTGTATCCCTTGGACCTTCTTATTGACGATGAAACACAGAAATTGCATCAGAAGTAAATACAAAATGCACAATGCCGAATTAAGTACAAGAAGACTGACTCTTATTGCTGTGTATGTTTTGAACCATTCCTGTGAAACTAGTTATAGATTCCGATGTTTCACTTCAGGTTTACTGTATCCCTGTGACCTTCTTATTGACGACGAAACACAGATAATGCATCGGAATTATGTAGAAAAGGCACAAAGCCAACTTAAGTATAAGAAGACTGACTCTTCCTACTGTGTATGTTTGAACCATTCCTGTGACTCTAGTTATAGATTCCGATGCTTCACTTCACGTTTACTGTATCCCTCTGAACTTCTTATTGACGATGAAACACAGAAATTGCATCGGAATTAAATACGAAAGGCAAAATGCCGACTTAAGTACAAGAAGACTGACTCTTCTTACTGTCTATGTTTTGAACCTTTTCTGTGACACTGGTTATAGATTCCGATGCTTCACTTCACGTTTACTGTAACCCTTGGACCTTCTTATTGACGACCAAACACAGAAATTGCATCGTAATTAAATACAAAAGGCACAATGCCGACATAAGTACAAGAGGACTGACTCTTCCGTGTTTATGTTTTGAACAATTCCTGTGACACTAGATATAGATTTGGATGCTCCACTTCAGGTTTACTGTATGCCTTGGGCCTTCTTATTGACGACGAAACACAGAAAAAGCATCGGAATTAAATAGAAAAGGCACAATGCCGACTTAAGTACAAGAAGAGAGACTCTTCCAACCGTCTATGTTTTGAACCATTCCTCTGACACTAGTTATAGATTCTGATGCTTCACTTCAGGTTTACTTTATCCCTCTGCCACTCTTATTGACTATGAAACACAGAAATTGCATCGGAATTAAATACAAAAGGCACAATGCCGACTTAAGTACAAGAAGACTGACTTTTCTTACTGTCTATGTTTTGAACCATTCCTGTGACACTAGTTACAGATTCCGAAGCATCACTTCAGGTTTACTGTATCCTTAGGACCTTCTTATTGACGATGAAACACAAAATTTGCATCGGAATTAAATACAAAAGGCACAATGCCGACTTAAGTACAAGAAGACTGACTTCTTATTGTCTATGCTTTGAGCAATTCCTGTGACACTAGTTATAGATTCCGATGCTTCACTTCAGGTTTACTGTATCCCTTGGACCTTCTTATCGACGATGAAACACATAAATAGCATCGGAATTAAATACAAAAGGCACAATGCCGACTTAAGTACAAGAAGACTGACTCTTCTTACTGTCTATGTTTTGAACCATTCCTGTGACACTAGTTATAGATTCCGATGCTTCACTTCAGGTTTACTGTATCTCTTGGACCATCTTATTGACGACTAAACACAGAAATTGAATCAGGATTAAATACAAAAGGCACAATGCAGTCATAAGTACAAGAAGACTGACGCTTGTTACTGATTATGCTGTGAACATTTCCAGTGAGACCAGTTTTAGATTCCGATGCTTCACTATACGTTTACTGTATCCCTTGGACAGTCTTACTGACGATGAAACACAGAAATTGCATCGGAAGTAAATACAAAATGCACAATGCCGAATTAAGTACAAGAAGACTGACTCTTATTGCTGTGTATGTTTTGAACCATTCCTGTGAAGCTAGTTATAGATTCCGATTTTCACTCCAGGTTTACTGTATCCCTCTGACCTTCTTATTGACGACGAAACACAGAAATTGCATCGGAATGAAATAGAAAAGGCACAATGCCGACTTAAGTACAAGAAGACTGACTCTTCTTACTGTCTATGCTTTGAGAATTCCTGTGACACTAGTTATAGATTCCGATGCTTCACTTCAGGTTTACTGTATCCCTTGGACCTTCTTATCGACAATGAAACACATAAATAGCATCGGAATTAAATACAAAAGGCACAATGCCGACTTACGTACAAGAAGACTGACTCTTCTTACTGTCTATGTTTTGAACCATTCCTGTGACACTAGTTATAGATTCCGATGCTTCACTTCAGGTTTACTGTATCCCTTGGACCATCTTATTGACGACTAAACACAGATATTGAATCAGGATTAAATACAAAAGGCACAATGCCGACTTACGTACAAGAAGACTGTCCCTTCCTACTGTCTATGTTTTAACCATTTCTGTGACAGTAGTTATAGATTCCGATGCTTCACTACAGGTTTACTGTATCCCTCTGACCTTCTTATTGACGATGAAACACAGAAACTGCATCGGAATTAAATACAAAAGGCAAAATGCCGACTCAAATACAAGATGACTGGCTCTTCTCACGCTCTATGCTTTGAACTTTTCCTGTGAGACGGGTTTTAGATTCCGATGCTTCACTTCAGGTTTACTGTTTCGCTTATACCTTCTTATTGACGACGAAACACAGAAATTGCATCGGAATTAAACAGAAAAGGCAAAATGCAGACATAAGTACAAGAAGACTGACTCGTCTTACTGATTATGTTGTGAACATTTCCAGTGAGACCAGTTTTAGATTCCAATGCTTCACTATACGTTTACTGTATCCCTTGGACCTTCTTATTGACGATGAAACACAGAAATTGCATCAGAAGTAAATACAAAATGCACAATGCCGAATTAAGTACAAGAAGACTGACTCTTATTGCTGTGTATGTTTTGAACCATTCCTGTGAAACTAGTTATAGATTCCGATGTTTCACTTCAGGTTTACTGTATCCCTGTGACCTTCTTATTGACGACGAAACACAGATAATGCATCGGAATTATGTAGAAAAGGCACAAAGCCAACTTAAGTATAAGAAGACTGACTCTTCCTACTGTGTATGTTTGAACCATTCCTGTGACTCTAGTTATAGATTCCGATGCTTCACTTCACGTTTACTGTATCCCTCTGAACTTCTTATTGACGATGAAACACAGAAATTGCATCGGAATTAAATACGAAAGGCAAAATGCCGACTTAAGTACAAGAAGACTGACTCTTCTTACTGTCTATGTTTTGAACCTTTTCTGTGACACTGGTTATAGATTCCGATGCTTCACTTCACGTTTACTGTAACCCTTGGACCTTCTTATTGACGACCAAACACAGAAATTGCATCGTAATTAAATACAAAAGGCACAATGCCGACATAAGTACAAGAGGACTGACTCTTCCGTGTTTATGTTTTGAACAATTCCTGTGACACTAGATATAGATTTGGATGCTCCACTTCAGGTTTACTGTATGCCTTGGGCCTTCTTATTGACGACGAAACACAGAAAAAGCATCGGAATTAAATAGAAAAGGCACAATGCCGACTTAAGTACAAGAAGAGAGACTCTTCCAACCGTCTATGTTTTGAACCATTCCTCTGACACTAGTTATAGATTCTGATGCTTCACTTCAGGTTTACTTTATCCCTCTGCCACTCTTATTGACTATGAAACACAGAAATTGCATCGGAATTAAATACAAAAGGCACAATGCCGACTTAAGTACAAGAAGACTGACTTTTCTTACTGTCTATGTTTTGAACCATTCCTGTGACACTAGTTACAGATTCCGAAGCATCACTTCAGGTTTACTGTATCCTTAGGACCTTCTTATTGACGATGAAACACAAAATTTGCATCGGAATTAAATACAAAAGGCACAATGCCGACTTAAGTACAAGAAGACTGACTTTTTATTGTCTATGCTTTGAGCAATTCCTGTGACACTAGTTATAGATTCCGATGCTTCACTTCAGGTTTACTGTATCCCTTGGACCTTCTTATCGACGATGAAACACATAAATAGCATCGGAATTAAATACAAAAGGCACAATGCCGACTTAAGTACAAGAAGACTGACTCTTCTTACTGTCTATGTTTTGAACCATTCCTGTGACACTAGTTATAGATTCCGATGCTTCACTTCAGGTTTACTGTATCTCTTGGACCATCTTATTGACGACTAAACACAGAAATTGAATCAGGATTAAATACAAAAGGCACAATGCAGTCATAAGTACAAGAAGACTGACGCTTGTTACTGATTATGCTGTGAACATTTCCAGTGAGACCAGTTTTAGATTCCGATGCTTCACTATACGTTTACTGTATCCCTTGGACAGTCTTACTGACGATGAAACACAGAAATTGCATCGGAAGTAAATACAAAATGCACAATGCCGAATTAAGTACAAGAAGACTGACTCTTATTGCTGTGTATGTTTTGAACCATTCCTGTGAAGCTAGTTATAGATTCCGATTTTCACTCCAGGTTTACTGTATCCCTCTGACCTTCTTATTGACGACGAAACACAGAAATTGCATCGGAATGAAATAGAAAAGGCACAATGCCGACTTAAGTACAAGAAGACTGACTCTTCTTACTGTCTATGCTTTGAGAATTCCTGTGACACTAGTTATAGATTCCGATGCTTCACTTCAGGTTTACTGTATCCCTTGGACCTTCTTATCGACAATGAAACACATAAATAGCATCGGAATTAAATACAAAAGGCACAATGCCGACTTACGTACAAGAAGACTGACTCTTCTTACTGTCTATGTTTTGAACCATTCCTGTGACACTAGTTATAGATTCCGATGCTTCACTTCAGGTTTACTGTATCCCTTGGACCATCTTATTGACGACTAAACACAGATATTGAATCAGGATTAAATACAAAAGGCACAATGCCGACTTACGTACAAGAAGACTGTCCCTTCCTACTGTCTATGTTTTAACCATTTCTGTGACAGTAGTTATAGATTCCGATGCTTCACTACAGGTTTACTGTATCCCTCTGACCTTCTTATTGACAATGAAACACAGAAACTGCATCGGAATTAAATACAAAATGCAAAATGCTGACTCAAATACAAGATGACTGGCTCTTCTTACGCTCTATACTTTGAACTTTTCCTGTGAGCCGGTATTTAGTTTCCGATGCTTCACTTCAGGTTTACTGTATATCTTGGACCTTCTTATTGACGACGAAACACAGAAATTGCATCGGAAGTAAATAGAAAAGGCACAATGCAGACATAAGTACAAGAAGACTGACTCTTCTTACTGACTATGATTTGAACATATCCTGTGTTACCAGTTTTACATTCCGATGCTTCACTATATGTTTACTGTATCCCATTGACCTTCTTGTTGACGATGAAACACAGAAATTGCATCGGATTGAAATACAAAAGGCACAATGCCGACATAAGTGCAAGAAGACTGACTCTTCATGCTGTGTATGGTTCGAACCATTCCTGTGACATTAGTTATAGATTCCGATGCTTCACTTCAGGTTTACTGTATCCCTCTGACCTTCTTATTGACGATGAAACACAGTAATTGAAACGGAATTAAATACAAAAGGCACAATGCTGGCTCATGTACAAGAAGACTGACTCTTCTTACTGTCTATGTTTTGCACCATTCCTGTGGCAGTAGTTATAGATTCCGATGCTTCACTTCAGGTTTTACTGTATCGCTCTGACATTCTTATTGACGATGAAACGCAGAAATTGCATCGGAATTAAATTCAAACAGCACAGTGCAGACTTAAGTACAAGAAAACTGACTCTCATTACTGACTATGTTGTGAACATTTCCTGTGAGACCAGAAAAGATTCCGATCCTTCACTATGTGTTTACTGTATGCCTTGGACCTTCTTATTGAAGATGAAACACAGAAATTGCAGCGGAATTAAATACAAAAGTCACAAAGCTGACTTAAGTATAAGAAGACTGACTCTTCTTACTGACTATGATTTAAACATTTCCTGTGAGACCAGTTTCGGATTCCGATGCTTCACTATACGTTTACTGTATCCCTTGGACAGTCTTACTGACGATGAAACACAGAAATTGCATCGGAAGTAAATACAAAATGCACAATGCCGAATTAAGTACAAGAAGACTGACTCTTATTGCTGTGTATGTTTTGAACCATTCCTGTGAAGCTAGTTATAGATTCCGATGCTTCACTCCAGGTTTACTGTATCCCTCTGACCTTCTTAATGACGGCGAAATACAGAAATTGCATCGGAATTAAATAGAAAAGGCACAATGCCAACTTAAGTTCAAGAAGACTGACTCTTCTTACTGACTATGTCTTGAACCATTCCTGTGACTCTAGTTATAGATTCCGATGCTTCACTTCACGTTTACTGTATCCCTCTGACCTTCGTTTTGACGATGAAACACAGAAATTGCAACGGAATTAAATACGAAAGGCTAAATGCCGACATAAGTACAAGAAGACTGACTCTTCCGTGTTTATATTTTCAACAATTCCTGTGACACTAGATACAGATTTCGATGCTCCACTACAGGTTTACTGAATCCCTTGGACCTTCTTATTGACGACGAAACACAGAAATTGCATCGGAATTAAATAGAAAAGGCACAATGCCGACTTAAGTACAAGAAGACTGACTCTTCTTACTGTCTATGTTTTGAACCATTCCTGTGACACTAGTTATAGATTCCGATGCTTCACTTCAGGTTTACTGTATCCCTTGGACCATCTTATTGACGACTAAACACAGAAATTGAATCAGGATTAAATACAAAAGGCACAACGCCGACTTAAGTACAAGAAGACTGTCCCTTCCTACTGTCTATGTTTTAACCATTTCTGTGACAGTAGTTATAGATTCCGATGCTTCACTACAGGTTTACTGTATCCCTCTGACCTTCTTATTGACAATGAAACACAGAAACTGCATCGGAATTAAATACAAAAGGCAAAATGCCGACTCAAATACAAGATGACTGGCTCTTCTTACGCTCTATGCTTTGAACTTTTCCTGTGAGCCGGTTTTTAGTTTCCGATGCTTCACTTCAGGTTTACTGTATATCTTGGACCTTCTTATTGACGACGAAACACAGAAATTGCATCGGAAGTAAATAGAAAAGGCACAATGCAGACATAAGTACAAGAAGACTGACTCTTCTTACTGACTATGATTTGAACATATCCTGTGTTACCAGTTTTACATTCCGATGCTTCACTATATGTTTACTGTATCCCATTGACCTTCTTGTTGACGATGAAACACAGAAATTGCATCGGATTTAAATACAAAAGGCACAATGCCGACATAAGTGCAAGAAGACTGACCCTTCATGCTGTGTATGTTTCGAACCATTCCTGTGACATTAGTTATGGATTCCGATGCTTCACTTCAGGTTTACTGTATCCCTCTGACCTTCTTATTGACGATGAAACACAGTAATTGCCACGGAATTAAATACCAAAGGCACAATGCTGGCTCATGTACAAGAAGACTGACTCTTCTTACTGTCTATGTTTTGCACCATTCCTGTGGCAGTAGTTATAGATTCCGATGCTTCACTTCAGGTTTTACTGTATCGCTCTGACATTCTTATTGACGATGAAACACAGAAATTGCATCGGAATTAAATTCAAACAGCACAGTGCAGACTTAAGTACAAGAAAACTGACTCTTCTTACTGACTATGTTGTGAACATTTCCTGTGAGACCAGAAAAGATTCCGATCCTTCACTATGTGTTTACTGTATGCCTTGGACCTTCTTATTGAAGATGAAACACAGATATTGCAGCGGAATTAAATACAAAAGGCACAAAGCTGACTTAAGTATAAGAAGACTGACTCTTCTTACTGACTATGATTTAAACATTTCCTGTGAGACCAGTTTTGGATTCCGATGCTTCACTATATGTTTACTGTATCCCTTGGACCTTCTTATTGACGATGAAACACAGAAATTGCATCGGAATTAAATACAAAAGGCACAAGGGCGACTTAAGTACAAGAAGACTGACTCTTCTTACTGGCTATGATTTGAACCATTCCTGTGACACTAGTTGTAGATTCCGATGCTTCACTTCAGGTTTACTGTATCCCTTGGACCTTCTTATTGACGACGAAACACTGAAATATAATCTGAATTAAATACAAAATGCACAATGCCGACATAAGTACAAGAAGACTGAGTCTTCCGTGTTTATGTTTTCAACCATTCCTGTGACACTAGAAATTGATTCCGATGCTCCACTTCAGGTTTACTGAATCCCTTGGATCTTCTTATTGACGACGAAACACAGAAATTGCATCTGAATTAAATACAAAATGCACAATGCCGAATTAAGTACAAGAAGACTGACTCTTATTGCTGTGTATGCTTTGAACCATTCCTGTGAAACTGGTTATAGATTACGATGCTTCACTTCAGGTTTACTGTATCCCTCTGACCTTCTTATTGACGGCGAAACACAGAAAATGCATCGGAATTATGTAGAAAAGGCACAAAGCCAACTTAAGTATAAGAAGACTGACTCTTCTTACTGACTATAATTTGAACATTTCCTGTGAGACCAGTTTTAGATGCCGATGCTTCACTATATATTTACTGTATCCCTTGGACCTTCTTATTGTCGATGAAACACAGAAATTGCGTCGGAATTAAATACAAAAGGCACAAGGCCGACTTAGGTACAAGAAGACTGACTCTTCTTACTGTCTATGATTTGAACCATTCCTGTGACACTAGTTATAGATTCCAATGCTTCACTTCAGGTTAACTGTATCCCTTGGACCTTGTTATTGACGATGAAACACAGAAATTGCATCTGAATTAATTACAAAAGGCACAATGCCGACTTAAGTACAAGAAGACTGACACTTCCGACTGTCTATGTTTTGAACCATTCCTGTGACACTAGTTATAGATTCCGATGCATCACTTCAGTTTTACTGTATCCCTTGGACCTTCTTATTGACGATGAAACACAGAAATTGCATCGGAATTAAATACAACAGGCACAATGCCGACTTAAGTACAAGAAGACTGACTCTTCTAGCTGTGTATGTTTTGAACCATTCCTGTGAAACTAGTTATACATTCCGATGCTTCACTCCAGGTTTACTGTATCCCTCTGACCTTCTTATTGACGATGAAACACAGAAACTGCATCGGAATTAAATACAAAAGGCACAATGCCGACTTAAGTACAAGAAGACAGACTCTTCCAACAGTCTATGTTTTGAACCATTCCTCTGACACTAGTTATAGATTCCGATGTTTCACTTCAGGTTTACTTTATCCTTCTGCCACTCTTATTGACAATGAAACACAGAAATTGCATCGGAATTAAATACAAAAGGCAAAATGCCGACTTAAGTACAAGAAGACTGACTCTTCTTACTGTGTATGTTTTGAACCTTTTCTGTGACACTAGTGATAGATTCCGATGTTTCACTTCAGGTTTACTGTATCCCTTGGACCTTCTTATTGACGACGAAACACAGAAATTGCATCGGAATTAAATACAATAGGCACAATGCCGACATAAGTACAAGAAGACTGACTATTCCGCGTTTATGTTTTCAACAATTCCTGTGACACTAGATATAGATTTCGATGCTCCACTTCAGGTTTACTGTATCCCTTGGACCTTCTTATTGACGATGAAACACATAAATAGCATCGGAATTAAATACAAAAGGCACAATGCCGACTTAAGTACAAGAAGACTGACTCTTCTTACTGTCTATGTTTTGAACCATTCCTGTGACAGTAGTTATAGATTCCGATGCTTCACTATAGGTTTACTGTATCCCTCTGACCTTCTTATTGACGATGAAACACAGAAACTGCATCGGAATTAAATACAAAAGGCAAAATGCCGACTCAAATACAAGATGACTGGCTCTTCTTACGCTCTATGCTTTGAACTTTTCCTGTGAGCCGGTTTTTAAATTCCGATTCTTCACTTCAGGTTTACTGTATCCCTTGGACCTTCTTATTGACGACGAAGCACAGAAATTGCATCGGAATTAAATAGAAAAGGCACAATGCAGACATAAGTACAAGAAGACTGACTCTTCTTACTGACTATGATTTGAACATTTCCTGTGAGACCAGTTTTACATTCCGATGCTTCACTATATGTTTACTGTATCCCATTGACCTTCTTGTTGACGATGAAACACCGAAATTGCATCGGAATTAAATACAAAAGGCACAATGCCGACATAAGTACAAGAAGACTGACTCTTCTTGCTGTGTATGTTTCTAACCATTCCTGTGACATTAGTTATAGATTCCGATGCTTCACTTCAGGTTTACTGTATCCCTCTGACCTTCTTATTGACGATGAAACACAGTAATTGCATCTGAATTAAATACAATAAATGCTTAATGCCAACTCATGTACAAGAAGACTGACTCTTCTTACTGACTATGTTGTGTACATTTCCTGTGAGACCAGAAAAGATTCCGGTCCTTCACTTCAGGTTTACTGTATCCCTTGGACCTTCTTATTGACGACGAAGCACAGAAATTGCATCGGAATTAAATAGAAAAGGCACAATGCAGACATAAGTACAAGAAGACTGCCTCTTCTTACTGACTATGATTTGAACATTTCCTGTGAGACCAGTTTTAGATTCCGATGATTCACTATATGTTTGCTGTATCCCTTGTACCTTCTTATTGACGATGAAACACAGAAATTGCATCGGAATTAAAAACAAAAGGCACAAGGGCGACTTAAGTACAAGAAGACTGACTCTACTTACTGACTATGCTTTGAACCATTCCTGTGACACTAGTTATAGATTCCGAAGCTTCACTTCAGGTTTACTGTATCCTTTGGACCTTCTTATTGACGACGAAACACAGAAATCGCATCTGAATTAAATACAAAATGCACAATGCCGACATAAGTACAAGAAGACTGACTCTTCCGTGTTTATGTTTTCAACCATTCCTGTGACACTAGATATTGAGTCCGATGCTCCACTTCAGGTTTACTGTACCCCTTGGACCTTCTTAGTGACGACGAAACACAGAAATTGCATCGGAATTAAATCGAAAAGGCACAATGCTGACTTAAGTACAAGAAGACTGACTCTTCCAACTGTCTATGTTTTGAACCATTCCTGTGACACTAGTTATAGATTCCGATGCTTCACTTCAGGTTTACTGTATCCATCTGACACTCTTATTGACGATGAAACACAGAAATTGCATCGGAATTAAATACAAGAGGCACAATGCCGACTTAAGTACAAGAAGACTGACTCTTCCTACTGTCTATGTTTTGAACCATTCCTGTGACACTAGTTATAGATTCCGAAGCTTCACTTCAGGTTTACTGTATCCTTTGGACCTTCTTATTGACGATGAAACAAAGAATTTGCATCGGAATTAAATACAAAGGGCACAATGTCTACTTAAGTACAAGATAACTGGCTCTTCTTACTCTCTATGCTTTGAAACTTTCCTGTGAGACCGGTTTTAGATTCCGATGCTTCACTTCAGGTTTACTGTATCCCTTGGACCTTCTTATTGACGACGAAACACAGAAATTGCATCGGAATTAAATAGAAAATGCACAATGCTGACTTAAGTACAAGAAGAATGACTCTTCCAACTGTCTATGTTTTGAACCATTCCTGTGACACCAGTTATAGCTTCCGATGCTTCACTTCAGGTTTACTGTATTCGTCTGACACTCTTACTGACGATGAAACACAGAAATTGCATCGGAATTAAATACAAGAGGCACAATGCCGACTTAAGTACAAGAAGACTGACTCTTCTTACTGTCTATGTTTTGAACCATTCCTGTGACACTAGTTATAGATACCGAAACTTCACTTCAGGTTTACTGTATCCTTTGGACCTTCTTATTGACGATGAAACAAAGAATTTGCATCGGAATTAAATACAAAAGGCACAATGTCTACTTAAGTACAAGAAGACTGACTCTTCTTACTGTCTATGTTTTGAGCAATTCCTGTGACACTAGTTGTAGATTCCGATGCTTGACTTCAGGTTTACTGTATCCCTTGGACCTTCTAATCGTCGATGAAACACAGAAATAGCATCGGAATTAAATACAAAAAGCACAATGCCGACTTAAGTACAAGAAGACTGACTCTTCTTACTGTCTATGTTTTGAACCATTCCTGTGACACTAGTTATAGATTCCGATGCTTCACTTCAGGTTTACTGTATCCCTTGGACCATCTTATTGACGACGAAACACAGAAATTGAATCAGGATTAAATACAAAAAGCACAATTCCGACTTAAGTACAAGAAGACTGACCCTTCCTACTGTCTATGTTTTAACCATTCCTGTGACACTAGTTATAGATTCCGATGCTTCACTACAAGTTTACTGTATCCCTCTGACCTTCTTGTTGACGATGAAACACAGAAATTGCATCGGAATTAAATACAAAAGGCACAATGCCGACTCAAATACAAGATGACTGTCTTTTCTTACTCTCTATGTTTGAACTTTTCCTGTGAGACGGGTTTTAGATTCCGATGCTTCACTTCAGGTTTACTGCATCCGATGGACCTTCTTATTGACGACGAAACACAGAAATTGGATCGGAATTAAATAGAAAATTCACAATGCCGACATAAGTACAAGAAGACTGATTCTTCTTACTGACTATGATTTGAACATTTCCTGTGAGACCAGTTTTACATTCCGATGCTTCACTATATGTTTACTGTAACCCTTTGACCTTCTTGTTGACGATGAAACACAGAAATCGCATCGGAATTAAATACGAAAGGCACAATGCCGACTTAAGTACAAGAAGGCCGACTCTGTTTGCTGTGTATGTTTTGAACCATTCCTGTGACATTGGTTGTAGATTCCGATGCTTCACTTCAGGTTTAGTGTTTCCCTCTGACCTTCTTATTGACGATGAAACACAGTAATTGCATCGGAATTAAATACAAAAGGTACAATGCCAACTCATGTACAAGAAGACTGACTCTTCTTACTGTCTATGTTTTGAACCTTTCCTGTGACACTAGATATAGATTCCGATGCTTCACTTCAGGTTTACTGTATCCCTTGGGCCTTCTTATTGACGACGAAACACAGAAATTGCATCGGAATTAAATAGAAAGGGCACAATGCACTCTTAAGTACAAGAAGACTGACTCTTCCTACTGCCTATGTTTTGAACCTTTCCTGTAACACTAGTTATAGATTCCGATGCTCCACTTCAGGTTTTACTGTATCCCTCTGACATTCTTATTGACGATGAAACACAGAAATTGCATCGGAATTATATACAAACGGCACAGTGCCGACTTAAGTACAAGAAGACTGACTCTTCTTACTGACTATTTTGTGATCATTTCCTGTGAGACCACTTTTAGATTCCGATGCTTCACTATATGTTTACTGTATCCCTTGGTCCTTCTTATTGACGATGAAACACAGAAATTGCATCGGAATTAAATACAAAAGGCACAATGCCGACTTAAGTACAAGACAGCTGACTCTTCCTACTGTCTATGTCTTGAACCATTTCTGTGACACTAGTTATAGATTCCGATGCTTCACTTCTGGTTTACTGTATCCCTCTGACATTCTTATTGACGATGAAACACAGAAATTTCGTCGGAATGAAATACAAACGGCACAGTGCCGACTTAAGTACAAGAAGACTGACTCTTCCTACTGTCTATGTATTAACCATTCCTGTGACACTAAATATAGATTCCGATGCTTCACTTCAGGTTTACTGTATCCCTCTGACCTTCTTATTGACGATGAAACACAGAAATTGCATCGGAATTAAATACAAAAGGCACAAAGCCGACTTAAGTATAAGAAGACTGCCTCTTCTTACTGACTATGATTTGAACATTTCCTGTGAGACCAGTTTTAGATTCCGGTGCTTCACTATATGTTTACTGTATCCCTTGGCCCTTCTTATTGACGATGAAACACAGAAATTGTATCGGAAGTAAATACAAAAGGCACAATGCCGACTTAAGTACAAGACGACTGACTCTTCTTACTGTCTATGTTTTGACCATTCCTGTGACACTAGTTATAGATTCCGATGCTTCGCTTCACTTTTACTGTATCCCTTGGACCTTGTTATTGACGATGAGACACAGAAATTGCATCTGAAGTAAATACAAAAAAGTACAATGCCGACTTAAGTACAAGAGGACTGACTCTTCCCACTCTCTACGTTTTGAGCAATTCGATTGACACTAGTTATAGATTCCGATGCTTCACTTCAGGTTTACTGTATCCTTTGGACCTCCTTATCGACGATGAAACACAGAAATAGCATCGGAATTAAATACAAAAGGCACAAATGCGGCTTAAGTACAAGAAGATTGACTCTTCTTACTGACTATGATTTGAACCATTCCTGTGACACTAGTTGTAGATTCCGACGCTTCACTTCAGGATTACTGTATCCCTTGGACCTTCTTACTGACGACGAAACACAGAAATTGCATCTGAATTAAATACAAAATGCACAATGCCGACATAAGTACAAGAAGACTGACTCTTCCGTGTTTATGTTTTCAACCATTTCTGTGACACTAGATATTGATTCCGATGCTCCACTTCAGGTTTACTGTATCCCTTGGACCTTCTTATTGACGACGAAACACAGAAATTGCATCTGAATTAAATACAAAATGCACAATGCCGAATTAAGTACAAGAAGACTGACTCATATTGCTGTGTATGTTTCGAACCATTCCTGTGAAACTAGTTATAGATTCCGATGCTTCACTTCAGGTTTACTGTACCCCTCTGACCTTCTTATTGACGACGAAACACAGAAAATGCATCGGAATTATGTAGAAAAGGCACAAAGCCAACTTAAGTAAAAAAGACTGATTCTTCTTACTGACTATGATTTGAACATTTCCTGTGAGACCAGTTTTAGATGCTGATGCTTCACTATATGTTTACTGTATCCCTTGGACCTTCTTGTTGACGATGAAACACAGAAATTGCATCGGAATTAAATACAAAAGGCACAATGCCGAGATCAGTACAAGAAGACTGACTCTTCTTGCTGTGTATGTTTCTAACCATTCCTGTGGCAATAGTTATAGATTCCGATGCTTCACTTCAGGTTTACTGTATCCCTCTGACCTTCTTATTGACGATGAAACACAGAAACTGCATCGGAATTAAATACAAAAGGCAAAATGCCGACTCAAATACAAGAT
The DNA here is from genome assembly GCF_021461385.2 of Schistocerca piceifrons. NCBI lineage: Eukaryota > Metazoa > Arthropoda > Insecta > Orthoptera > Acrididae > Schistocerca > Schistocerca piceifrons. Next base: position 9,293,598 of record NW_025727396.1, on the reverse strand, counting down.
GACTGGCTCTTCTTACGCTCTATACTTTGAACTTTTCCTGTGAGACGGGTTTTAGATTCCGATGCTTCACTTCAGGTTTACTGCATCCCATGGACCTTCTTATTGACGACGAAACACAGAAATTGCATCGGAATTAAATAGAAAAGGCACAATGCCGACATAAGTACAAGAAGACTGACTCTTCTTACTGGCTATGATTTGAACATTTCCTGTGAGACCAGTTTTAAATTCCGATGCTTCACTATATGTTTACTGTATCCCTTTGACCTTCTTGTTGACGATGAAACACAGATATCGCATCGGAATTAAATACAAAAGGCACAAAGCCGACTTAAGTACATGAAGACCGACTCTGTTTGCCGTGTATGTTTTGAACCATTCCTGTGACATTGGTTGTAGATTCCGATGCTTCACTTCAGGTTTACTGTTTCCATCTGACCTTCTTATTGACGATGAAACACAGTAATTGCATCGGAATTAAAAACTAAAGGCACAATGCCAACTCATGTACAAGAAGACTGACTCTACTTACTGTCTATGTTTTGAACCTTTCCTGTGACACTAGATATAGATTCCGATGCTTCACTTCAGGTTTACTGTATCCATTGGACCTTCTTATTGAGGATGAAACACAGAAATTACATCGGAATTAAATACAAAAGGCACAAAGCCGACTTAGGTATAAGAAGATTGACTCTTCTTACCGACTATGATTTGTACATTTCTTGTGAGACTAGTTTTAGATTCCGATGATTCACTATATGTTTAATGTATCCCTTGGTCCTTCTTATTGACGATGAAACACAGAAATTGCATCGGAATTAAATACAAAAGGCACAATGCCGACTTAAGTACAAGAAGACCGACTCTTCCGACTGTCTATGCTTTGAACCATTCCTGTGACACTAGTTATAGATTCCGATGCTTCACTTCTGGTTTACTGTATTCCTTGGACCTTCATATTGACGACGAAACACAGAAATTGAATCAGGATTAAATACAAAAGGCACAATACCGACTAAAGTACAAAAAGACTGACACTTCCTACTGTCTATGTTTTAACCATTCCTGTGACACTAGTTATAGACTCCGAAGCTTCACTTCAGGTTTACTGTATCCTTTGGACCTTCTTATTGACGATGAAACAATGAATTTGCATCGGAATTAAATACGAAAGGCACAATGTCTACTTAAGCACAAGAAGACTGACTCTTCTTACTGTCTATGTTTTGAGCGATTCCTGTGACAGTAGTTGCAGATTCCGATGCTTGACTTCAGGTTTACTGTATCCCTTGGACCTTCTAATCGTCGATGAAACACAGAAATAGCATCGGAATTAAATACAAAAGGCACAATGCCGACTTAAGTACAAGAAGACTGACTCTTCTTACTGTCTATGTTTTGAACCATTCCAATGACACTAGTTATAGATTCCTATGCTTCACTTCAGGTTTACTGTATCCCTTGGGCCATCTTATTGACGACGAAACACAGAAATTGAATCAGGATTAAATACAAAAGGCACAATTCCGACTTAAGTACAAGAAGACCGACCCTTCCTACTATCTATGTTTTAACCATTCCTGTGACACTAGTTATAGATTCCGATGCTTCACTACAGGTTTACTGTATCCCTCTGACCTTCTTGTTGACGATGAAACACAGAAATTGCATCGGAATTAAATACAAAACGCACAATGCCGACTCAAATACATGATGACTGGCTCTTCTTACTCTCTTTGTTTTGAAATTTTCCTGTGAGACGGGTTTTAGATTCCGATGCTTCACTTCAGGTTTACTGCATCCCATGGACCTTCTTATTGACGACGAAACACAGAAATTGCATCGGAATTAAATAGAAAATGCACAATGCCGACATAAGTACAAGAAGACTGACTCTTCTTACTGACTATGATTTGAACATTTCCTGTGAGACCAGTTTTAAATTCCGATGCTTCACTATATGTTTACTGTATCCCTTTGACCTTCTTGTTGACGATGAAACACAGAAATCGCATCGGAATTAAATACAAAAGGCACAAAGCCGACATAAGTACATGAAGAAAGACTCTGTTTGCTGTGTATGTTTTGAACCATTCCTGTGACATTGGTTGTAGATTCCGATGCTTGACTTAGGGGTTTACTGTTTCCCTCTGACCTTCTTATTGACGATGAAACACAGTAATTGCATCGGAATTAAAAACAAAAGGCACAATGCCAACTCATGTACAAGAAGACTGACTCTTCTTACTGTCTATGTTTTGAACCTTTCCTGTGACACTAGATATAGATTCCGATGCTTCACTTCAGGTTTACTGTATCCCTTGGACCTTCTTATTGACGACGAAACACAGAAATTGCATCGGAATTAAATAGAAAGGGCACAATGCACTCTTAAGTACAAGAAGACTGACTCTTCCTACTGCCTATGTTTTGAACCTTTCCTGTGACACTAGTCATAGATTCCGAAGCTCCACTTCAGGTTTTACTGTATCCCTCTGACATTCTTATTGACGATGAAACACAGAAATTGCATCGGAATTAAATACAAACGGCACAGTGCCGACTTAAGTACAAGAAGACTGACTCTTCTTACTGACTATTTTGTGAACATTTCCTGTGAGACCACTTTTAGATTCTGATGCTTCACTATATGTTTACTGTATCCCTTGGACCTTCTTATTGAGGATGAAACACAGAAATTACATCGGAATTAAATACAAAAGGCACAAAGCCGACTTAAGTATAAGAAGACTGACTCTTCTTACCGACTATGATTTGAACATTTCTTGTGAGACAATTTTTAGATTCCGATGGTTCACTATATGTTTACTGTATCCCTTGGTCCTTCGTATTGACGATGAAACACAGAAATTTCATCGGAATTAAATACAAAAGGCACAATGCCGACTTAAGTACAAGAAAACTGATCCTCTTACTGTCTATGCTTTGAACCATTTCTGTGACACTAGTTATAGAATCCGATGCTTCACTTCAGGTTCACTAAATCCCTCTGATCTTCTTATTGACGATGAAATACTGAAATTGCATCGGACTTTAATACAAGAGGCTCAATGCCGACTTAAGTACAAGAAGTCTGACTCTTCTTACTGTCTATGTTTTGAACCATTCCTGTTACACTAGTTATAGATTCCGATGCTTCACTTCAGGTATACTGTATCCCCTGGACCATCTTATAGACGACGAAACACAGAAATTGCACCGGAATTAAATACAAAAGGCACAAGGCCGACTTAAGTACAAGAAACTGACTCTTCTTAGTGTCTATGTTTTGAACCATTCCTGTGACACTAGTTATAGATTCCGATGCTTCACTTCAGGTTTACTGTATCCCTTGGACCTTCTTATTGACGATGAAACACAGAAATTGCATCTGAATTAAATACAAAAGGCACAATGCCGACTTAAGTACAAGAAGACTGACTCTTCCGACTGTCTATGTTTTGAACCATTCCTGTGACTCTAGTTATAGATTCCGATGCTTTACTTCACGTTTACTGTATCCCTCTGACCTTCTAATTGACGATGAAACACAGAAACTGCATCGGAATTAAATACAAAAGGCAAAATGCCGACTCAAATACAAGATGACTGGCTCTTCTTACGCTCTATGCTTTGAACTTTTCCTGTGAGCCGGTTTTTAGATTCCGATGCTTCACTTCAGGTTTTCTGTATCCCTTGGACCTTCTTATTGACGACGAAGCACAGAAATTGCATCGGAATTAAATAGAAAAGGCACAATGCAAACATAAGTACAAGAAGACTGACTCCTCTTACTGACTATGATTTGAACATTTCCTGTGAGACCAGTTTTACATTCCGATGCTTCACTATATGTTTACTGTAACCCATTGACCTTCTTGTTGACGATGAAACACAGAAATTGCATCGGAATTAAATACAAAAGGCACAATGCCGAAATAAGTACAAGAAGACTGACTCTTCTTGCTGTGTATGATTCTAACCATTCCTGTGACATTAGTTATAGATTCCGATGCTTCACTTCAGGTTTACTGTATCCCTCTGACCTTGTTATTGACGATGAAACACAGTAATTGCACCGGAATTAAATACAAAAGGCACAATGCCGGCTCATGTACAAGAAGACTGACTCTTCTTACTGTCTATGTTTTGCACCATTCCTGTGGCAGTAGTTATAGATTCCGATGCTTCACTTCAGGTTTTACTGTATCCTTCTGACATTCTTATTGACGAAGAAACACAGACATTGCATCGGAATTAAATACAAACGGCACAGTGCCGACTTAAGTACAAGAAAACTGACTCTTCTTACTGACTATGTTGTGAACATATCCTGTGAGACCAGAAAAGATTCCGGTCCTTCACTATATGTTTACTGTATGCCTTGGACCTTGTTATTTACGATGAAACACAGAAATTGCCTCGGAATTAAATACAAAAGGCACAAAGCCGACTTAAGTATAAGAAGACTGACTCTTCTTACTGACTATGATTTGAACGATTCCAGTGAGACCAGTTTTAGATTCCGATGCTTCACTATATGTTTGCTGTATCCCTTGTACCTTCTTATTGACGATGAAACACAGAAATTGCATCGGAATTAAATACAAAAGGCACAAGGGCGACTTAAGTACAAGAAGACTGACTCTTCTTACTGACTATGATTTGAACCATTCCTGTGACACTAGTTATAGATTCCGATGCTTCACTTCAGGTTTACTGTATCCCTTGGACCTTCTTATTTACGACGAAACACAGAAATTGCATCTGAAATAAATACAAAATGCACAATGCCGACATAAGTACAAGAAGACTGACTCTTCCGTGTTTATGTATTCAACCATTCCTGTGACACTAGATATTGATTCCGATGCTCCACTTCAGGTTTACTGTATCCCTTGGACCTTCTTATTGACGACGAAACACAGAAATTGCATCGGAATTAAATAGAAAAGGCACAATGCTGACTTAAATACAAGAAGACTGACTCTTCCAACTGTCTATGTTTTGAACCATTCCTCTGACACTAGTTATAGATTCCGATGCTTCACTTCAGGTTTACTGTATCCCTGTGACACTCTTATTGACGATGATACACAGAAATTGCATCGGAAATAAATACAAGAGGCACAATGCCGACTTAAGTACAAGAAGACTGACTCTTCTTACTGTCTATGTTTTGAACCATTCCTGTGACACTAGTTATAGACTCCGAAGCTTCACTTCAGGTTTACTGTATCCTTTGGACCTTCTTATTGACGATGAAACAAAGAATTTGCATCGGAATTAAATACAAAAGGCACAATGTCTACTTAAGTACAAGAAGACTGACTCTTCTTACTGTCTATGTTTTGAGCAATTCCTGTGACACTAGTTGCAGATTCCGCTGCTTGACTTCAGGTTTACTGTATCCCTTGGACCTTCTAATCGTCGATGAAACACAGAAATAGCATCGGAATTAAATACAAACGGCACAATGCCGACTTAAGTACAAGAAGACTGACTCTTCTTACTGTCTATGTTTTGAACCATTCCTGTGACACTAGTTATAGATTCCGATGCTTCACTTCAGGTTTACTGTATCCCTTGGGCCATCTTATTGACGACGAAACAAAGAAATTGAATCAGGATTAAATACAAAAGGCACTATTCCGACTTAAGTACAAGAAGACTGACCCTTTCTACTGTCTATGTTTTAACCATTCCTGTGACACTAGTTATAGATTCCGATGCTTCACTACAGGTTTACTGTATCCCTCTGACCTTCTTGTTGACGATGAAACACAGAAATTGCATCGGAATTAAATACAAAAGGCACAATGCCGACTCAAATACAAGATGACTGGCTCTTCTTACTCTCTATGCTTTGAACTAATCCTCTGAGACGGGTTTTAGATTCCGATGCTTCAGTTCAGGTTTACTGCATCCCATGGACCTTCTTATTGACGACGAAACACAGAAATTGCATCGGAATTAAATAGAAAAGGCACAATGCCGACATAAGTACAAGAAGACTGACTCTTCTTACTGACTATGATTTGGACATTTCCTGTGAGACCAGTTTTACATTCCGATGCTCCACTATATGTTTACTGTATCCCTTTGACCTTCTTGTTGACGATAAAACACAGAAATTGCATCGAAATTAAATACAAAAGGCACAAAGCCGACTTAAGTACATGAAGACCGACTCTGTTTGCTGTGTATGTTTTGAACCATTCCTGTGACATTGGTTGTAGATTCCGATGCTTCACTTCAGGTTTACTGTTTCCCTCTGACCTTCTTATTGACGATGAAACACAGTAATTGCATCGGAATTAAAAACAAAAGGCACAATGCCAACTCATGTACAAGAAGACTAACTCTTCTTACTGTCTATGTTTTGAACCTTTCCTGTGACACTAGATATAGATTCCGGTGCTTCCCTTCAGTTTTACTGTATCCCTTGGACCTTCTTATTGACGACGAAACACAGAAATTGCATCGGAATTAAATAGAAAGGGCACAATGCACTCTTAAGTACAAGAAGACTGACTCTTCCTACTGCCTATGTTTTGAACCTTTCCTGTGACACTAGTTATAGATTCCGATGCTCCACTTCAGGTTTTACTGTATCCCTCTGACATTCTTATTGACGATGAAACACAGAAATTGAATCGGAATTAAATACAAACGGCACAGTGCCGACTTAAGTACAAGAAGACTGACTCTTCTTACGGACTATTTTGTGAACATTTCCTGTGAGACCACTTTTAGATTCTGATGCTTCACTATATGTTTACTGTATCCCTTGGACCTTCTTATTGAGGATGAAACACATAAATTACATCGGAATTAAATACAAAAGGCACAAAGCCGACTTAAGTATAAGAAGACTGACTCTTCTTACTGACTATGATTTGAACATTTCTTGTGAGACAAGTTTTAGATTCCGATGATTCACTATATGTTTACTGTATCCCTTGGTCCTTCTTATTGACGATTAAAACACTGAAATTGCATCGGAATTAAATACAAAAGGCACATTGCCGACTAAATTACAAGAAGACTGACTCTTCCGACTGTCTATGTTTTGAACCATTCCTGTGACACTAGTTATAGATTCCGATGCTTCACTTCTGGTTTACTGTATTCCTTGGACCTTCATATTGACGACGAAACACAGAAATTGAATCAGGATTAAATACAAAAGGCACAATACCGACTAAAGTACAAGAAGACTGACACTTCCTACTGTCTATGTTTTAACCATTCCTGCGACACTAGTTATAGATTCCGATGCTGCACTTCCGGTTTTCCGTATCCCTCTGACCTTCTTATTGACGATGAAACACAGAAATTGCATCGGAATTAAATACAAAAGGCACAATGACGACTCAAATACAAAATGACAGGCACTTCATACTCTCTATGTTTTGAACCTTTCCTGTGAGACCGGTTTTTGATTCCGATGCTTCACTACAGGTTTACTGTATCCCTTGGACCTTGTTATTGACGATGAAACACAGAAATTGCATCGGAATTAAATACAAAAGGCACAATGCCGACTTAAGTACAAGAAGACTGATTCTTCTTACTGTCTATGCTTTGAACCATTCCTGTGTCACTAGTTATAGATTCCGATGCTTCACGTCAGGTTTACTGTATGCTTTGGACCTTCTTATTGACGACGAAACACAGAAATTGAATCGGGATTAAATACAACTGGCACAATGCCGACTTAAGTACAAGAAGACTGACTCTTCCAAATGTCTATGTTTTGAACCATTCCTGTGACACTAGTTATAGATTCCGATGCTTCACTTCAGGTTTACTGTATCCCTTGGACCTTGTTATTGACGATGAAACACAGAAATAGCATCTGAATTAAATACAAAAGGCACAATGCCGACTTAAGTACAAGAAGACTGACTCTACTTACTGTCTATGTTTTGAACCATTCCTGTGACACTAGTTATAGATTCCGAAGCTTCACTTCAGGTTTACTGTATCCTGTGGACCTTCTTATTGACGATGAAACAAAAAATTTTCATCGGAATTAAATACAAAAGGCACAATGTCTACTTAAGTACAAGAGGACTGACTCTTCTTACTGTCTATGTATTGACCAATTCCTGTGACACTAGTTGTAGATTCCGATGCTTCACTTCAGGTTTACAGTATCCCTTGGACCTTCTAATCGACGATGAAACACAGAATTAGCATCGGAATTAAATACAAAAGGCACAATGCCGACTTAAGTACAAGAAGACTGACTCTTCTTACTGTCTATGTTTTGAACCATTCCTGTTACACTAGTTATAGATTCCGATGCTTCACTTCAGGATTACTGTATCCCCTGGACCATCTTATTGACGACGAGACACAGAAATTGCATCGGAATTAAATACAAAAGGCACAAGGCCGACTTAGGTACAAGAAGACTGACTCTTCTTACTGTCTATGCTTTGAACCATTCCTGTGACACTAGTTATAGATTCCGATGCTTCACTTCAGGTTTACTGTATCCCTTGGACCTTGTTATTGACGATGAAACACAGAAATAGCATCTGAATTAAATACAAAAGGCACAATGCCGACTTAAGTACAAGAAGACTGACTCTTCCGAGTGTCTATGTTTTGAACCATTCCTGTGACTCTAGTTATAGATTCCGATGCTTTACTTCACGTTTACTGTATCCCTCTGACCTTCTTATTGACGATGAAACACAGAAACTGCATCGGAATTAAATACAAAAGGCAGAATGCCGACTCAAATGCAAGATGACTGGCTCTTCTTACGCTCTATGCTTTGAACTTTTCCTGTGAGCCGGTTTTTAGATTCCGATGCTTCACTTCCGGTTTACTGTATCCCTTGGACCTTCTTATTGACGACGAAGCACAGAAATCGCATCGAAATTAAATAGAAAAGGCACAATGCAGACATAAGTACAAGAAGACTGACTCTCCTTACTGACTATGATTTGAACATTTCCTGTAAGACCAGTTTTACATTCCGATGCTTCACTATATGTTTACTGTATCCCATTGACCTTCTTGTTGACGATGAAACACATAAATTGCATCGGAATTAAATACAAAAGGCACAATGCCGACATAAGTACAAGAAGACTGACTCTTCTTACTGACTATGATTTGAACATTTCCTGTGAGACCACTTTTAGATTCCGATGCTTCACTATATGTTTACTGTATCCCTTGTACCTTCTTATTGACGATGAAACACAGAAATTGCATCGGAATTAAATACGAAAGGCACAAGGGCGACTTAAGTACAAGAAGACTGACTCTTCTTACTGACTATGATTTGAACCATTCCTGTGACACTAGTTATAGATTCCGATGCTTCAGTTCAGGTTTACTGTATCCCTTGGACCTTCTTATTGACGACGAAACACAGAAATTGCATCTGAAATAAATACAAAATGCACAATGCCGACATAAGTACAAGAAGACTGACTCTTCCGTGTTTATGTTTTCAACCATTCCTGTGACACTAGATATTGATTCCGATGCTCCACTTCAGGTTTACTGTATCCCTTGGACCTTCTTATTGACGACGAAACACAGAAATTGCATCGGAATTAACTAGAAAAGGCACATTGCTGACTTAAGTACAAGAAGACTGACTCTTCCAACTGTCTATGTTTTGAACCATTCCTGTGACACTAGTTATAGATTCCGATGCTTCACTTCAGGTTTACTGTATCCCTCTGACACTCTTATTGACGATGAAAAACAGAAATTGCATCGGAATTAAATACAAGAGGCACAATGCCGACTTAAGTACAAGAAGACTGACTCTTCTTACTGTCTATGTTTTGAACCATTCCTGTGACACTAGTTATAGATTCCGAAGCTTCACTTCAGGTTTACTGTATCCTTTGGACCTTCTTATTGACGATGAAACAAAGAATTTGCATCGCAATTAAATACAAAGGGCACAATGTCTACTTAAGTACAAGATGACTGGCTCTTCTTACTCTCTATGCTTTGAAACTTTCCTGTGAGACCGGTTTTAGATTTCGATGCTTCACTTCAGGTTTACTGTATCCCTTGGACCTTTTTATTGACGACGAAACACAGAAATTGCATCGGAATAAAATAGAAAAGGCACAATTCTGACTTAAGTACAAGAACACTGACTCCTGTTACTGTCTATGTTGTGAACCATTCCTGTGACACTAGTTATAGACTCCGAAGCTTCACTTCCGGTTTACTGTATCCTTTGGACCTTCTAATCGTCGATGAAACACAGAAATAGCATCGGAAATAAATACAAAAGGCACAAAGCCGACTAAAGTACAAGAAGACTGACACTTCCTACTGTCTATGTTTTAACCATTCCTGCGACACTAGTTATAGATTCCGATGCTGCACTTCCGGTTTACTGTATACCTCTGACCTTCTTATTGACGATGAAACACAGAAATTGCATCCGAATTAAATACAAAAAAAACAATGACGACTCAAATACAAAATGACAGGCACTTCATACTCTCTATGTTTTGAACCTTTCCTGTGAGACCGGTTTTTGATTCCGATGCTTCACTACAGGTTTACTGTATCCCTTGGTCATTCTTATTGACGACGAAACACAGAAATTGCATCGGCATTAAATTGAAAAGGCACAATGCCGACATAAGTACGAGAGGACTGACTCTTCTTACTGACTATGATTTGAACATTTCCTGTGAGACCAGATTTAGATTCCGATGCTTCACTATATGTGTACTGTATCCCTTGGACCTTCTTGTTTACGATGAAACACAGAAATTTCATCGGAATTAAATACAAAAGGCACAATGCCGACTAAGTACAAGAAGACTGACTCTTCTTGCTGTGTATGTTTTGAACCATTCCTGTAACACTAGTTATAGATTCCGATGCTTCACTTCAGGTTTACTGTATCCCTCTGACCTTCTTATTGACGATGAAATACAGTAATTGCATCGGAATTAAATACAAAAGGCACAATGCCGACTCATGTACAAGAAGACTGACTCTTCTAACTGTCTATGTTTTGAACCTTTCCTGTGACACTAGATATAGATTCCGACGCTTCACTTCAGGTTTACTGTATCCCTTGGACCTTCGTATTGAAGACGAAACACAGAAATTGCATAGCAATTAAATAGAAAAGGCACAATGCCGACTTAAGTACAAGAAGACTGACTCTTCCTACTGTCTATGTCTTGAACCATTTCTGTGACACTAGTTATAGATTCCGATGCTTCACTTCTGGTTTACTGTATCCCTCTGACATTCTTATTGACGATGAAACACAGAAATTGCGTCGGAATTAAATACAAACGGCACAGTGCCGACTTAAGTACAAGAAGACTGACTCTTCCTACTGTCTATGTATTAACCATTCCTGTGACACTAGTTATAGATTCCGATGCTTCACTTCAGGTTTACTGTATCCCTTTGACCTTCTTATTGACGATGAAACACAGAAATTGCATCGGAATTAAATACAACAGGCACAATGGCGACTTAAGTACAAGAAGACTGACTCTTCCAAATGTCTATGTTTTGAACCATTCCTGTGACACTAGTTATAGATTCCGATGCTTCATTTGAGGTTTACTGTATCCCTCTGACACTATTATTGACGGTGAAACACAGAAATTGCATCGGAATTAAATACAAGAGGCACAATGCCGACTTAAGTACAAGAAGACTGACTCTTCTTACTGTCTATGTTTTGAACCATTCCTGTGACACTAGTTATAGATTCCGATGCTTCACTTCAGGTTTACGTTATCCCTTGGACCTTGTTATTGACGATGAAACACAGAAATTGCATCGGAAGTAAATACAAAAAAGTACAGTGCCGACTTAAGTACAAGAGGACTGACTCTTCCTACTGTCTACGTTTTGAGCAATTCGATTGACACTAGTTATAGATTCTGATGCTTCACTTCAGGTTTACTGTATCCTTTGGACCTTCTTATCGACGATGAAACACAGAAATAGCATCGGAATTAAATACAAAAGGCACAATGCCGACTTAAGTACAAGAAGACTGATTCTTCTTACTGTCTATGTTTTGAACCATTCCTGTGTCACTAGTTATAGATTCCGATGCTTCACTTCAGGTTTACTGTATGCTTTGGACCTTCTTATTGACGACGAAACACAGAAATTGAATCGGGATTAAATACAAATGGCACAATGCCGACTTAACTACAAGAAGACAGACTTTTCCTACTGTCTATGTATTAACCATTCCTGTGACACTAAGTATATATTCTGATGCTTCACTTCAGGTATACTGTATCCCTCTGACCTTCTTATTGACGATGAAACACAGAAATGGCATCGGAATTAAATACAACAGGCACAATGCCGACTTAAGTACAAGAAGACTGACTCTTCCAAATGTCTATGTTTTGAACCATTCCTGTGACACTAGTTATAGATTCCGATGCTTCACTTCAGGTTTACTGTATCCCTCTGACACTAATATTGACGATGAAACACAGAAATTGCATCGGAATTAAATACAAGAGGCACAATACCGACTTAAGTACAAGAAGACTGACTCTTCTTACTGTCTATGTTTTGAACCATTCCTGTGACACTAGTTATAGATTCCGAAGCTTCACTTCAGGTTTACTGTATCCTTTGGACCTTCTTATTGACGATGAAACAAAGAATTTGCATCGGAATTAAATACAAAAGGCACAATGCCGACTCATGTACAAGAAGACTGACTCTTCTAACTGTCTATGTTTTGATCCTTTCCTGTGACACTAGATATAGATTCCGATGCTTCACTTCAGGTTTACTGTATCCCTTGGACCTTCTTATTGAAGACGAATCACAGAAAGTGCATCGCAATTAAATAGAAAATGCACAATGCCGACTTAAGTACAAGAAGACTGACTCTTCTTACTGTCTATGTTTTGAACCATTCCTGTTACACTGGTTATAGATTCCGATGCTTCACTTCAGGTTTACTGTATCCCCTGGACCATCTTATTGACAACGAAACACAGAAATTGAATCAGGATTAAATACAAAAGGCACAATTCCGACTTAAGTAAAAGAAGACTGACCCTTCCTACTGTCTACGTTTTAACCATTCCTGTGACACTAGTTATAGATTCCGATGCTTCACTTCAGGTTTACTGCATCCCATGGACCTTCTTATTGACGACGAAACACAGAAATTGCATCGGAATTAAATAGAAATGGCACAATGCCGACATAAGTACAAGAAGACTGACTCTTCTTACTGACTATGATTTGAACATTTCCTGTGAGACCAGTTTTACATTCCGATGCTTCACTATATGTTTACTGTATTCCTTTGACCTTCTTGTTGACGATGAAACACAGAAATCGCATCGCAATTAAATACAAAAGGCACAATGCCAACTCATGTACAAGAAGACTGACTCTTCTTACTGTCTATGTTTTGAACCTTTCCTGTGACACTAGATATAGATTCCGATGCTTCACTTCAGGTTTACTGTATCCCTTGGACCTTCTTATTGACGATGAAACACAGTAATTGCATCGGAATTAATACAAAAGGCACAATGCCGACTCATGTACAAGAAGACTGACTCTTCTAACTGTCTATGTTTTGATCCTTTCCTGTGACACTAGATATAGATTCCGATGCTTCACTTCAGGTTTACTGTATCCCTTGGACCTTCTTATTGAAGACGAATCACAGAAAGTGCATCGCAATTAAATAGAAAATGCACAATGCCGACTTAAGTACAAGAAGACTGACTCTTCCTACTGTCTATATCTTGAACCATTTCTGTGACACTAGTTATAGATTCCGATGCTTCACTTCTGGTTTACTGTATCCCTCAGACATTCTTATTGACGATGAAACACAGAAATTGGATCGGAATTAAATACAAACGGCACAGTGCCGACTTAAGTACAAGAAGACTGACTCTTCCTACTGTCTATGTATTAACCATTCCTGTGACACTAGTTATAGATTCCGATGCTTCACTTCAGGTTTACTGTATCCCTCTGACCTTCTTATTGACGATGAAACACAGAAATTGCATCGGAATTAAATACAGAAAGCACAAAGCCGACTTAAGTATAAGAAGACTGCCTCTTCTTACTGACTATGGTTTGAACATTTCCTGTGAGACCAGTTTTAGATACCGGTGCTTCACTATATGTTTACTGTATCCCTTGGACCTTCTTGTTTACGATGAAACACAGAAATTTCATCGGAATTAAATACAAAAGGCACAATGCCGACTTAAGTACAAGAAGACTGACTCTTCTTACTGTCTATGTTTTGAACCATTCCTGTGACACTAGTTATAGATTCCGATGCTTCACTTCAGGTTTACTGTATCCCTCTGACACTCTTATTGGCGACGAAACACAGAAATTGCATCGGAATTAAATACAAAAGGCACAATGCCGACTTAAGTACAAGAAGACTGACTCTTCTTACTGTCTATGATTTGAACCATTCCTGTGTCACTAGTTATAGATTCCGATGCTTCACTTCAGGTTTACTGTATCCTTTGGACCTTGTTATTGACGATGAAACACAGAAATCGCATCGGAATTAAATACAAAAGGCGCAATTCCGACTTAAGTACAAGAAGACCGACTCTGTTTGCTGTGTATGTTTTGAACCATTCCTGTGACATTGGTTGTACATTCTGATGCTTCACTTCAGGTTTACTGTATCCCTCTGACCTTCTTATTGACGATGAAACACAGTAATTGCATCGGAATTAAATACAAAAGGCACAATGCCAACTCATGTACAAGAAGACTGACTCTTCTTACTGTCTATGTTTTGAACCTTTCCTGTGACACTAGATTTAGATTCCGATGCTTCACTTCAGGTTTACTGTATCCCTTGGACCTTGTTATTGACGACGAAACACAGAAATTGCATCGGAATTAAATAGAAAGGGCACAATGCAGTCTTAAGTACAAGAAGACAGACTCTTCCTACTGCCTGCGTTTTGAACCTTTCCTGTGACACTAGTTATAGATCCGATGCTCCACTTCAGGTATTACTGTATCCCTCTGACATTCTTATTGACGATGAAACACAGAAATTGCATCGGAATTAAATACAAACGGCACAGTGACGACTTAAGTACAAGAAGACTGAATCTTCTTACTGACCATTTTGTGAACATTTCCTGTGAGACCACTTTTAGATTCCGATGCTTCACTATATGTTTACTGTATCCCTTGGACCTTCTTATTGAAGATGAAACACAGAAATTGCATCGGAATTAAATACAAAAGGCACAAAGCCGACTTAAGTACAAGAAGACTGACTCTTCCGACTGTCTATGTTTTGAACCATTCCTGTGACACTAGTTATAGATTCCGATGCTGCACTTCCGGTTTACTGTATCCCTCTGACCTTCTTATTGACGATGAAACACAGAAATTGCATCGGAATTAAATACAAAGGGCACAATGCCGACTCAAATACAAAATGACAGGCTCTTCTTACTCTCTATGTTTTGAACCTTTCCTGTGAGACCGGTTTTTGATTCCGATGCTTCACTACAGGTTTACAGTATCCCTTGGTCATTCTTATTGACGACGAAACACAGATATTGCGTCGGAATTAAATTGAAAAGGCACAATGCCGAAATAAGTACGAGAGGACTGACTCTTCTTACTGACTATGATTTGAACATTTCCTGTGAGACCAGATTAATATTCCGATGCTTCACTATATGTTTACTGTATCCCTTGGACCTTCTTGTTTACGATGAAACACAGAAATTTCATCGGAATTAATTACAAAAGGCACAATGCCGACTCATGTACAAGAAGACTGACTCTTCTAACTGTCTATGTTTTGATCCTTTCCTGTGACACTAGATATAGATTCCGATGCTTCACTTCAGGTTCACTGTATCCCTTGGACCTTCTTGTTTACGATGAAACACAGAAATTGCATCGGAATTAAATACAAAAGGCACAAAGCCGACTTAAGTACAAGAAGACTGACTCTTCTTGCTGTGTATGTTTTGAACCATTCCTGTGACACTAGTTATAGATTCCGATGCTTCACTTTAGGTTTACTGTATCCCTCTGACCTTCTTATTGACGATGAAACACAGTAATTGCATCGGAATTAATACAAAAGGCACAATGCCCACTCACGTACAAGAAGACTGACTCTTCTAACTGTCTATATTTTGATCCTTTCCTGTGACACTAGATATAGATTCCGATGCTTCACTTCAGGTTCACTGTAACCCTTGGACCTTCTTATTGAAGACGAAACACAGAAATTGCATCGCAATTAAATAGATAAGGCACAATGCCGACTTAAGTACAAGAAGACTGACTCTTCCTACTGTCTATGTCTTGAACCATTTCTGTGACACTAGTTATAGATTCCGATGCTTCACTTCTGGTTTACTGTATCCCTGTGACATTCTTATTGACGATGAAACACAGAAATTGCGTCGTAATTAAATACAAGCGGCACAGTGCCGACTTAAGTACAAGAAGACTGACTCTTCCTACTGTCTATGTATTAACCATTCCTGTGACACTAGTTATAGATTCCGATGCTTCACTTCAGGTTTACTGTATCCCTCTGACCTTCTTATTGACGATGAAACACAGTAATTGCATCGGAATTAAATACAAAAGGCACAATGCCAACTCATGTACAAGAAGACTGACTCTTCTTACTGTCTATGTTTTGAACCTTTCCTGTGACACTAGATTTAGATTCCGATGCTTCACTTCAGGTTCACTGTATCCCTTGGACCTTCTTGTTTACGATGAAACACAGAAATTGCATCGGAATTAAATACAAAAGGCACAAAGCCGACTTAAGTACAAGAAGACTGACTCTTCTTGCTGTGTATGTTTTGAACCATTCCTGTGACACTAGTTATAGATTCCGATGCTTCACTTTAGGTTTACTGTATCCCTCTGACCTTCGTATTGACGATGAAACACAGTAATTGCATCGGAATTAATACAAAAGGCACAATGCCGACACATGTACAAGAAGACTGACTCTTCTAACTGTCTATATTTTGATCCTTTCCTGTGACACTAGATATAGATTCCGATGCTTCACTTCAGGTTCACTGTAACCCTTGGACCTTCTTATTGAAGACGAAACACAGAAATTGCACCGCAATTAAATAGATAAGGCACAATGCCGACTTAAGTACAAGAAGACTGACTCTTCCTACTGTCTATGTCTTGAACCATTTCTGTGACACTAGTTATAGATACCGATGCTTCACTTCTGGTTTACTGTATCCCTGTGACATTCTTATTGACGATGAAACACAGAAATTGCGTCGTAATTAAATACAAGCGGCACAGTGCCGACTTAAGTATAAGAAGACTGACTCTTCTTACTGCCTATGATTTGAACATTTCCTGTGAGACCAGTTTTAGAATCCGGTGCTTCACTATATGTTTACTGTATCCCTTGGACCTTCTTATTGACGATGAAACACAGAAATTGTATCGGAATTAAATACAAAAGGCACAATGCCGACTTAAGTACAAAAAGACTGACTCTTCTTACTGTCTATGTTTTGAACCATTCCTGTGACACTAGTTATAGATTCCGATGCTTCACTTCAGGTTTACTGTATCCCTTGGACCTTGTTATTGACGATGAAACACAGAAATTGCATCGGAAGTAAATACAAAAAAGTACAATGCCGACTTAAGTACAAGAGGACTGACTCTTCCTACTGTCTACGTTTTGAGCAAATCGATTGACACTAGTTATAGATTCTGATGCTTCACTTCAGGTTTACTGTATCCTTTGGACCTTCTTATCGACGACGAAACACAGAAATTGAATCGGGATTAAATACAAAAGGCACAATGCCGACTTAACTACAAGAAGACAGACTCTTCCTACTACCTATGTATTAACCATTCCTGTGACACTAGTTATAGATTCCGATGCTTCACTTCAGGTTTACTGTATCCCTCTGACCTTCTTATTGACGATGAAACACAGTAATTGCATCGGAATTAAATACAAAAGGCACAATGCCAACTCATGTACAAGAAGACTGACTCTTCTTACTGTCTATGTTTTGAACCTTTCCTGTGACACTAGATTTAGATTCCGATGCTTCACTTCAGGTTTACTGTATCCCTTGGACCTTCTTATTGACGACGAAACACAGAAATTGCATCGGAATTAAATAGAAAGTGCACAATGCAGTCTTAAGTACAAGAAGACAGACTCTTCCTACTGCCTATGTTTTGAACCTTTCCTGTGACACTAGTTATAGATCCGATGCTCCACTTCAGGTTTTACTGTATCCCTCTGACATTCTTATTGACGATGAAACACAGAAATTGCATCGGAATTAAATACAAACGGCACAGTGCCGACTTAAGTACAAGAAGACTGAATCTTCTTACTGACCATTTTGTGAACATTTCCTGTGAGACCACTTTTAGATTCCGATGCTTCACTATATGTTTACTGTATCCCTTGGACCTTCTTATTGAAGATGAAACACAGAAATTGCATCGGAATTAAATACAAAAGGCACAAAGGCGACTTAAGTACAAGAAGACTGACTCTTCCGACTGTCTATGTTTTGAACCATTCCTGTGACACTAGTTATAGATTCCGATGCTGCACTTCCGGTTTACTGTATCCCTCTGACCTTCTTATTGACGATGAAACACAGAAATTGCATCGGAATTAAATACAAAGGGCACAATGCCGACTCAAATACAAAATGACAGGCTCTTCTTACTCTCTATGTTTTGAACCTTTCCTGTGAGACCGGTTTTTGATTCCGATGCTTCACTACAGGTTTACAGTATCCCTTGGTCATTCTTATTGACGACGAAACACAGTTATTGCGTCGGCATTAATTTTAAAAGGCACAATGCCGACATAAGTACGAGAGGACTGACTCTTCTTACTGACTATGATTTGAACATTTCCTGTGAGACCAGATTAAGATTCCGATGCTTCACTATATGTTTACTGTATCCCTTGGACCTTCTTGTTTACGATGAAACACAGAAATTTCATCGGAATTAAATACAAAAGGCACAATGCCGACTTAAGTACAAGAAGACTGACTCTTCTTGCTGTGTATGTTTTGAACCATTCCTGTGACACTAGTTATAGATTCCGATGCTTCACTTTAGGTTTACTGTATCCCTCTGACCTTCTTATTGACGATGAAACACAGTAATTGCATCGGAATTAATACAAAAGGCACAATGCCGACTCATGTACAAGAAGACTGACTCTTCTAACTGTCTATGTTTTGATCCTTTCCTGTGACACTAGATATAGATTCCGATGCTTCACTTCAGGTTCACTGTATCCCTTGGACCTTCTTATTGAAGACGAAACACAGAAATTGAATCGCAATTAAATAGATAAGGCACAATGCCGACTTAAGTACAAGAAGACTGACTCATCCTACTGTCTATGTCTTGAACCATTTCTGTGACACTAGTTATAGATTCCGATGCTTCACTTCTGGTTAACTGTATCCCTCTGACATTCTTATTGACGATGAAACACAGAAATTGCGTCGGAATTAAATACAAACGGCACAGTGCCGACTTAAGTACAAGAAGACTGACTCTTCCTACTGTCTATGTATTAACCATTCCTGTGACACTAGTTATAGATTCCGATGCTTCACTTCAGGTTTACTGTATCCCTCTGACCTTCTTATTGACGATGAAACACAGAAATTGCATCGGAATTAAATACAAAAGGCACAAAGCCGACTTAAGTATAAGAAGACTGACTCTTCTTACTGCCTATGATTTGAACATTTCCTGTGAGACCAGTTTTAGATTCCGGTGCTTCACTATATGTTTACTGTATCCCTTGGACCTTCTTATTGACGATGAAACACAGAAATTGTATCGGAATTAAATACAAAAGGCACAATGCCGACTTAAGTACAAGAAGACTGACTCTTCTTACTGTCTATGTTTTGAACCATTCCTGTGACACTAGTTATAGATTCCGATGCTTCACTTCAGGTTTACTGTATCCCTCTGACCTTCTTATTGACGATGAAACACATAAATTGCATCGGAATTAAATACAACAGGCACAATGCCGACTTAAGTACAAGAAGACTGACTCTTCCAAATGTCTATGTTTTGAACCATTCCTGTGACACTAGTTATAGATTCCAATGCTTCACTTCAGGTTTACTGTATCCCTCTGACACTCTTATTGGCGACGAAACACAGAAATTGCATCGGAATTAAATACAAAAGGCACAAAGCCGACTTAAGTACAAGATGACTGACTCCTCCTACTGTCTATGTTTTGAACCATTCCTGTGACACTAGTTATAGATTCCGAAGCTTCACTTCAGGTTTACTGTATCCTTTGGACCTTCTTATTGACGATGAAACAAAGAATTTGCATCGGAATTAAATACAAAAGGCACAATGTCTACTTAAGTACAAGAAGACTGACTCTTCTTACTGTCTATGTTTTGAGCAATTCCTGTGACACTAGTTGTAGATTCCAATGCTTCACTTCAGGTTTACTGTATCCCTTGGACCTTCTAATCGACGATGAAACACAGAATTAGCATCGGAATTAAATACAAAAGGCACAATGCCGACTTAAGTACAAGAAGACTGACTCTTCTTACTGTCTATGTTTTGAACCATTCCTGTTACACTAGTTATAGATTCCGATGCTTCACTTCAGGTTTACTGTATCCCCTGGACCATCTTATTGACGACGAAACACAGAAATTGAGTCAGGATTAAATACAAAAGGCACAATTCCGACTTAAGTAAAAGAAGACTGACCCTTCCTACTGTCTACGTTTTAACCATTCCTGTGACACTAGTTATAGATTCCGATGCTTCACTACAGGTTTACTGTTTCCCTCTGACCTTCTTGTTGACGATGAAACACAGAAATTGCATCGGAATTAAATACAAAAGGCACAATGCCGACTCAAATACAAGATGACTGGCTCTTCTTACTCTCTATGTTTTGAACTTTTCCTGTGAGACGGGTTTTAGATTCCGATGCTTCACTTCAGGTTTACTGCATCCCATGGACCTTCTTATTGACGACGAAACACAGAAATTGCATCGGAATTAAATAGAAAAGGCACAATGCCAACATAAGTACAAGAAGACTGACTCTTCTTACTGATTATGATTTGAACATTTCCTGTGAGACCAGTTTTACATTCCGAGGCTTCACTATATGTTTACTGTATCCCTTTGACTTTCTTGTTGACGATGAAACACAGAAATCGCATCGCAATGAAATACAAAATTCACAATGCCAACTCATGTACAAGAAGACTGACTCTTCTTACTGTCTATGCTTTGAACCTTTCCTGTGACACTAGATATAGATTCCGATGCTTCACTTCAGGTTTACTGTATCCCTTGGACCTTCTTATTGACGACGAAACACAGAAATTGCATCGGAATTAAATAGAAAGGGCACAATGCAGTCTTAAGTACAAGAAGACTGACTCTTCCTACTGCCTATGTTTTGAACCTTTCCTGTGAAACTAGTTATAGATTCCGATGCTCCACTTCAGGTTTTACTGTATCCCTCTGACATTCTTATTGACGATGAAACACAGAAATTGCATCGGAATTAAATACAAACGCCACAGTGCCGACTTAAGTACAAGAAGACTGACTCTTCTTACTGACTATTTTGTGAACATTTCCTGTGAGACCACTTTTAGATTCCGAAGCTTCACTATATGTTTACTGTATCCATTGGTCATTCTTATTGACGATGAAACACAGAAATTGCATCGGAATTAAATACAAAAGGCACAATGCCGACTTAAGTACAAGAAGACTGACTCTTCCGACTGTCTATGATTTGAACCTTTCCTGTGACACTAGTTATAGATTCCGATGCTTCACTTCAGGTTTACTGTATTCCTTGGACCTTCATATTGACGACGAAACACAGAAATTGGATCAGGATTAAATACAAAAGGCACAATACCGACTAAAGTACAAGAAGACTGACTCTTCCGACTGTCTATGTTTTAACCATTCCTGCGACACTAGTTATAGATTCCGATGCTGCACTTCCGGTTTACTGTATCCCTCTGACCTTCTTATTGACGATGAAACACAGCAATTGCATCGGAATTAAATACAAAAGGCACAATGCCGACTTAAGTACAAGAAGACTGACTCTTCCGACTGTCTATGTTTTGAACCATTCCTGTGACACTAGTTATAGATTCCGATGCTTCACTTCAGGTTTACTGTATTCCTTGGACCTTCATATTGACGACGAAACACAGAAATTGGATCAGGATTAAATACAAAAGGCACAATTCCGACTAATGTAGAAGAAGACTGACTCTTCCGACTGTCTATGTTTTAACCATTCCTGCGACACTAGTTATAGATTCCGATGCTGCACTTCCGGTTTACTGTATCCCTCTGACCTTCTTATTGACGATGAAACACAGAAATTGCATCAGAATTAAATACAAAAGGCACAATGCCGACTCAAATACAAAATCACAGGCTCTTCTTACTCTCTATGTTTGAACCTTTCATGTGAGACCGGTTTTTGATTCCGATGCTTCACTACAGGTTTGCTGTATCCCTTGGTCATTCTTATTGACGACGAAACACAGAAATTGCATCGGCATTAAATTGAAAAGGCACAATGCCGACATAAGTACGAGAGGGCTGACTCTTCTTACTGACTAAGATTTGAACATTTCCTGTGAGACCACATTTAGATTCCGATGCTTCACTATATGTTTACTGTATCCCTTGGACCTTCTTGTTTACGATGAAACACAGAAATTTCATCGGAATTAAATACAAAAGGCACAATGCCCACTTAAGTACAAGAAGACTGACTCTCCTTGCTGTGTATGTTTGAACCATTCCTGTGACACTAGTTACAGATTCCGATGCTTCACTTTAGGTTTACTCTATCCCTCTGACCGTCTTATTGACGATGAAACCCAGTAATTGCATCGGAATTAAATACAAAAGGCACAATGCCGACTTAAGTACAAGAAGACTGACTCTTCTTACTGTCTATGTTTTGAACCATTCCTGTGTCACTAGTTATAGATTCCGATGCTTCACTTCAGGTTTACTGTATCCCTCTGACATTCTTATTGACGATGAAACACAGAAATTGCGTCGGAATTAAATACAAAAGGCACAAAGCCGACTTAAGTATAAGAAGACTACGTCTTCTTACTGACTATGATTTGAACATTTCCTGTGAGACCAGTTTTAGATTCCGGTGCTTCACTATATGTTTACTGTATCCCTTGGACCTTCGTATTGACGATGAGACACAGAAATTTCATCGGAATTAAATACAAAAAGCACAATGCCGACTTAAGTACAAGAGGACTGACTCTTCCTACTGTCTATGTTTTGAACCATTCCTGTGACACTAGTTATAGATTCCGATGCATCACTGCAGGTTTACTGTATCCCTCTGACACTCTGATTGACGATGAAACACAGAAATTGCATCGGAATTAAATACAAAAGGCACAATGCCGACTTAAGTACAAGAAGACTCACTCATCTTACTGTCTATGTTTTGAACCATTCCTGTGACACTAGTTATAGATTCCGAAGCTTCACTTCAGGTTTACTGTATCCTTTGGACCTTCTTATTGACGATGAAACTCAGAATTTGCATCGGAAGTAAATACAAAAAAGTACAATGCCGTCTTAAGTACAAGAGGACTGACTCTTCCTACTGTCTATGTTTTAAGCAATTCGATTGACACTAGTTATAGATTCCGATGCTTCACATCAGGTTTACTGTATCTTCTGGACCTTCTTATCGACGATGAAACACAGAAATAGCATCGGAATTAAATACAAAAGGCACAATGCCGACTTAAGTACAAGAAGACTGACTCTTCTTACTGTCTATGTTTTGAACCATTCCTGTGTCACTAGTTATAGATTCCGATGCTTCATTTCAGGTTTACTGTATACCTTGGACTTTCTTATTGACGACGAAACACAGAAATTGAATCGGGATTAAATACAAAAGGCACAATGCCGACTTAACTACAAGAAGACAGACTCTTCCTACTGTCTATGTTTTAACCATTCCTGTGACACTAGTTATAGATTCCGATGCTTCACTTCAGGTTTACTGTATCCCTCTGACCTTCTTATTGACGATGAAACACAGAAATTGCATCGGAATTATATAGAAAAGGCACAATGCCGACTTAAGTACAAGAAGACTGACTCTTCCAAATGTCTATATCCTGTGACACTAGTTATAGATTCCGATGCTTCACTTCATGTTTACTGTATCCCTCTGACACTTTTATTGACGATGAAACACAGAAATTGCATCGGAATTAAATACAAAAGGCACAATGCCGACTTAAGTACAAGATGACTGACTCTTCCTACTGTCTATGTTTTGAACCATTCCTGTGACACTAGTTATGGATTCCGATGCTTCACTTCAGGTTTTCTGTATCCCTCTGACACTCTTATTGACGATGAAACACAGAAATTGCATCGGAATTAAATACAAAACGCACAATGCCGACTTAAGTACAAGAAGACTCACTCATCTTACAGTCTATGTTTTGAACCATTCCTGTGACACTAGATATAGATTCCTAAGCTTCACTTCAGGTTTACTGTATCCTTTGGACCTTCTAATTGACGATGAAACACAGAATTTGCATCGGAATTAAAGACAAAAAAGTACAATGCCGACTTTAGTACAAGAAGACTGACTCTTCCTACTGTCTATGTTTTGAGCAAATCGATTGACACTAGTTATGGATTCCGATGATTCACTTCTGGTTTACTGTATCCTTTGCACCTTCTTATCGACGATGAAACACAGAAATAGCATCAGAATTAAATACAAAAGGCACAATGCCGACTTAAGTACAAGAAGACTGACTCTTCCTACTGTCTATGTATTAACCATTCCTGTGACACTAGTTATAGATTCCGATGCTTCACTTCAGGTTTACTGTATCCCTCTGACCTTCTTATTAACGATGAAACACAGAAATTGCATCGGAATTAAATACAAAATGTACAGTGCCGACTTACGTACAAGAAGACTGACTCTTCTTAATGACTATGTTGTAAACATTTCCTGTGAAACCAGTTTTAGATTCCGATGCTTCACTATATGTTTACTGTATTCCTTGGAACTTCTTATTGATGATGAAATACAGAAAGTGTATCGGAATTAAATACAAAAGGCACAATGCCGACTTCAGTGTAAGAAGACTGACTCTTCTTACTGACTATGATTTGAACATTTCCTGTGAGACCAGTTTTAGATTCCGATGTTTCACTATATGTTTACTGTATCCCTTGGACCTTCTTATTGACGAAGAAACTTAGAAATTGCATTGGAATTAAATACAAAAGGCACAATACTGACTTAAGTACAAGAAGACTGACTCTTCTTACTGTCTATGTTTTGAACCATTCCTGTGACACTAGTTATAGATTCCGATGCTTCACTTCAGGTTTACTGTATCCCTTGGACATTGTTATTGACGATGAAACACAGAAATTGCATCGGAATTAAATACAAATGGCACAATGCCGACTTAAGTACAAGAAGACTGACTCTTCCTACTGTCTATGTTTTGAACCATTCCTGTGACACTTGATACAGATTCCGATGCTTCACGTCTGGTTTACTCTATCCCTTGGACCTTTTTATTGCCGATGAAACACAGAAATTGCATCGGAATTAAATACAAAAGGCACAATGCCCACTTAAGTACAAGAAGACTCACTCATCTTACTGTCTATGTTTTGAACCATTCCTGTGACACTAGTTATAGATTCCGAAGCTTCACTTCAGGTTTACTGTATCCTTTGGACCTTCTTATTGACGATGAAACACAGAATTTGCATCGGAATTAAATACAAAAAAGTACAATGCCGACATTAGTACAAGAAGACTGAATCTTCCTACTGTCTATGTTTTGAGCAATTCGATTGACACTAGTTATAGATTCCGATGCTTCACTTCTGGTTTACTGTATCCTTTGGACCTTCTTACCGACGATGAAACACAGAAATAGCATCGGAATTAAATACAAAAGGCACAATCCCGACTTAAGTACAAGAAGACTGACTCTTCTTACTGTTTATGTTTTGAACCATTCCTGTGTCACTAGTTATAGATTCCGATGCTTCACTTCATGTTAACTGCATCCCTTGGACCTTCTTATTGACGACGAAACACAGAAATTGAATCGGGATTAAATACAAAAGGCACAATGCCGACTTAAGTACAAGAAGACTGACTCTTCCTACTGTCTATGTATTAACCATTCCTGTGACACTAGTTAAAGATTCCGATGCTTCACTTCAGGTTTACTGTATTCCTTGGACCTTCATATTGACGACGAAACACAGAAATTGGATCAGGATTAAATACAAATGGCACAATACCAACTAAAGTACAAGAAGACTGACACTTCCTACTGTCTATGTTTTAACCATTCCTGCGACACTAGTTATAGATTCCGATGCTGCACTTCCGGTTTACTGTATCCCTCTGACCTTCTTATTGACGATGAAACACAGAAATTGCATCGGAATTAAATACAAAAGGCACAATGCCGACTCAAATACAAAATCACAGGCTCTTCTTACTCTCTATGTTTTGTTCCTATCCTGTGAGACCGGTTTTTGATTCCGATGCTTCACTACAGGTTTACTGTATCCCTTGGTCATTCTTATTGACGACGAAACACAGAAATTGCATCGGCATTAAATTGAAAAGGCACAATGGCGACATAAGTACGAGAGGACTGACTCTTCTTCCTGACAAAGATTTGAACATTTCCTGTGAGACCACATTTAGATTCCAATGCTTCACTAAATGTTTACTGTATCCCTTGGACCCTCTTGTTTACGATGAAACACAGAAATTTCAGCGGAATTAAATACAAAAGGCACAATGCCGACCTAAGTACAAGAAGACTGACTCTTCTTGCTGTGTATGTTTTGAACCATTCCTGTGACACTAGTTATAGATTCCGATGCTTCACTTTAGGTTTACTGTATCCCTCTGTCCTTCTTATTGACGACGAAACACAGTAATTGCATCGGACTTAATACAAAAGGCACAATGCCGACTCATGTACAAGAAAACTGACTCTTCTAACTGTCTATGTTTTGATCCTTTCCTGTGACAGTAGATATAGATTCCGATGCTTCACTTCAGGTTTACTGTATTTCTTGGACCTTCTTATTGAAGACGAAACACAGAAATTGCATCGCAATTAAATAGAAAAGGCACAATGCCGACTTAAGTACAAGAAGACTGACTCTTCCTACTGTCTATATCTTGAACCATTTCTGTGACACTAGTTATAGATTCCGATGCTTCACTTCTGGTTTACTGTATCCCTCTGACATTCTTATTGACGATGAAACACAGAAATTGGATCGGAATTAAATACAAACGGCACAGTGCCGACTTAAGTACAAGAAGACTGACTCTTCCTACTGTCTATGTATTAACCATTCCTGTGACACTAGTTATAGATTCCGATGCTTCACTTCAGGTTTACTGTATCCCTCTGACCTTCTTATTGACGATGAAACACAGAAATTGCATCGGAATTAAATACCTAAGGCACAAAGCCTACTTAAGTATAAGAAGACTGCCTCTTCTTACTGACTATGGTTTGAACATTTCCTGTGAGACCAGTTTTAGATTCCGGTGCTTCACTATATGTTTACTGTATCCCTTGGACCTTCTTATTAACGATGAAACACAGAAATTGTATCGGAATTAAATACAAAAGGCACAATGCCGACTTAAGTACAAGAAGACTGACTCTTCTTACTGTCTATGTTTTGAACCATTCCTGTGTCACTAGTTATAGATTCCGATGCTTCACTTCAGGTTTACTGTATGCCTTGGACCTTCTTATTGACGATGAAACACAGAAATTGCATCGGAAGTAAATACAAAAAAGTACAATGCCGACTTATGTACAAGAGGACTGACTCTTCCTACTGTCTATGTTTTGAGCAATTCGTTGACACTAGTTATAGATTCCGATGCTTCACTTCAGGTTTACTGTATCCTTTGGACCTTCTTATCAACGATGAAACACAGAAATAGCATCGGAATTAAATACAAAAGGCACAATGCCGACTTAAGTACAAGAAGACTGACTCTTCTTACTGTCTATGTTTTGAACCATTCCTGTGTCACTAGTTAAAGATTCTGATGCTTCACTTCAGGTTTACTGTATGCCTTGGACCTTCTTATTGACGACGAAACACAGAAATTGAATCGGGATTAAATACAAAAGGCACAATGCCGACTTAACTACAAGAAGACAGACTCTTCCTACTGTCTATGTATTAACCATTCCTGTGACACTAGTTATAGATTCCGATGCTTCACTTCAGGTTTACTGTATCCCTCTGACCTTCTTATTGACGATGAAACACAGAAATTGCATCGGAATTAAATACAACAGGCACAATGCCGACTTAAGTACAAGAAGACTGACTCTTCCAAATGTCTATGTTTTGAACCATTCCTGTGACACTAGTTATAGATTCCGATGCTTCACTTCAGGTTTACTGTATCCCTCTGAAACTCTTATTGACGACGAAACACAGAAATTGCATCGGAATTAAATGCAAAAGGCACAATGCCGACTTAAGTACAAGATGACTGACTCTTCCTACTGTCTATGCTTTGAACCATTCCTGCGACACTAGTTATAAATTCGGATGCTTCACTTCAGTTTTACTGTATCCCTCTGACACACTTATTGACGATGAAACACAGAAATTGCATCGGAATTAAATACAAAAGGCACAATGCCGACTTAAGTACAAGATGACTGACTCTTCCTACTGTCTATGCTTTGAAACATTCCTGTGACACTAGTTATAGATTCCGATGCTTCACTTCAGGTTTACTGTATCCCTCTGACACTCTTATTGACGATGAAACACAGAAATTGCATCGGAATTAAATACAAAAGGCACAATGCCGACTTAAGTACAAGAAGACTCACTCATCTTACTGTCTATGTTTTGAACCATTCCTGTGACACTAGTTATAGATTCCTAAGCTTCACTTCAGGTTTACTGTATCCTTTGGACCTTCTAATTGACGATGAAACACAGAATTTGCATTGGAATTAAATACAAAAAAGTACAATGCCGACTTTAGTACAAGAAGACTGACTCTTCCTACTGTCTACGTTTTGAGCAATTCGATTGACACTAGTTATAGATTCCGATGCTTCACTTCTGGTTTACTGTATCCTTTGCACCTTCTTATCGACGATGAAACACAGAAATAGCATCGGAATTAAATACAAAAGGCACAATGCCGACTTAAGTACAAGAACACTGACTCTTCTTACTGTCAATGTTTTGAACCATTCCTGTGTCACTAGTTATAGATTCCGATGCTTTACTTCAGGTTTACTGTATCCCTTGCATCTTCTTATTGACGACGAAACACAGAAATTGAATCGGGATTAAATACAAAAGGCAGAATGCCGACTTAAGTACAAGAAGACTGACTCTTCCTACTGTCTATGTATTAACCATTCCTGTGACACTAGTTATAGATTCCGATGCTTCACTTCAGGTTTACTGTATCCCTCTGACCTTCTTATTGACGATGAAACACAGAAATTGCATCGGAATTAAATACAAAATGTACAGTGCCGACTTACGTACAAGAAGACTGACTCTTCTTAATGACTATGTTGTAAACATTTCCTGTGAAACCAGTTTTAGATTCCGATGCTTCACTATATGTTTACTGTATCCCTTGGACCTTCTTATTGTTGATGAAACACAGAAAGTGTATCGGAATTAAATACAAAAGGCACAATGCCGTCTTAAGTATAAGAAGACTGACTCTTCTTTCTGACTATGATTTGAACATTTCCTGTGAGACCAGTTTTAGATTCCGATGTTTCACTATATGTTTACTGTATCCCTTGGACCTTCTTATTGACGAAGAAACTTAGAAATTGCATCGGAATTAAATACAAAAGGCACAATGCAGACTTAAGTCCAAGAAGACTGACTCTTCTTACTGTCTATGTTTAGAACCATTCCTGTGACACTAGTTATAGATACCGATGCTTCACTTCAGGTTTACTGTATCTCTTGGATCTTGTTATTGACGATGAAACACAGAAATTGCATCGGAATTAAATACAAATGGCACAATGCCGACTTAAGTACAAGAAGACTGACTCTTCCTACTGTCTATGTTTTGAACCATTCCTGTGACACTTGATAAGGATTCCGATGCTTCACTTCTGGTTTACTCTATCCCTTGGACCTTCTTATTGACGATGAAACACAGAAATTGCATCGGAATTAAATACAAAAGGCACAATGCCGACTTAAGTACAAGAAGACTCACTCATCTTACTGTCTATGTTTTGAACCATTCCTGTGACACTAGTTATAGATTCCGAAGCTTCACTTCAGGTTTACTGTATCTTTTGGACCTTCTAATTAACGATAAAACACAGAATTTGCATCGGAATTAAATACAAAAAAGTACAATGCCGACTTTATTACAAGAAGACTGACTCTTCCTACTGTCTATGCTTTGAGCAATTCGATTGACACTAGTTATAGATTCCGATGCTTCACTTGTGGTTTACTGTATCCTTTGGACCTTCTTACCGACGATGAAACACAGAAATAGCATCGGAATTAAATACAAAAGGCACAATGCCGAATTAAGTAGAAGAAGACTGAGTCTTCTTACTGTCTATGTTTTGAACCATTCCTGTGTCACTAGTTATAGATTCCGATGCTTCACTTCAGGTTAACTGCATCACTTGGACCTTCTTATTGACGACGAAACACAGAAATTGAATCGGGATTAAATACAAAAGGCACAATGCCGACTTAAGTACATGAAGACTGACTCTTCCTACTGTCTATGTATTAACCATTCCTGTGACACTAGTTATAGATTCCGATGCTTCACTTCAGGTTTACTGTATCCCTCTGACGTTCTTATTGACGATGAAACACAGAAATTGCATCGGAATTAAATGCAAAAGGCACAACGCCGACTTAAGTACAAGAAAACTGATCCTTCTTACTGTTTATGTTTTGAACCATTCCTGTGACACTAGTTTTAGATTCCGATGCTTCACTTCAGGTTTACTGTATCCCTGTGACCTTCTTATTGACGATGAAACACAGAATTTGCATCGGAATTAAATACAAAAGGCACAATGCTGTCTTAAGTACAAGAAAACTGACTCTTCTTGCTGTCTATGTTTTGAACCATTCATGTGACACTAGTTGTAGATTCCGATGCTTCACTTCAGGTTTACTGTATCCCTCTGACCTTTTTATTGACGATGAAACACAGAAATTGCATCGGAATTAAATACCAAAGGCACAATGCCGACTTAAGTACAAGAAAACTGACAATTCTTTCTGTCTATGTTTGGAACCATTCCTGTGACACTAGTTATAGATTCCGATGATTCACTTCAGGTTTACTGTAACCCTCGGACCTTCTTATTGACGATGAAACACAGAAATTGCATCGGTAATATAAACAAAAGGCACAATGCCGACTTAAGTACAAGAAAACTGACTCATCTAACTGTCTATGTTTTGAACCATTCATGTGATACTAATAATAGATTCCGATGCTTCACTTCAGGTTTACTGCATAATTCTGACCTTCTTATTGACGATGAAACACTGAAATTGAATCGGGATTAAATACAAAAGGCACAATGTCCACTTAAGTACAAGAAGACTGACTCTTCCTACGGTCTATGTATTAACCATTCCTGTGACACTAGTTATAGATTCCGATGCTTCACTTCAGCTTTACTATATCCCTCTGACCTTCTTATTGACGATGAAACACAGAAGATGCATCGGAATTAAATACAAAAGGTACAGTGCCGACTTAACTACAAGAAGACTGACTCTTCTTACTGACTATGTTGTAAACATTTCCTGTAACACCAGTTTTAGATTCCGATGCTTCACTATAAGTTTACTGTATCCCTTGGACCTTCTTACTGATGATGAAACACAGAAAGTGTATCGGAATTAAATACAAAAGGCACAATGCCGACTTAAGTATAAGAAGACTGACTCTTCTTACTGACTATGATTTGAACATTTCCTGTGAGACCAGTTTTAGATTCCGATGTTTCACTATATGTTTACAGTATCCCTTGGACCTTCTTATTGACGAAGAAACTTAGAAATTGCATCGGAATTAAATACAAAAGGCACAATGCAGACTTAAGTACATGAAGACTGACTCTTCTTACTGTCTATGTTTTGAACCATTCCTGTGACACTAGTTATAGATTCCGATGCTTCACTTCAGGATTACTGTATCCCTTGGACCTTGTTATTGACGATGAAACACAGAAATTGCATCGGAATTAAATACAAATGGCACAATGCCGACTTAAGTACAAGAAGACTGACTCTTCCTACTGTCATTGTTTTGAACCATTCCTGTGACACTTGATACAGATTCCGATGCTTCACTTCAGGTTTACTGTATCCCTTGGACCTTTTTATTGACGATGAAACACAGAAATTGCATCGGAATTAAATTCAAAAGGCACAATGCCGACTTAAGTACAAGAAGACACACTCATCTTACTGTCTATGTTTTGAACCATTCCTGTGACACTAGTTATAGATTCCGAAGTTTCACTTCAGGTTTACTGTATCCTTTGGACCTTCTAATTGACGATGAAACACTGAATTTGTATCGGAATTAAATACAAAAAAGTACAATGCCGACTTTAGTACAAGAAGACTGACTCTTCCTACTGTCTATGTTTTGAGCATTTCGATTGACACTAGTTATAGATTCCGATGCTTCACTTCTGGTTTACTGTATCCTTTGGACTTTCTTATCGACGATGAAACACAGAAATAGCATCGGAATTAAACACAAAAGGCACAATGCCGCCTTAAGTACAGGAAGACTGACTCTTCCTACTGTCATGTTTTGAACAATTCCTGTGACTCTAGTTATAGATTCGATGCTTCACTTCAGGTTTACTGTAACCCTTGGACCTTCTTATTGACGACGAAGCAAAGAAATACCATCGGAATTAAATAGAAAAGGCACAACGCCGACTTAAGTACAAGAAGACTGACTCTTCCGTGTCTATGTTTAGAACCATTCCTGTGACACTTGGTATAGTTTCCGATGCTTCACTTCAGGTTTACTGTATCCCTTGGACCTTCTTATTGACGACGAAACACAGAAATTGCATCGGGATTAAATACAAAAGGCACAATGCCGACTTAAGTACAAGAAGACTGACTCTTCCTACTGTCTATGTTTTAACCATTAATGTGATACAAGTTATAGATTCCGATGCTTCACTTCAGGTTTACTATATCCCTCTGACCTTCCTATTGACGATGAAACACAGAAATTGCATCGGAATTTAATACAAAAGGCACAATGCTGACTCAAATCCAAGATGACTGGCTCTTCTTACTCGCTTTGTTTTGAACCTTTCCTGTGAGACCAGTTTTAGATTACGATGCTTCACTTCAGGTTTACTGTATCCCTTGGACCTTCGTATTGACGACGAAACACAGAAATTGCATCTGAATTAAATAGAAAAGGCACAACGCCGACATAAGTACAAGAATACTGACTCTTCTTACTGACTATGATTTGAACATTTCCTGTGAGACCAGTTTTAGATTCCGATGCTTCACTATATGTTTACTGTATCCCTTGGATCTTGTTTTTGACGATGAAACACAGAAATTGCATCGGAATTAAATACAAAAGGCACAATGCCGACTCATGTACAAGAAGACTGACTCTTCTTACTGTCTATGGTTTGAACCTTTCCTGTGACAATAGATATAGATTCCGATGCTTCACTTCAGATTTATTGTATCCCTCTTACCTTCTTATTGACGACGAAACACTGAAATAGCATCGGAATTAAATAGAAAAGGCACAATGCCGACTTAAGTACAAGAGGACTGACTCTTCCAACTGTCTATGTTTTGAACCATTCCTGTGACACTAGTTATAGATTTCGATGCTTCACTTCAGGTTTACTCTATCCATCTGACACTCTTATTGACGATCAAACACAGAAATTGCATCGGAATTAAATACAAGAGGCACAATGCCGACTTAAGTACAAGAAGACTCACTCTTCTTACTGTCTATGTTTCGAACCACTCCTGTGACTCTAGTTATAGATTCCGAAGCTTCACTTCAGGTTTACTGTATCCTTTGTACCTTCTTATTGACGATGAAACACAGAATTTGCATCGGAATTAAATACAAAAGGTACAATGCCGACTTAAGTACAAGAAGACTGACTCTTCCTACTGTCTATGTTGTGAGCAATTCCATTGACACTAGTTATAGATTCCGATGCTTCACTTCAGGTCTACTGTATCCTTTGGACCTTCATATTGACGATGAAACACAGAAATAGCATCGCAATTAAATACAAAAGGCACAATGCCGACTTAAGCACAAGTAGACTGACTCTTCTTACTGTCTATGTTTTGAACCATTCCTGTGACACTAGTTATAGATTCCGATGCTTCACTTCAGTTTTACTGTATCCCTATGACCTTGTTATTGACGATGAAACACAGAAATTGCATCGGAATTAAATACAAAAGGCACAAGGGCGACTTAAGTACAAGAAGACTGACTCTTCCGACTGTCTATGTTTTGAATCATTCCTGTGACACTAGTTATAGTTTCCGATGCATCACTTCAGGTTTACTGTATCCCTTGGAGCTTCGTATTGACGATGAAACACAGAAATTGCATCGGAATTAAATAGAAAAGGCACAATGCCGACTTAAGTACAAGAAGACTGACTCTTCCTACTATCTAAGTTTTAACCATTCCTGTTACACTAGTTATAGATTCCGATGCTTCACTTCAGGTTTACTGTATCCCTTGGACCTTCTTATTGACGACGAAACACAGAAATTGCATCTGAATTAAATACAAAATGCACAATGCCGACATAAGTACAAGAAGACTGAATCTTCCGTGTTTATGTTTTCAACCATTCCTGTGACACTAGATATTTATTCCGATGCTCCACTTCAGTTTTACTGTATCCCTTGGACCTTCTTATTGACGACGAAACACAGAAATTGCATCGGAATTAAATGGAAAAGGCTCAATGCCGACGTAAGTGCACCAAGACTGACTCTTCCTACTGTCTGTGTTTTAAATAATCCTGTTACACTAGTTATAGATTCCGACGCTTCACTTCACGTTTACTGTATCCCTCTGACCGTTATGTTGACGATGAAACACAGAGTTTGCATCGGAATTAAATACAAAAGGCACAATGCCGACTCAAATACAAGATGACTGGCTCTTCTTACTCTCTATGCTTTAAAACTTTCCTGTGAGACCGGTTTTTAATTCCGATGCTTCACTTCAGGTTTGCTGTATCCCTTGGACCTTCTTATTGACGACGAAACACAGAAATTGCATCGGAATTAAATAGAAAAGGCCCAATGCCGACTTAAGTAAAAGAAGAGTGACTCTTCTTACTGTCTATGTTTGAACCATTCCTGTGACACTTGTTATAGATTCCGATGCTTCACTTCAGGTTTACTGTATCCCTTGGACCATCTTATTGACGACGAAACACAGAAATCGAATCAGGATTAAATACATAAGGCACAATTCCGACTTAAGTAGAAGAAGACTGACCCTTCCTACTGTCTATGTTTCAACCATTCCTGTGACACTAGTTATTGATTCCAATGCTTCACTACAGGTTTACTGTATCCCTCTGACCTTCTTGTTGACGATGAAACACAGAAATTGCATCGGAATTAAATACAAAAGGCACAATGCCGACTCAAATACAAGATGACTGGCCCTTGTTACTCTCTATGTTTTGAACTTTTCCTGTGAGACGGGTTTTAGATTCCGATGCTTCACTTCAGTTTTACTGTATCCCATGGACCTTCTTATTGACGACGCAACAGAGAAATTGCATCGGAATTAAATACAAAAGGCACAATGACGACTTAAGTACAAGAAGACTGACTCTGTTTGCTGTGTATGCTTTTAACCATTCCTGTGACATTGGTTATAGATTCCGATGCTTCACTAGAGGTTTACTGTATCCCTCTGACCTTCTTATTGACGATGAAACACAGTAACTGCATCGGAATTAAATACAAAACTCACAATGCCGACTTATGTACAAGAAGACTGACTTTTCTTACTGTCTATGTTTTGAACCTTTCCTGTGACACTAGATATAGATTCCGATGCTTCACTTCAGGTTTACTGTATCCCTTGGACCTCCTTATTGACGACGAAACACAGAAATTGCATCGGAATTAAATAGAAAGGGCACAATGCAAACTTAAGTACAAGAAGACTGACTCTTCCTACTGTCTATGTTTCGAACCATTCATGTGACACTAGTTATAGGTTCCGATGCTCCACTTCAGGTTTAACTGTATCCCTCCGACATTCTTATTGACGATGAAACACAGAAATTGCATCGGAATTAAATACAAACGGCACAGTGCCGACTTAAGTTCAAGAAGACTGACTCTTCTTACTGACTATGTTGTGAACATTTCCTGTGAGACCACTTTTAGATTCCGATGCTTCACTATATGTTTACTGTAACCCTTGGACCTTCTTATTGAGGATGAAACACAGAAATTGCATCGGAAATAAATACAAAAGGCACAAAGCCGACTTAAGTATAAGAAGACTGACTCTTCTTACTGACTATGATTTGAACATTTCCTGTGAAACCTGTTTTAGATTCCGATGATTCACTATTTGTTTACTGTATCCCTTGGACCTTCTTATTGACGATGAAACACAGAAATTGCATCGGAATTAAATACAAAGGGGACAATGCCGACTTAAGTACAAGAAGACTGACTCTTCTTACTGTCTATGCTTTGAACCATTCCTGAGTCACTTGTTATAGATTCCGATGCTTCACTTCAGGTTTACTGTATCCCTTGGACCTTGTTATTGAAGATGAAACACAGAAATTGAATCGGAATTAAATACAAAAGGCACAATGCCAACTCATATACATGATGACTGGCTCTTCTTACTCTCTATGTTTTGAACCTTTCCTGTGAGACCAGTTTCAGATTCCGATGCTTCACTTCAGGTTTACTGTATCCCGTGGACCTTCTTATTGACGCCGAAACACAGAAATTGCATCGGAATTAAGTAGAAAAGGCACATTGCCGACTTAAGTATAAGAAGCCTGACTCTTCTTACCGAGTATGATTTGAACATTTCCTGTGAGACCAGTTTTAGATTCCGATGCTTCACTATATGTTTACTGTATCCCTTGGACCTTCTTATTGACGATGAAACACAGAAATTGCATCGGATTTAAATCCAAAGGTACAATGCCGACTTAAGTACAAGAAGACTGACTCTTCCGACTGTCTATCTTTGAACCATTCCTGTGACACTAGTTATAGATTCCGATGCTTCACTTCAGGTTTACTGTATCCCTTGGACCTTCTTATTGACGATGAAACACAGAGATTTCATCGGAATTAAATACAAAATGCACAATGCCGACTCAAGTACAAGATGACTGACTCTTCTTGCTGTGTATGTTTTAAACCATTCCTGTGAAACTAGTTATAGATTCCGATGCTTCACTTCAGGTTTACTGTATCCCTCTGACCTTCTTGTTGACGACGAAACTCATAAATTGCATAGGAATTAAATAGAAAAGGCACAATACCGACTAAAGTACAAGAAGAATCACCATTCCTACTGTCTATGTTTTAACCATTCCTGTGACACTAGTTATAGTTTCCGATGCTACACTTCCGGTTTACCGTATCCCCCTGACCTTCTTATTGACGATGAAACACAGAAATTGCATCGGAATTAAATACAAAAGGCACAATGCCGACTCAAATACAAAATGACAGGCTCTTTTTACTCTCTATGTTTTGAACCTTTCCTGTGAGACCGGGTTTTGATTCCGATGCTTCACTACAGGTTAACTGTATCCCTTGGTCATTCTTATTGACGACGAAACACAGAAATGGCATCGGAATTAAATAGAAAAGGCACAATGCCGACATAAGTACAAGAAGACTGACTCTTTTTGCTGACTATGATTTGAACATTTCCTGTGAGTCCAGTTTTAGATTCCGATGCATCACTATATGTTTACTGTATCCCTTGGACCTTCTTGTTAACGATGAAACACAGAAATTTCATCGGAATTAAATACAAAAGGCACAATGCCGACTTAAGTACAAGAAGACTGACTCTTCTTGCTGTGTATGTTTGAACCATTCCTGTGACACTAGTTATAGAT
Organism: Schistocerca piceifrons; assembly: GCF_021461385.2. Taxonomy (NCBI): domain Eukaryota; kingdom Metazoa; phylum Arthropoda; class Insecta; order Orthoptera; family Acrididae; genus Schistocerca; species Schistocerca piceifrons. The sequence continues at coordinate 9,255,235 of NW_025727396.1, read as the reverse complement.
TCCGATGCTTCACTTCAGGTTTACTGAATCCCTCTGACCTTCTTATTGACGATGAACACAGTAATTGCATCGGAATTAAATACAAAAGGCACATGCCGACCCATGTACAAGAAGACTGACTCTTCTAACTGTCTATGTTTTGAACCTTTCCTGTGACACTAGATATAGATTCCGATGCTTCACTTCAGGTTTACTGTATCCCTTGGACCTTCTTATTGAAGACGAAACACAGAAATTGCATCGGAATTAAATAGAAAAGGCACAATGCCGACTTAAGTACAAGAAGACTGACTCTTCCTACTGTCTATGTTTTGAACCATTTCTGTGACACTAGTTATAGATTCCGATGCTTCACTTCTGTTTTACTGTATCCCTCTGACATTCGTATTGACGATGAAACACAGAAACTGCATCGGAATTAAATAGAAACGGCACAGTGCCGACTTATGTACAAGAAGACTGACTTTTCTTACTGACTATGTTGTGAACATTTCCTGTGAGACCAGTTTTAGATTCCGATGCTTCACTATATGTTTACTGTATCCCTTGGACCTTCATATTGACGATGAAACACAGAAATTGCATCGGAATTAAATACAAAAGGCACAAAGCCCACTTAAGTATACGAAGACTGACTCTTCCCAATCTCAATGTTTTGAACCATTCCCGTGACACTAGTTATAGATTCCGATGCTTCACTACAGGTTTACTGTATCCCTTGGACCTTCTTATTGACGATGAAACACAGAAATTGCATCGGAATTAAATACAAAAGGCACAATGCAGACTTAAGTACAAGAAGACTGACTCTTCTTACTGTCTATGTTTTGAACCATTCCTGTGACTCTAGTTATAGATTCCGATGCTTCACTTTAGGTTTACTGTATCCCTCTGAACTTCTTATTGACGATGAAACACAGAAATTGCATCGGAATTAAATACAAAAGGCACAATGCCGACTTAAGTACGAGAAGACTGACTCTTCTTACTGTCTATGTTTTGAACCTTTTCTGTGACACTAGTTATAGATTCCGATGCTTCACTTCAGGTTTACTGCATCCCTCTGACACTCTTATTGACTATGAAACACAGAAATTGCATCGGAATTAAATACAACAGGCACAATGCCGACTTAAGTACAAGAAGACTGACTCTTGCAAATGTCTATGTTTTGAACCATTTCTGTGACACTAGTTATAGATTCCGATGCTTCACTTCAGGTTTACTGTATCCCTCTGACCTTCTTATTGACGACGAAACACAGAAATAGCACCGGAACTAAATAGGAAATTCACAATGCCGACTTAAGTACAGGAAGACTGACTCTTCCTACTGTCATGTTTTGAACCATTCCTGTGACTCTAGTTATAGATTTCGATGCTTCACTTCAGGATTACTGTATCCCTTGGACCCTCTTATTGACGATGAAACACAGAAATTGCATCGGAATTAAATACAAAACGCACAATGCCGACTTAAGAACAAGAAGACTGACTCTTCTTACTGTGTATGTTTTGAACCTTTTCTCTGATTCTAGTTACAGATTCCGATGCTTCACTTCAGGTTTACTGTATCCCTTGGACCTTCTTATTGACGACGAAACACAGAAATTGCATCGGAATTAAATACAAAAGGCACAATGCCGACTTAAGTACAAGAAGACTGACTCTTCCTACTGTCTATGTTTTAACCATTCCCGTGATACATGTTACAGATTCCGATGCTTTATTTCAGGTTTACTATATCCCTCTGACCTTCTTTTTGACGATGACACACAGGAATTGCATCGGAATTAAATGCAAAGGGCACAATGCTGACTCAAATACAAGATGACTGGCTCTTCTTACTCGCTATGCTTTGAACCTTTCCTGTGAGACTGGTTTTAGTTTCCGATGCTTCACTTCAGGTTTACTGTATCCCTTGGACCTTCGTATTGACGACGAAACACAGAAATTGCATCGGAATTAAATAGAAAAGGCACAATGCCGACATAAGTACAAGAATACTGACACTTCTTACTGACTATGATTTGAAAATTTCCCGTGAGACCAGTTTTAGATTCCGATGCTTCACTATATGTTTACTGTATCCCTTGGACCTTCTTTTTGACGATGAATTACAGAAATTGCATCGGACTTAAATACAAAAGGCACAATGCCGACTTAAGTACAAGAAGACTGACTCTTCCGACTGTCTATCTTTGAACCATTCCTGTGACACTAGTTATAGATTCCGATGCTTCACTTCAGGTTTACCGTATCCCCTGACCTCCTTATTGACGATGAAAGACAGAGATTTCATCGGAATTAAATACAAAATGCACAATGCCGACTTAAGTACAAGAAGACTGACTCTTCTTGCTGTGTATGTTTTGAACCATTCCTGTGAAACTAGTTATAGATTCCGATGCTTCACTTCAGGTTTACTGTATCCCTCTGACCTTCTTATTGACGACGAAACTCATAAATTGCATCGGAATTAAATAGAAAAGGCACAATACCGACTAAAGTACAAGAAGACTGACCATTCCTACTGTCTATGTTTTAACCATTCCTGTGACACTAGTTATAGTTTCCGATGCTTCACTTCCGGTTTACCGTATCCCCTGACCTCCTTATTGACGATGAAAGACAGAAATTGCATCGGAATTAAATACAAAAGGCACAATGCCGACATAAGTACAAGATGACTGACTCTTTTTACTGACTATGATTTGAACATTTCCTGTGAGACCAGTTTTAGATTCCGATGCTTCACTATATGTTTACTGTATCCCTTGGACCTTCTTGTTAACGATGAAACACAGAAATTTCATCGGAATTAAATACAAAAGGCACAATGCCGACTTAAGTACAAGAAGACTGACTCTTCTTGCTGTGTATGTTTTGAACCATTCCTGTGACACTAGTTATAGAATCCGATGCTTCACTTCAGGTTTACTGAATCCCTCTGACCTTCTTATTGACGATGAACACAGTAATTGCATCGGAATTAAATACAAAAGGCACAATGCCGACCCATGTACAAGAAGACTGACTCTTCTAACTGTCTATGTTTTGAACCTTTCCTGTGACACTAGATATAGATTCCGATGCTTCACTTCAGGTTTACTGTATCCCTTGGTCCTTCTAATTGAAGACGAAACACAGAAATTGCATCGGAATTAAATAGAAAAGGCACAATGCCGACTTAAGTACAAGAAGACTGACTCTTCCTACTGTCTATGTTTTGAACCATTTCTGTGACACTAGTTATAGATTCCGATGCTTCACTTCTGTTTTACTGTATCCCTCTGACATTCTTTTGACGATGAAACACAGAAACTGCATCGAAATTAAATACAAACGGCACAGTGCCGACTTAAGTACAAGAAGACTGACTTTTCTTACTGACTATGTTGTGAACATTTCCTGTGAGACCAGTTTTAGATTCCGATGCTTCACTATATGTTTACTGTATCCCTTGGACCTTCATATTGACGATGAAACACAGAAATTGCATCGGAATTAAATACAAAAGGCACAAAGCCGACTTAAGTATACGAAGGCTGTCTCTTCTTACTGACTATGATTGGAACATTTCCTGTGAGACCAGTTTTAGATTCCGATGCTTCACTATATGTTTACTGTATCCCTTGGACCTTCTTATTGACGATGAAACACAGAAATTGTATCGGAATTAAATACAAAAGGCACAATGCCGACTTAAGTACAAGAAGACTGACTCTTCTTACTCTCTATGTTTTGAACCATTCCTGTGACACTAGTTGTAGATTCCGATGTTTCACTTCAGCTTTACTGTATCCCTTGGACCTTGTTATTGACGATGAAACACAGGAATTGCATCGGAATTAAATACAAAAGGCACAATGCCGACTTAAGTACAAGTAGAATGACTCCTCCCACTGTCTATGTTTTGAACCATTCCAGTTACACTAGTTATAGATTCCGATGCTTCACTACAGGTTTACTGTATCGCTTGGACCTTCGTATTGACGATGAAACACAGAAATTGCATCGGAATTAAATACAAAAGTCACAATGCAGACTTAAGTACAAGAAGACTGACTCTTCCTACTGTCTATGCTTTGAACCATACCTGTGACTCTAGTTATAGATTCCGATGCTTCACTTTAGGTTTACTGTATCCCTCTGAACTTCTTATTGACGATGAAACACAGAAATTGCATCGGAATTAAATACAAAAGGCACAATGCCGACTTAAGTACGAGAAGACTGACTCTTCTTACTGTCTATGTTTTGAACCTTTTCTGTGACACAAGTTATAGATTCCGATGCTTCACTTCAGGTTTACTGCATCCCTCTGACACTCTTATTGACTATGAAACACAGATATTGCATCGGAATTAAATACAACAGGCACAATGCCGCCTTAAGTACAAGAAGACTGACTCTTGCAAATGTCTATGTTTTGAACCATTCATGTGACACTAGTTATAGATTCCGATGCTTCACTTCAGGTATACTGTATCCCTCTGACCTTCATATTGACGACGAAAACAGAAATAGCACCGGAACTAAATAGGAAATTCACAATGCCGACTTAAGTACAGGAAGACTGACTCTTCCTACTGACATGTTTTGAACCATTCCTGTGACTCTAGTTATAGATTTCGATGCTTCACTTCAGGATTACTGTATCCCTTGGACCCTCTTATTGACGATGAAACACAGAAATTGCATCGGAATTAAATACAAAAGGCACAATGCCGACTTAAGAACAAGAAGACTGACTCTTCTTACTGTCTATGTTTTGAACCTTTTCTCTGATACTAGTTACAGATTCCGATGCTTCACTTCAGGTTTACTGTATCCCTTGGACCTTATTATTGACGACGAAACAAGGAAATAGCATCGGAATTAAATCGAAAAGGCACAATGCCGACTTAAGTACAAGAAGACTGACTCTTCCGTGTCTATGTTTAGAACCATTCCTGTGACACTTGATATCGATTCCGATGCTTCACTTCAGGTTAACTGTATCCCTTGGACCTTCTTATTGACGACGAAACACAGAAATTGCATCGGGATTAAATACAAAAGGCACAATGCCGACTTAAGTACAAGAAGACTGACTCTTCCTACTGTTTATGTTTTAACCATTCCTGTGATACATGTTATAGATTCCGATGCTTTATTTCAGTTTTACTATATCCCTCTGACCTTCTTATTGACGATGAAACACAGAAATTGCATCGGAATTAAATACAAAGGGCACAATGCTGACTCAAATACAAGATGACTGGCTCTTCTTACTCGCTATGCTTTGAACCTTTCCTGTGAGACCGGTTTTAGTTTCCGATGCTTCACTTCAGGTTTACTGTATCCCTTGGACCTTCGTATTGACGACGAAACACAGAAATTGCATCGGAATTAAATAGAAAAGGCACAATGCCGACATAAGTACCAGAATACTGACACTTCTTACTGACTATGATTTGAAAATTTCCCGTGAGACGAGTTTTAGATTCCGATGCTTCACTATATGTTTACTGTATCCCTTGGACCTTCTTTTTGACGATGAAACACAGAAATTGCATCAGAATTAAATACAAAAGGCACAATGCCAACTTAAGTACAAGAAGACTGACTCTTCTTGCTGTGTATGTTTTGAACCATTCCTGTGACACTAGTTATAGATTTCGATGCTTCACTTCAGGTTTACTGTATCACGTGGACCTTCTTATTGACGACGAAACACAGAAATTTTGTCGGAATTAAATAGAAAAGGCACAATGACGACTTAAGTACAAGAAGACTATCTCTTCCTACTGTCTATGTTTTGAACCATTCCTGTGACACTAGTTATAGATTCCGATGCTTCACTTCAGGTTTACTGTATCCCTTGGACCTTCTTCTTGACGATGAAACACAGAATTTGCATCGGAATTAAATACAAAAGGCACAATGCCGACTTAAGAACAAGAAGTCTGACTCTTCTTACTGACTATGCTTTGAACCATTCCTGCGACACTAGTTACAGATTCCGATGCTTCACTTCAGGTTTACTGTATCATTTGGACCTTCTTATTGACGATGACACACAGAAATTATCATCAGAATTAAATACAAAAGGTACAATGCCGACTTAAGTACAAAAAGACTGACTCTTGTTACTGTCTATGTTTTGAACCATTCCTGTGACACTAGTTATAGATTCCGATGCTTCACTTCAGGTTTACTGTATCCCTCTGACCTTCTTTTTGACGATGAAACACAGAAATTGCATCGGAATTAAATAGAAAAAGCACAATGCCGGCTTAAGTACAAGAAGACTGACACTTCTTACTGTCTAAGTTTTGAACCATTCCTGTGACACTAATTATAGATTCCAATGCTTCACTTCAGGTTTACTGTATCCCTAGGAACTTCTAATTGACGATGAAACACAGAAATTATATCGAAATTTAATACAAAAAGCACAATGCCGACTCAAATACAAGAAGACTGACTCTTCTTCCTGTCTATGTTTAGAACCATTCCTGTGACAGTAGTTATAGATTCCTATGCTTCACTTCAGGTTTACTGTATCCCTTGGACCTTCTTATTGACGATGAAACACAGAAATTGCATCGGAATTAAATACAAAAGGCACAATGCCGACTTAAGTACAAGAAGACTGTATCTTCTTACTGTCTATGTTTTGAACCATTCCTGTGACACTAGTTATAGATTCCGATGCTTCACTTCAGGTTTACTGTATCCCTTGGACCTTCTTATTGACGATGGAACACAGAAATTGCATCGGAATTAAATACAAAAGGCACATTGCCGAATTAAGTACATGAAGACTGACTCTTCATACCGACTATGATTTGAACCATTCCTGTGACACTAGTTTTAGATTCCGATGCTTCACTTCAGGTTTACTGTATCCCTTGGACCTTCTTATTGACGATGAAACACAGAAATTGGATCGGAATGAATTACTAAACGCACAATGCCGACTCAAGTACAGGAAGACTGACTCTTCTTACTGTCTATGTTTTGAACCATTCCTGTGACACTAGTTATAGATTCCGGTACTCCCTTCAGGTTTACTGTATCCCTTGGACCTTCTTATTGACGATGAGACACAGAAATTGCACCGGAATTAAATACAAAAGGCACAATGCCGACTTAAGTAAAAAAAGACTGACTCTTGTTACTGACTATGTTTGAACCATTCCTGTGACACTAGGTATAGATTCCGATGCTTCACTTCAGGTTTACTGTATCCCTCTGACCTTCTTATTGACGATGAGACACAGAAATTGCACCGGAATTAAATACAAAAGGCACAATGCTGACTTAAGTACATGAAGACCGACTCTTCTTAGTGACTATGTTTTGAACCATTCCTGTGACAGTAGTTATAGATTCCGATGCTTCACTTCAGGTTTACTGTATCACTTGGACCATCTTATTGACGATGAAACACAGAAATTGCATCTGAATTAAATACAAAAGGCATAATGCCGACTTAAGTACAAGAAGACTGTATCTTCTTACTGTCTATGTTTGAACCATTCCTGTGACACTAGTTATAAATTCCGATGCTTCACACCAGGTTTACTTTATCCCTTGGACCTTCTTATTGACGATGAAACACAGATATTGCATTGGAATTAAATACAAAAGGCACAATGCCGACTTAGGTACATGAAGACTGACTCTTCTGACTGTCTATGTTTTGAACCATTCCTGTGACACTAGTTATAGATTCCGATGCTACACTCCAGGTTTACTGTATCCCTTGGACCTTCTTATTGACGATGAAACACAGAAATGGCATCGGAAGAAAATACAAAAGGAACAATGCCGACTTAAGTACAAGAAGACTGACTCTTCTTACTGACTATATTTTGAACCATTCCTGAGACACTAGTTTTAGATTCCGATGCTTCACTTCAGGTTTACTCTATCCCTCTGAACATCTTATTGACGATGAAACACAGAAATTACATCGGAATTGAATAGAAAAGGACAATGCCGATTTAAGTACAAGAAGACTGACTCTTCCTACTGACTATGTTGTGAACCATTCCTGTGACACTAGTTATATATTCCAATGCTTCACTCCAGGTTTAGTGTACCACTTGGACCTTCTTATTGACGATGAAACACAGAAATTGCATCGAAATTAATACACAAAAGGCACAATGCCGACTTAAGTACAAGAAGACTGACTCTTCCTACTGACTATGTTGTGAACCATTCCTGTGACACTAGTTATACATTCCGATGCTTCACTCCAGGTTTAGTGTACCACTTGGACCTTGTTATTGACGATGAAACACAGAAATTGCATCGGAATTAAAACAAAAGGCACAATGCCGACTTAAGGACAAGAAGACTGACTCTTCTTACTGACTATGCTTTGAACCATTCCTGCGACACTAGTTATAGATTCCGATGCTTGACTTCAGGTTTACTGTATCTCTAGGACCTTCTAATTGACGATGAAACATGGAAATTCCATTGGAATTAAATACAAAAGGCACAATGCCGACTTAAGTACAAGAAGACTGACTCTTCTTCCTGTCTATGTTTAGAACCATTCCTGTGACAGTAGTTATAGATTCCGATGCTTCACTTCAGGTTTACTGTATTCCTCTGACCTTCTTATTGATGATGAAACACAGAAATTGCATCGGAATTAAATACAAAAGGCACAATGCCGACTTAAGTACAAGAAGACTAACTCTTCTAACTGACTATGCTATGAACCATTTCTGTGGCACTAGTTATAGATTCCGATGCTTCACTTCAGGGTTACTGAATCCCTCTGACCTTCTTATTCACGATGAAACACAGAAATTGCATCGGAAATAAATACAAAAGGCACAATGCCGACTTAGGGACAAGAGGACTGACTCTTCTTACTGACTATGTTTGAACCATTCCTGTGACACTAGGTATAGATTCCGATGCTTCACTTCAGGTTTACTGTATCCCTCTGACCTTCTTATTGAAGATGAGACACAGAAATTGCACCGGAATTAAATACAAAAGGCACAATGCTGACTTAAGTACATGAAGACCGACTCTTCTTAGTGACTATGTTTTGAACCATTCCTGTGACAGTAGTTATAGATTCCGATGCTTCACTTCAGGTTTACTGTATCACTTGGACCATCTTATTGACGATGAAACACAGAAATTGCATCTGAATTAAATACAAAAGGCACAATGCCGACTTAAGTACAAGAAGACTGTATCTTCTTACTGTCTATGTTTGAACCATTCCTGTGACACTAGTTATAGATTCCGATGCTTCACTCCAGGTTTACTTTATTCCTTGGACCTTCTTATTGACGATGAAACACAGAAATTGCAGCGGAATTAAATAAAAAAGGCACAATGCCGACTTAGGTACACGAAGACTGACTCTTCTTACTGTCTATGTTTTGAACCATTCCTGTGACACTAGTTATAGATTCCGATGCTACACCCCAGGTTTACTGTATCCCTTGGACCTTCTTATAGACGATTAAACACAGAAATTGCATCGGAATTAAATACAAAAGGCACATTGCCGACTTAAGTACATGAAGACTGACTCTTCATACCGACTATGATTTGAACCATTCCTGTGACACTAGTTTTAGATTCCGATGCTTCACTTCAGGTTTACTGTATCCCTTGGACCTTCTTATTGACGATGAAACACAGAAATTGGATCGGAATGAATTACATAACGCACAATGCCGACTCAAGTACAGGAAGACTGACTCTTCTTACTGTCTATGTTTTGAACCATTCCTGTGACACTAGTTATAGATTCCGGTACTCCCTTCAGGTTTACTGTATCCCTTGGACCTTCTTATTGACGATGAAGCACAGAAATTGCATCGGAATTTTATACAAAAGTCACAATGCCAACTCAAGTACAGGAAGACTGACTCTTCCTACTGTCTATGTTTTGAACCACCCCTGGGACACTAGTTTTAGTTTCCGATGCTTCACTTCAGGTTTACCGTATCCCTCTGACCTTCTTATTTACGATGAAACACAGAAATTGCATCGGAATTAAATACAAAAGGCACAATGCTGACATAAGTACAAGAAGACTGACTCTTCCTACTGTCTATGTTTTGAACCATTCCTGTGACACTAGTAATAGATTCCAATGCTTCACGTCAGGTTTACTGTATCCCTTGGACCTTCTTATTGACGATGAAACACAGAAATTGAATCGGGATTAAATACAACTGGCACAATGCCGACTTAAGTACATGAAAACTGACTCTTCTTACTGACTATGTTTTGAACCATTCCTGTGACACTAGTTGAAGATTCCGATGCTTCATATCAGTTTTACTGTATCCCTTGGACTTTCTTATAGACGATGATACACAGAAATTGCATCGGAATTAAATACGAGAGGCAAAATGCCGACTTAAGTGCAAAAAGACTGACTCTTCCTTCTCTTTATGTTTTGAACCATTCCTGTGACACTAGTTTTAGATTCCGATGGTTCACTTCAGGTTTACTGAATCCCTTGGACCTTCTTGTTGACGATGAAACACAGATATTGCATCGGAATTAAATACAAAAGGCACAATGCCGACTTAGGTACATGAAGACTGACTCTTCTGACTGTCTACGTTTTGAACCATTCCTGTGACACTAGTTATACATTCCGATGCTACACTCCAGGTTTACTGTATCCCTTGGACCTTCTTATTGACGATGAAACACAGAAATGGCATCGGAAGAAAATACAAAAGGAACAATGCCGACTTAAGTACAAGAAGACTTACTCTTCTTACTGACTATGTTTTGAACCACTCCTGAGACACTAGTTTTACATTCCGATGCTTCCCTTCAGGTTTACTGTATCCCTCTGAACATCTTATTGACGATGAAACACAGCAATTACATCGGAATTAAATAGAAAAGGACAATGCCGACTTAAGTACAAGAAGTCTGACTCTTCCTACTGACTATGTTGTGAACCATTCCTGTGACACTAGTTATATATTCCGATGCTTCACTCCAGGTTTAGTGTACCACTTCGACCTTCTTATTGACGATGAAACACAGAAATTGCATCGGAATTAAATACAAAAGGCACAATGCCGACTTAAGGACAAGAAGACTGACTCTTCTTACTGACTATGCTTTGAACCATTCCTGCGACACTAGTTATAGATTATGATGATTCACTTCAGGTTTACTGTATCATTTGGACATTCTTATTGACGATGACACACAGAAATTACATCGGAATTAAATACAAAAGGCACAATGCCGACTTAAGTAAAAAAAGACTGACTCTTGTAACTGACTATGTTTTGCAGCATTCCTGTGACACTAGTTATAGATTCCGATGCTTGACTTCAGGTTTACTGTATCTCTAGGACCTTCTAATTGACGATGAAACACGGAAATTCCATCGGAATTTAATACTAAAGGCACAATGCCGACTTAAGTACAAGAAGACTGACTCTTCTTCCTGTCTATGTTTAGAACCATTCCTGTGACAGTAGTTATAGATTCCGATGCTTCACTTCAGGTTTACTGTATCCCTCTGACCTTCTTATTGATGATGAAACACAGAAATTGCATCGGAATTAAATACAAAAGGCACAATGCCGACTTAAGTACAAGAAGACTAACTCTTCTAACTGACTATGCTATGAACCATTTCAGTGGCACTAGTTATAGATTCCGATGCTTCACTTCAGGGTTACTGAATCCCTCTGACCTTCTTATTCACGATGAAACACAGAAATTGCATCGGAAATAAATACAAAAGGCACAATGCCGACTTAAGGACAAGAGGACTGACTCTTCTTACTGACTATGTTTGAACCATTCCTGTGACACTAGGTATAGATTCCGATGCTTCACTTCAGGTTTACTGTATCCCTCTGACCTTCTTATTGACGATGAGACACAGAAATTGCACCGGAAATAAATATAAAAGGCACAATGCTGACTTAAGTACATGAAGACCGACTCTTCTTAGTGACTATGTTTTGAACCATTCCTGTGACAGTAGTAATAGATTCCGATGCTTCACTCCAGGTTTACTTTATCCCTTGGACCTTCTTATTGACGATGAAACACAGAAATTGCAGCGGAATTAAATAAAAAAGGCACAATGCCGACTTAGGTACACGAAGACTGACTCTTCTTACTGTCTATGTTTTGAACCATTCCTGTGACTCTAGTTATAGATTCCGAGGCTACACCCCAGGTTTACTGTATCCCTTGGACCTTCTTATTGACGATTAAACACAGAAATTGGATCGGAATTAAATACAAAAGGCACATTGCCGACTTAAGTACATGAAGACTGACTCTTCATACCGACTATGATTTGAACCATTCCTGTGACACTAGTTTTAGATTCCGATGCTTCACTTCAGGTTTACTGTATCCCTTGGACCTTCTTATTGACGATGAAACACAGATATTGGATCGGAATGAATTACAAAACGCACAATGCCGTCTCAAGTACAGGAAGACTGACTCTTCTTACTGTCTATGTTTTGAACCATTCCTGTGACACTAGTTATAGATTCCGGTACTCCCTTCAGGTTTACTGTATGCCTTGGACCTTCTTATTGACGATGAAGCACAGAAATTGCATCGGAATTTAATACAAAAGTCACAATGCCGACTCAAGTACAGGAAGACTGACTCTTCTTACTGTCTATGTTTTGAACCACTCCTGGGACACTAGTTTTAGTTTCCGATGCTTCATTTCAGGTTTACCGTATCCCTCTGACCTTCTTATTTACGATGAAACACAGAAATTGCATCGGAATTAAATACAAAAGGCACAATGCTGACATAAGTACAAGAAGACTGACTCTTCCTACTGTCTATGTTTTGAACCATTCCTGTGACACTAGTAATAGATTCCAATGCTTCATTTCAGGTTTACTGTATCCCTAGGACCTTCTTATTGACGATGAAACACAGATATTGCATCGGAATTAAATACAAAAGGCACAATGCCGACTTAAGTACATGAAAACTGACTCTTCTTACTGACTATGTTTTGAACCATTCCTGTGACACTAGTTGAAGATTCCGATGCTTCATATCAGGTTTACTGTATCCCTTGGACTTTCTTATAGACGATGAAACACAGAAATTGCATCGGAATTAAATACAAGAGGCAAAATGCCGACTTAAGTACAAAAAGACTGACTCTTCCTTCTCTTTATGTTTTGAACCATTCCTGTGACACTAGTTTTAGATTCCGATGCTTCACTTCAGGTTTACTGAATCCCTTGGACCTTCTTGTTGACGATGAAACACAGATATTGCATCGGAATTAAATACAAAAGACATAATGCCGACTTAGGTACATGAAGACTGACTCTTCTGACTGTCTATGTTTTGAACCATTCCTGTGACACTAGTTATAGATTCCGATGCTACACTCCAGGTTTACTGTATCCCTTGGACCTTCTTATTGACGATGAAACACAGAAATGGCATCGGAAGAAAATACAAAAGGAACAATGCCGACTTAAGTACAAGAAGACTGACTCTTCTTACTGACTATGTTTTGAACCATTCCTGAGACACTAGTTTTAGATTCCGATGCTTCACTTCAGGTTTACTGCATCCCTCTGAACATCTTATTGACGATGAAACACAGAAATTACATCGGAATTAAATAGAAAAGACAATGCCGACTTAAGTACAAGAAGACTGACTCTTCCTACTGACTATGTTGTGAACCATTCCTGTGACACTAGTTATATATTCCGATGCTTCACTCCAGGTTTAGTGTACCACTTGGACCTTCTTATTGACGATGAAACACAGAAATTGCATCGAAATTAAATACAAAAGGCACAATGCTGACTTAAGTACAAGAAGACTGACTCTTCCTACTGACTATGTTGTGAACCATTCCTGTGACACTAGTTATATATTCCGATGCTTCACTCCAGGTGTAGTGTACCACTTGGACCTTCGTATTGACGATGAAACACAGAAATTGCATCGGAATTAAATACAAAAGGCACAATGCCGACTTAAGGACAAGAAGACTGACTCTTCTTACTGACTATGCTTTGAACCATTCCTGCGACACTAGTTATAGATTCCGATGATTCACTTCAGGTTTACTGTATCATTTGGACATTCTTATTGACGATGACACACAGAAATTACATCGGAATTAAATACAAAAGGCACAATGCCGACTTAAGTACAAGAAGACTGTATCATCTCACTGTCTATGTTTGAACCATTCCTGTGACACTAGTTATAGATTCCGATGCTTCACTCCAGGTTTACTTTATCCCTTGGACCTTCTTATTGACGATGAAACACAGAAATTGCAGCGGAATTAAATAAAAAAGGCACAATGCCGACTTAGGTACACGAAGACTGACTCTTCTTACTGTCTATGTTTTGAACCATTCCTGTGACACTAGTTATAAATTCCGATGCTTCACTTCAGGTTTACTGTATCCCTCAGACCTTCATATTGACGATGAGACACAGAAATTGCACCGGAATTAAATACAAAAGGCACAATGCTAACTTAAGTACATGAAGGCCGACTCTTCTTATTGACTATGTTTTGAACCATTCCTGTGAGAGTAGTTATAGATTCCGATGCTTCACTTCAGGTTTACTGTATCACTTGGACCATCTTATTGACGATGAAACACAGAAATTGCATCTGAATTAAATAAAAAAGGCACAACGCCGACTTAAGTACAAGAAGACTGTATCTTCTTACTGTCTATGTTTGAACCATTCCTGTGACACTAGTTATAGATTCCGATGCTTCACTCCAGGTTTACTTTATCCCTTGGACCTTCTTATTGACGATGAAACACAGAAATTGCAGCGGAATTAAATAAAAAAGGCACAATGCCGACTTAGGTACACGAAGACTGACTCTTCTTACTGTCTATGTTTTGAACCATTCCTGTGACACTAGTTATAGATTCCGATGCTACACCCCAGGTTTACTGTATCCCTTGGACCTTCTTATTGACGATTAAACACAGAAATTGCATCGGAATTAAATACAAAAGGGACAATGCCGACTTAAGGACAAGAAGTCTAACTCTTCTTGCTGACTTTGTTTTCAACCATTCCTGTGACACTATTTATAGATTCCGATGCTTCACTTTAGGTTTAATGTATCCCTCTAACCTTCTTATTGACGATGAAACACGGAAATTGCATCGGAATTAAATCCAAAAGGCATAATGCCGACTTAAGTACAAGAAGACTGCCTCTTCTTACTGACTATGATTTGAACCATTCCTGAGACACTAGTTATCGATTCGGATGCTTCACTTCAGGTTTACTGGATCCCTCCGACCATCTTATTGACGATGAAACGCAGAAATTGCATCGGAATTAAATAGAAAAGGACAATGCCGACTTAAGTACAAGAAGACTGACTCTTCTTACTGACTATGTTGTGAACCATTCCTGTGACACTAGTTACAGATTCCGATGCTTCACTCGAGGTTTAGTGTACCCCTTGAACCTTCTTATTGACGACGAAACACAGAAATTGCATCTGAATTAAATGGAAAAGGCACAATGCCGACTTAAGTACAAAAGGATTGACTCTTCTTACAGTCTATGCTTTGAACCATTCCTGTGACACTAGTTATAGATTCCGATGCTTCACTTCAGGTTTACTGTATCCCTTGGACCCTCTTATTGACGATGAAACACAGAATTTGCTTTGGAATTTAATACAAAAGTCACAATGCTGACTCAAGTACAGGAAGACTGACTCTTCTTACTGTCTATGTTTTGAACCACTCCTGGGACACTAGTTTTAGAGTCCGATGCTACACTTCAGGTTTACCGCATCCCTCTGACATTCTTATTTACGATGAAACACAGAAATTGCATCGGAATTAAATACAAAAGGCACAATGCTGACATAAGTACAAGAAGACTGACTCTTCCTACTGTCTATGCTTTGCACCATTCCTGTGACACTAGTAATAGATTCCAATGCTTCCCTTCAGGTTTACTGTATCCCTTGGACCTTCTTATTGACGATGAAACACAGAAATTGCATCGGAATTAAATACAAAAGGCACAATGCCGACTTAAGTACATGAAAACTGACTCTTCTTACTGACTATGTTTTGAACCATTCCTGTGACACTAGTTGAAGATTCCGATGCTTCATTTCAGGTTTACTGTATCCCTTGGACTTTCTTATAGACGATGAAACACAGAAATTGCATCGGAATTAAATACAAGAGGCAAAATGCCGACTTAAGTACAAAAAGACTGACTCTTCCTTCTGTTTATGTTTTGAACCATTCCTGTGACTCTAGTTTTAGTTTCCGATGCTTCACTTCAGGTTTACTGAATCCCTTGGACCTTCTTGTTGACGATGAAACACAGATATTGCATCGGTATTAAATACAAAAGGCACAATGCCGACTTAGGTACATGAAGACTGACTCTTCTGACTGTCTATGTTTTGAACCATTCCTGTGACACTAGTTATAGATTCCGATGCTACACTCCAGGTTTACTGTATCCCTTGGACCTTCTTATTGACGATGAAAAACAGAAATGGCATCGGAAGAAAATACAAAAGGAACAATGCCGACTTAAGTACAAGAAGACTGACTCTTCTTACTGACTATGTTTTGAACCATTCCTGAGACACTAGTTTTAGATTCCGATGCTTCACTTCAGGTATACTGTATCCCTCCGACCATCTTATTGACGATGAAACACAGAAATTTTATCGGAATTAAATAGAAAAGGACAATGCCGACTTAAGTACAAGAAGACTGACTCTTCTTACTGACTATGTTGTGAACCATTCCTGTGACACTAGTTATATATTTCGATGCTTCACTCCAGGTTTAGTGTACCACTTGGACCTTCTTATTGACGATGAAACACAGAAATTGCATCGAAATTAAATACAAAAGGCACAATGCCGACTTAAGTACAAGAAGACAGTATCTTCTTACTGTCTATGTTTTGAACCATTCCTGTGACACTAGTTATAGATTCCGATGCTTCACTTCAGGTTTACTGTTTACCTTGGACTCTCCTATTGACGTTGAAACACAGAAATTGCACCGGAATTAAATACAAAAGTAACAATGCCGACTTAAGTACAAGATGACTGACTCTTCTTACTCTCTATGTTTTGAACCATTACATTGACACTAGTTATAGATTCCGATGCCACACTCCAGGTTTACTGTATCCCTTGGACCTTCTTATTGACGAAGAAACACTTAAATTGCATCGGAATTAAATACAAAAGTCACAATGCCGACTTTAGGACAAGAAGACTGACTCTTCTTACTGACTATGCTTTGAACCATTCCTGCGACACTAGTTATAGATTCCGATGATTCACTTCAGGTTTGCTGTATCATTTGGACATTCTTATTGACGATGACACACAGAAATTACATCGGAATTAAATACAAAAGGCACAATGCCGACATAAGTAAAATAAGACTGACTCTTGTTACTGACTATGTTTTGCACAATTCCTGTGACACTAGTTATAGATTCCGATGCTTGACTTCAGGTTTACTGTATCTCTAGGACCTTCTAATTGACGATGAAACACGGAAATTCCATCGGAATTTAATACAAAAGGCACAATGCCGACTTAAGTACAAGAAGACTGACTCTTCTTCCTGTCTATGTTTAGAACCATTCCTGTGACAGTAGTTACAGATTCCGATGCTTCACTTCAGGTTTGCTGTATCCCTCTGACCTTCTTATTGATGATGAAACAAAGAAATTGCATCGGAATTAAATACAAAAGGCACAATTCCGACTTAAGTACAAGAAGACTAACTCTTCTAACTGACTATGCTATGAACCATTTCTGTGGCACTAGTTATAGATTCCGATGCTTCACTTCAGGGTTACTGAATCCCTCTGACCTTCTTATTCACGATGAAACACAGAAATTGCATCGGAATTAAATACAAAAGGCACAATGCCGACTTAAGGACAAGAGGACTGACTCTTCTTACTGACTATGTTTGAACCATTCCTGTGACACTAGGTATAGATTCCGATGCTTCACTTCAGGTTTACTGTATCCCTCTGACCTTCTTATTGACGATGAGACACAGAAATTGCACCGGAATTAAATACAAAAGGCACAATGCTGACTTAAGTACATGAAGACCGGCTCTTCTTAGTGACTATGTTTTGAACTATTCCTGTGACAGTAGTTATAGATTCCGATGCTTCACTTCAGGTTTACTGTATCACTTGGACCATCTTATTGACGATGAAACACAGAAATTGCATCTGAATTAAATACAAAAGGCACAATGCCGACTTAAGTACAAGAAGACTGTATATTCTTACTGTCTATGTTTGAACCATTCCTGTGACACTAGTTATAGATTCCGATGCTTCACTCCAGGTTTACTTTATCCCTTGGACCTTCTTATTGACGATGAAACACAGAAATTGCAGCGGAATTAAAAAAAAAAGGCACAATGCCGACTTAGGTACACGAAGACTGACTCTTCTTACTGTCTATGCTTTGAACCATTCCTGTGACACTAGTTATAGATTCCGATGCTTCACTTCAGGTTTACTGTATCCCTTGGACCCTCTTATTGACGATGAAAAACAGAATTTGCTTTGGAATTTAATACAAAAGTCACAATGCCGACTCAAGTACAAGAAGACCGACTCTTCTTACTGTCTATGATTTGAACCATTCCTGTGACACTAGTTATAGATTCCGATGCTTCACTTTAGGTTTACTGTATCCCTTCAACCTTCTTATTGACGATGAAACACAGAAATTGCATCGGAATTAAATACAAAAGGCACAATGCCGAATTAAGTACAAGAAGACTGTATCTTCTTACTGTCTATGTTTTGAACCATTCCTGTGACACTAGGTATAGATTCCGATGCTTCACTCTAGGTTTACTGTATCACTTGGACCTTCTTATTGACGATGAAACACAGAAATTGCATCGGAATTAAATAGAAAAGGCACATTGCCGACTTAAGTACATGAAGACTGACTCTTCATACTGACTATGATTTGAACCATTCCTGTGACACTAGTTATAGATTCCGATGCTTCACTTCAGGTTTGCTGTATCCCTTGGACCTTCTTATTGACGATGAAACCCAGAAATTGCATCGGAATTTAATACAAAAGTCACAATGCCGACTCAAGTACAGGAAGACTGACTCTTCTTACTGTCTATGTTTTGAACCACTCCTGGGACACTAGTTTTAGATTCCGATGCTACACTTCAGGTTTACCGTATCCCTCTGACATTCTTATTTACGATGAAACACAGAAATTGCATCGGAATTAAATACAAAAGGCACAATGCTGACATAAGTACAAGAAGACTGACTCTTCCTACTGTCTATGTTTTGCACCATTCCTGTGACACTAGTAATAGATTCCAATGCTTCACTTCAGGTTTACTGTATCCCTTGGACCTTCTTATTGACGATGAAACACAGAAATTGCATCGGAATTAAATACAAAAGGCACAATGCCGACTTAAGTACATGAAAACTGACTCTTCTTACTGAGTATGTTTTGAACCATTCCTGTGACACTAGTTGAAGATTACGATGCTTCATTTCAGGTTTACTGTATCCCTTGGACTTTCTTATAGACGATGAAACACAGAAATTGCATCGGAATTAAATACAAGAGGCAAAATGCCGACTTAAGTACAAAAAGACTGACTCTTCCTTCTGTTTATGTTTTGAACCATTCCTGTGACACTAGTTTTAGATTCCGATGCTTCACTTCAGGTTTACTGAATCCCTTGGACCTTCTTGTTGACGATGAAACACAGATATTGCATCGGAATTAAATACAAAAGGCACAATGCCGATTTAAGTACAAGAAGACTGACTGTTCTTACTGTCTATGTTTGAACCATTCCTGTGACACTAGTTATAGATTCCGATGCTTCACTTCAGGTTTACTGTATCATTTGGACCTTCTTATTGACGATGACACACAGAAATTACATCGGAATTAAATACAAAAGGCACAATGCCGACTTAAGTAAAAAAAGACTGACTCTTGTTACTGACTATGTTTTGAACCATTCCTGTGACACTAGTTATAGATTCCGATGCTTCACTTCAGGTTTACTGTATCCCTTCAACCTTCTTATTGACGATGAAACACAGAAATTGCATCGGAATTAAATACAAAAGGCACAATGCCGAATTAAGTACAAGAAGACTGTATCTTCTTACTGTCTATGTTTTGAACCATTCCTGTGACACTAGGTATAGATTCCGATGCTTCACTCTAGGTTTACTGTATCACTTGGACCTTCTTATTGATGATGAAACACAGAAATTGCATCGGAATTAAATACAAAAGGCACAATGCCGACTTAAGTACAAGAAGACTAACTCTTCTAACTGACTATGCTATGAACCTTTTCTGTGACACTAGTTATAGATTCCGATGCTTCACTTCAGGGTTACTGAATCCCTCTGACCTTCTTATTCACGATGAAACACAGAAATTGCATCGGAATTAAATACAAAAGTCACAATGCCGACTTAAGGACAAGAGGACTGATTCTTCTTACTGACTATGTTTGAACCATTCCTGTAACACTAGGTATAGATTCCGATGCTTCACTTCAGGTTTACTGTATCCCTCTGACCTTCTTATTGACGATGAGACACAGAAATTGCACCGGAATTAAATACAAAAGGCACAATGCTGACTTAAGTAAATGAAGACCGACTCTTCTTTGTGACTATGTTTTGAACCATTCCTGTGATAGTAGTTATAGATTCCGATGCTTCACTTCAGGTTTACTGCATCACTTGGACTATCTTATTGACGATGAAACACAGAAATTGCATCGGAATTAAATACAAAAGGCACAATGCCGACTTAAGTACAAGAAGACTGTATCTTCTTACTGTCTATGTTTGAACCATTCCTGTGACACTAGTTATAGATTCCGATTCTTCACTCCAGGTTTACTTTATCCCTTGGACCTTCTTATTGACGATGAAACACAGATATTGCAGCGGAATTAAATAAAAAAGGCACAATGCCGACTTAGGTACACGAAGACTGCCTCTTCTTACTGACTATGTTTTGAACCAATCCTGAGACACTAGTTATCGATTCGGATGCTTCACTTCAGGTTTACTGTATCCCTCCGACCATCTTATTGACGATGAAGCGCAGAAATTGCATCGGAATTAAATAGAAAGGGACAATGCCGACTTAAGTACAAGAAGACTGACTCTTCTTACTGACTATGTTGTGAACAATTCCTGTGACACTAGTTACAGATTCCGATGCTTCACTCGAGGTTTAGTGTACCCCTTGAACCTTCTTATTGACGATGAAACACAGAAATTGCATCGGAATTAAATGGAAAAGGCACAATGCCGACTTAAGTACAAAAGGACTGACTCTTCTTACTGTCTATGCTTTGAACCATTCCTGTGACACTAGTAATAGATTCCGATGCTTCACTTCCGGTTTACTGTATCCCTTGGACCCTCTTATTGACGATGAAACACAGAATTTGCTTTGGAATTCAATACAAAAGACACAATGCCGACTCAAGTACAAGAAGACCAACTCTTCTTACTGTCTATGATTTGAACCACTCCTGTGACACTAGTTATAGATTCCGATGCTTCTCTTCCGGTTTACTGTATCCCTTGAACCTTCTTATTGACGATGAAACACAGAAATTGCATCGGAATTAAATTCAAAAGGCACAATGCCGACTTAAGTACAAGAAGACTGTATCTTCTTACTGTCTATGTTTTGAACCATTCCTGTGACACTAGTTATAGATTCCGATGCTTCACTCTAGGTTTACTGTATCCCTTGGACCTTCTTATTGACGATGAAACACAGAAATTGCATCGGAATTAAATACAAAAGGCACATTGCCGACGTAAGTACATGAAGACTAACTCTTCATACTGACTATGATTTGAACCATTCCTGTGACACTAGTTATAGATTCCGATGCTTCACTTCAGGTTTACTGTATCCCTTGGACCTTCTTATTGACGATGAAACACAGAAATTGCATCGGGATGAAATACAAAAGGAACAATGCCGACTTAGGTACATGAAAACTGACTCTCCTTACTGTCTATGTTTTGAACCATTCCTGTGACACTAGTTATAGAATCCGATGCTACACTTCAGGTTTACTGTATACCTCTGACCATCTTATTGACGATGAAACACAGAAATTGCATCGGAATTAAATTGTAAAGGCACAATGCCGGCTTAAGTACAAGAAGACTGACTCTTCTTACTGACTATGTTGTGAACCATTCCTGTGACACTAGTTATAGATTCCGATGCTTCACTCCAGGTTTAGTGGACCCTGGGACCTTCTTATTGACGATGAAGCACAGAAATTGCATCGGAATTAAATAGAAAAGCCACAAAGCCGACTTAAGTACAAGAAGACTGACACTTCTTACTGTCTATGTTTTGAACCATTCCTGTGACACTAGTTATAGATTCCGATGCTTCACTTCTGGTTTACTGTATCCCTTGGACCATCTTATTGACGATGAAGCAGAGAAAGTGCATCGGAATTTAAAACAAAAGTCACAATGCCGACTCTAGTACAGGAAGACTGACTCTTCTTACTGTCTATGTTTTGAACCAGTCCTGGGACACTAGTTATGGATTCCGATGCTTCACTCCAGGTTTACTGTATCCCTTGGACCTTCTTATTAACGATGAAGCACCGTAATAGCATCGGAAATAAGTAGAAAAGGCACAATGCCGACTTAGGTACAAGAAGACTGCTTCTTGTTACTGACTATGCTTTGAACCATTCCTGTGACACTAGTTTTAGATTCCGATGCTTCACTTCAGGTTTACCGTATGCCTCTGACCTTCTTATTGACGATGAAACACAGAAATTGCATCGGAATTAAATACAAAAGGCAAATGGCGACTTAAGTACAAGAAGACTGACTCTTCCTTCTGTCTATGTTTTGAACCATTCCTGTGACACTAGTTTTAGTTTCCGATGCTCACTTCAGGTTTACTGTATCCCTCTGACCTTCTTAATGACGATGAAACACAGAAATTGCATCGGAATTAAATACAAAAGGCAAAAATCCGACTTAAGTACAAGAAGACTGACTCTTCCTACTGTCTATGTTTTGAACCATTCCTGTGACACTAGTTATAGATTCAGATGCTTAACTTCACGTTTACTGAATCCCTTGGACCTTCTTATTGACGATGAAGCACAGAAATTGCATCGGAATTAAATACAAAAGGCACAATGTCGACTTAAGTACAAGAAGACTGACTCTTCTTATTGACTATGTTTTGAACCACTCCTGTGACACTAGTTGTAGATTCCGATCCTTCACTTCAGGTTTACTATATCCCTTGGACCTTCTTATTGACGATGAAGCACAGAAACTGCATCGGAATTACATACAAAAGGCACAATGCCGACTTAAGTACAAGAAGACTATTTCTTCCTACTGCCTATGTTTTGAACCATTCCTGTGACACTAGTTATGGATTCCGATGCTTCACTTCAGGTTTACTGTATCCCATGGACTTTCGTATTGACGATGAAACACAGAAATTGAATCGGAATTAAATAGAAATGGCACAATGCCGACGTGAGTACAAGAAAACTGATTCTTCCTACTGTCTATGTTTTGAACCATTCATGTGACACTAGTTTTAGATTCCGAAGCTTCACTTCAGGTTCAGTGTATCTCTCTGACCTACTCATTGACGATGAAACACTGAAATTGAATCGGAATTAAATACAAAAGGCACAATGCCGATTTAAGTACAAGAAGACTGTCTCTTCCTACTGTCTATGTTTTGAACCATTCCTGTGACACTAGTTATAGATTCCGATGCTTCACTTCAGGTTTACTGTATCCCTCTGACCTTCTTATTGACAATGAAACACAGAAATTGCACCGGAATTAAATAGAAAAGGCACAATGCCGACTTAAGTACAAGATGACTGACTCTTCTTACTGTCTATGTTTTGAACCATTCCATTGACACTAGTTATAGATTCCGATGCTTCACTTCAGGTTTACTGAAACCCGTGGACCTTCTTATTGACGACAAAACACAGAAATTTCATCGGAATTAAATACAAAAGTCACAATGCCGACTTAAGTACAAGAAGACTGACTCTTCTTACTGTCTATGTTTTGAACCATTCCTGTGACACTAGTTACAGATTCCGAAGCTTCACGTCAGATTTACTGTATCACGTGGTCCTTCTTATTGACGACGAAACACGGAAATTGCGTCGGAATTAAATAGATATGGCACAATGCCCACTTAAGTACAAGAAGACTATCTCTTCCTACTGTCTATGTTTTGAACCATTCCTGTGACACTAGTTATAGGTTCCGATGCTTCACTTCATGTTTACTGTATCCCGTGGACCTTCTTATTGACGATGAAACACAGAAATTGCATTGGAATTAAATACAAAAGGCACAATGCCGACTTAAGGACAAAAAGACTGACTCTTCTTCCTGACTACGTTTTTAACCATTCCTGCGACACTAGTTATAGAATCCGATGCTTCACTTCAGGTTTACTGTATCATTTGGACCTTCTTATTGACGATGACACACAGAAATTACATCGGAATTAAATACAAAAGGCACAATGCCGACTTAAGTACAAAACGACTGACTTTTGTTACTGAATATGTTTTGAAGCATTCCTGTGACACTAGTTATAGATTCCAATGCATCACTTCAGGTTTACTGTATCCCTCTGACCTTATTGACGATGAAACACAGAAATTGCATCGGAATTAAATAGAAAAGACACAATGCCGACTTAAGTACAAGAAGACTCACTCTTCTTACTGTCTATGTTTTGAACCATTCCTGTGACACTAGTTATAGATTCCGATGCTTGACTACAGGTTTACTGTATCCCTAGGACCTTCTTATTGACGATGAAACACAGATATTGCATCGGAATTTAATACAAAAGGCACAATGCCAACTCAAGTACAAGAAGACTGACTCTTCTTCCTGTCTATGTTTTGAACCATTCCTGTGACAGTAGTTATAGATTCCGATGCTTCACTTCACGTTTACTGTATCCCTCTGACCTTCTTATTGATGATGAAACACAGAAATTGCATCGGAATTAAATACAAAAGGCACAATGCCGACTTAGGTACAAGAAGACTGTATCTTCTTACTGTCTATGTTTTGAACCATTCCTGTGACACTAGTTATAGATTCCGATGCTTCACTCTAGGTTTACTGTATCCCTTGGACCTTCTTATTGACGATGAAACACAGAAATTGCATCGGAATTAAATACAAAAGGCACATTGCCGACTTAAGTACATGAAGACAAACTCTTCATACTGACTATGATTTGAACCATTCCTGTGACACTATTTATAGATTCCGATGCTTCACTTCAGGTTTACTGTATCCCATGGACTTTCGTATTGACGATGAAACACAGAAATTGAATCGGAATTAAATAGAAACGGCACAATGCCGACGTGAGTACAAGAAGACTCATTCTTCCTACTGTCTATGTTTTGAACCATTCATGTGACACTAGTTTCAGATTCCGATGCTTCACTTCAAATTTACTGTATCTCTCTGACCTACTTATTGACGATGAAACACTGAAATTGAATCGGAATTAAATACAAAAGGCACAATGCCGATTTAAGTACAAGAAGACTGTCTCTTCCTACTGTCTATGTTTTGAGCCATTCCTGTGACACTAGTTATAGATTCCGATGCTTCACTTCAGGTTTACTGTATCCCTCTGACCTTCTTATTGACAATGAAACACAGAAATTGCACCGGAATTAAAAAGAAAAGGTACAATGCCGACTTAAGTACATGATGACTGACTCTTCTTACTGTCTATGTTTTGAACCATTCCATTGACATTAGCTATAGATTCCGATGCTTCACTTCAAATTTACTGAAACCCGTGGACCTTCTTATTGACGATAAAACACAGAAATTTCATCGGAATTAAATACAAAAGTCACAATGCCGACTTAAGTACAAGAAGACTGACTCTTCTTACTGTCTATGTTTGAACCATTCCTGTGACACTAGTTATAGATTCCGATGCTTCACGTCAGATTTACTGTATCACGTGGTCCTTCTTATTGACGACGAAACACGGACATTGCGTCGGAATGAAATAGAAATGGCACAATGCCGACTTAAGTACAAGAAGACTATCTCTTCCTACTTTCTATGTTTTGAACCATTCCTGTGACACTAGTTATAGATTCCGATGCTTCACTTCATGTTTAATGTATCCCTTGGACCTTCTTATTGACGATGAAACACAGAAATTGCATTGGAATTAAATACAAAAGGCACAATGCCGACTTAAGGACAAGAAGACTGACTCTTCTTACTGACTACGTTTTGAACCATTCCTGCGACACTAGTTATAGAATCCGATGCTTCACTTCAGGTTTACTGTATCATTTGGACCTTCTTATTGACGATGACACACAGAAATTACATCGGAATTAAATACAAAAGGCACAATGCCGACTTAAGTACAAAACGACTGACTCTTGTTACTGACTATGTTTTGAACCATTCCTTTGACACTAGTTATAGATTCCAATGCATCACTTCAGGTTTACTGTATCCCTCTGACCTTCTCATTGACGATGAAACACAGAAATTGCATCGGAATTAAATAGAAATGGCACAATGCCGACTTAAGTACAAGAAGACTGACTCTTCTTACTGTCTATGTTTTGAACCATTCCTGTGACACTAGTTATAGATTCCTATGATTGACTTCAGGTTTACTGTATCCCTAGGACCTTCTTATTGACGATGAAACACAGATATTGAATCGGAATTTAATACAAAAGGCACAATGCCGACTCAAGTACAAGAAGACTGACTCTTCTTCTTGTCTATGTTTTGAACCATTCCTGTGACAGTAGTTATAGATTCCGATGCTTCACTTCAGGTTTACTGTATTCCTCTCTCCTTCTTATTGATGATGAAACACAGAAATTGCATCGGAATTAAATACAAAAGGCACAATGCCGACTTAAGTACAAGAAGACTGACTCTTCTTACTGACTATGTTTGAACCATTCCTGTGACACTAGTTATACATTCCGATGCTTCACTTCTGGTTTACTGTATCCCTCTCACCTTCTTATTGACGATGAAACACCGAAATTGCACCGGAATTAAATACAAAAGGCACAATGCTGACTTAAGTACATGATGACCGACTCTTCTTAGTGACTATGTTTTGAACCATTCCTGTGACACTAGTTGTAGATTCCGATGGTTGACTTCAGGTTTACTGTATCCCTTGGACCAACTTAATGACGATGAAACACAGAAATTGATTCGGAATCAAATACAAAAGGCACAATGCCGACTTAAGTACAAGAAGACTGTATCTTCCTACTGTCTATGCTTTGAACCATTCCTGTGACACTAGTTATAGATTCCGATGCTTCACTCCATGTTTACTGGATCCTTTGGAACTTCTTATTGACGATGAAACACAGAAATTGCAGCGGAATTAAATTGCAAAGCCACAATTCCGACTTAAATGCAAGAAGACTGACTCTTCTTACTGCCTATGTTTTGTACCATTCCTGTGACACTAGTTACAGATTCCGATGCTCACACCTGGTTTACTGTATCCCTTGGACCTTCTTATTGACGATGAAGCACCGAAATTGCATCGGAAATAAATAAATAAGACACAATGCCGACTTAGGTACAATAAGACTGCCTCTTGTTACTGTCTATGTTTTGAACCATTCCTGTGACACTAGTTTTAGATTCCGATGCTTCACTTCACGTTTACCGTATCCCTCTGACCTTCTTATTTACGATGAAACACAGAAATTGCACCGGAATTAAATACAAAAGGCACAATGCTGACATAAGTACAAGAAGACTGACTCTTCCTACTCTCTATGTTTTGAACCATTCCTGTGACACTATAATAGATTCCGTTGCTTCACACCAAGTTAACTGTATCCCTTGGACCATCTTATTGACGATGAAACACCGACATTGCATCGGAATTAAATAGGAAAGGCACAATGCCGACTTAAGGACAAGAAGACTGACTCTTGTTACTGACTATGTTTTGAACCATTCCTGTGACACTAGTTATAGATTCCGATGCTTCACTTCAGGTTTACTGTATCCCTTGGACCTTCTTATTGACGATGAAAGACAGAAATTGCATCGGAATTAAATGCAAAAGGCACAATGCCGACTTAAGTACATGAAAACTGACTCTTCTTACTGACTATGTTTTGAACCATTTCTGTGACACTACATATAGATTCCGATGCTTCACTTCAGGTTTACTGTATCCCTTGGACTTACTTATAGACGATGAAACACAGAAATTGCATCGCAGTTAATTACAAAAGGCAAAATGCCGACTTAAGTACAAGAAGACTGACTCTTCCTTGTGTCTATGTTTTGAACCATTCCTGTGACACTAGTTTTATATTCCGATGCTCTCTCAGGTTTACTGTATCCCTCTGACCATCTTATTGACGATGAAACAAAGAAATTGCATTGGAATTAAATACAAAAGGCAAAATGCCGACTTAAGAACAAGAAGACTGACTCCTCCTATTGTCTATGTTTTGAACCATTCCTGTGACACTAGTTATAGATTCCGATGCTTCACTTCAGGTTTACTGAATCCCTTGGACCTTCTTATTGACGAATAACACATAAATTGCATCGGAATGATATACAAAAGGAACAATGCCGAATTAAGTACATGAAGACTGACTCTTGTTACTGACTATGATTTGAACCATTCCTGTGACACTAGTTATAGATTAGGATGCTTCACTTCAGGTTTACTGTATCCCTTGGACCTTCTTGTTGACGATGAAACACAGATATTGCATCGGAATTAAATACAAAAGACCCAATGCCGACTTCGGTACATGAAGACTGACTCTTCTTACTGTCTATGTTTTGAACCATTCCATTGACATTAGCTATAGATTCCGATGCTTCACTTCAAATTTACTGAAACCCGTGGACCTTCTTATTGACGATAAAACACAGAAATTTCATCGGAATTAAATACAAAAGTCACAATGCCGACTTAAGTACAAGATGACTGACTCTTCTTACTGTCTATGTTTGAACCATTCCTGTGACACTAGTTATAGATTCCGATGCTTCACGTCAGATTTACTGTATCACGTGGTCCTTCTTATTGACGACGAAACACGGACATTGCGTCGGAATTAAATAGGAAAGGCACAATGCCGACTTAAGGACAAGAAGACTGACTCTTGTTACTGACTATGTTTTGAACCATTCCTGTGACACTAGTTATAGATTCCGATGCTTCACTTCAGGTTTACTGTATCCCTAGGACCTTCTTATTGACGATGAAAGACAGAAATTGCATCGGAATTAAATACAAAAGGCACAATGCCGACTTAAGTACATGAAAACTGACTCTTCTTACTGACTATGCTTTGAACCATTTCTGTGACACTACATATAGATTCCGATGCTTCACTTCAGGTTTACTGTATCCCTTGGACTTACTTATAGACGATGAAACACAGAAATTGCATCGCAGTTAATTACAAAAGGCAAAATGCCGACTTAAGTACAAGAAGACTGACTCTTCCTTGTGTCTATGTTTTGAACCATTCCTGTGACACTAGTTTTATATTCCGATGCTCTCTTCAGGTTTACTGTATCCCTCTGACCAACTTATTGACGATGAAACAAAGAAATTGCATCGGAATTAAATACAAAAGGCAAAATGCCGACTTAAGAACAAGAAGACTGACTCCTCCAATTGTCTATGTTTTGAACCATTCCTGTGACACTAGTTATAGATTCCGATGCTTCACTTCAGGTTTACTGAATCCCTTGGACATTCTTATTGACGATGAAACACATAAATTGCATCGGAAAGATATACAAAAGGAACAATGCCGAATTAAGTACATGAAGACTGACTCTTGTTACTGACTATGATTTGAACCATTCCTGTGACACTAGTTATAGATTAGGATGCTTCACTTCAGGTTTACTGTATCCCTTGGACCTTCTTGTTGACGATGAAACACAGATATTGCATCGGAATTAAATACAAAAGACCCAATGCCGACTTCGGTACATGAAGACTGACTCTTCTTACTGTCTATGTTTTGAACCATTCCTGTGACACTAGTTATAGATTCCGATGCTACACTCCAGGTTTTCTGTATTTCTTGGACATTCTTATTAACGATGAAACACAGAAATGGCATCGGAAGAAAATACGAAAGGCACATGCCGACTTAAGTACGAGAAGACTGACTCTTCTTACTGACTATGTTTTGAACAATTCCTGAGACACTAGTTTTAGATTCCGATGCTTCACTTCAGGTTTACTGTATCCCTCTGACCATCTTATTTACGATGAAACACAGAAATTGCATCGGAATTAAATAGAAAAGGACAATGCCGACTTAATTACAAGAAGACTGATTCTTCTTCCTGTCTATGTGTTGAACTATTCCTGTGACACTAGTTATAGATTCCGATGCTACACTCCAGGTTTACTGTATCCCATGGACCTTCTTATTGACGATGAAACACAGACATTGCATCGGAATTTAATACAAAAGTCACAATGCCGGCTCAACTACAAGAAGACTGACTCTTCTTACTGACTATGCTGTGAACCATTCCTGTGACACTAGTTATATATTCCGATGCTTCACTTCAGGTTTAGTGTACCCCTTGGACCTTCTTATTGACGATGAAACACAGAAATTGCATCGAAATTAAACACAAAAGGCACAATGCCGACTTAAGTACAAGAAGACAGTATCTTCTTACTGTCTATGCTTTGAACCATTCCTGTGACACTAGTTATAGATTCCGATGCTTCACTTCAGGTTTACTGTTTACCTTGGACTCTCCTATTGACGATGAAACACAGAAATTGCACCGGAATTAAATACAAAAGGCACAATGGCGGCATAAGTACAAGATGACTGACTCTTCTTACTGTCTATGTTTTGAACCATTACATTGACGCTAGTTATAGATTCCGATGCTACACTCCAGGTTTACTGTATCACTTGGACATTCTTATTGACGAAGAAACACTGAAATTGCATCGGAAATAAACACAAAAGGCACAATGCCGACTTAAGGACAAGAAGACTGACTCTTCTTACTGACTATGCTTTGAACCATTCCTGCGACACTAGTTATAGATTCCGATGATTCACTTCAGCTTTACTGTATCATTTGGACCTTCTTATTGACGATGACACACAGAAATTACATCGGAATTAAATACAAAATTCACAATGCCGACTTAAGTAAAAAAGGACTGACTCTTGTTACTGACTATGCTTTCAACCATTCCTGTGACACTAGTTATAGATTCCGATGCTTCACTTCAGGTTTACTGTATCCCTCTGAACATCTTATTGACGATGAAACACAGAAATTGCATTGGAATTAAATACAAAAGTCACATTGCCGACTTAAGTACAAGAAGACACACTCTTCTTACTGACTATGCTTTGAACCATTCTTGTGACACTAGTTATAGATTCCGATGCTTCACTTCACATTTACTGTATCCCTTGGACCTTCTTTTTGACGATGAAATACAGAAATTGCATCGGCATTAAATACAAAAGGCACAATGCCGACTTAAGTACAAGAAGACTGATTCTTCTTACTGTCTAAGTTTTGAACCATACCTGTGACACTAGTTATAGATTCCGATGCTTGACTTCAGGTTTACTGTATCTCTAGGACCTTGTAATTGACGATGAAACACAGATATTCCATCGGAATTTAATACATAAGTCACAATGCCGACTTAAGTACAAGAAGACTGACTCTTCTCCCAGTCTATGTTTAGAACAATTCCTGTGACAGTAGTTATAGATTCTGATGCTTCACTTCAGGTTTACTGTATCCCTCTGACCTTATTATTGATGATGAAACACAGAAATTGCATCGGAAGTAAATACAAAAGGCACAATGCCGACATAAGTATAAGAAGGCTGACTCTTCTAACTGACTATGCTATGAACCATTTCTGTGGCACTAAGTATAGATTCCGATGCTTCACTTCAGGTTTACTGTATCCCTCTGCAGTTCTTATTGACGATGAGACACAGAAATTGCACCGGAATTAAATACAAAAGGCACAATGCCGACTTAAGTAAATGGAGACCGACTCTTCTTAGTGACTATGTTTTGAACTATTCCTGTGACAGTAGTTATAGATTCCGATGCTTCACTTCAGGTTTACTGTATCACTTGGAATATCTTATTGACGATGAAACACAGAAATTGCATCGGAATTAAATACAAAAGGCACAATGCCGACTTAAGTACAAGAAGACTGTATCTTCTTATTGTCTATGTTTTCAACCATTCCTGTGACACTAGTTATAGATTCCGATGCTTCACTCCATGTTTACTGGATCCCTTGGACCTTCTTATTGACGATGAAACACAGAAATTGCATCAGAATTAAATACAAATGCACAATGCCGACTTAAGTACAAGAAGACTGTATCTTCTTACTGTCTATGCTTTCAACCATTCCTGTGACACCAGTTATAGATTCCGATGCTTCACCTCAGGTTTACTGGATCCCTTGGACCTTCTTATTGACGATGAAACACAGAAATTGCAGCGGAATTAAATTAATAAGGCACAATGCCGCCTTAAGGACAAGAAGACTGACTCTTCTTACTGACTATGTTTTGAACCATTCCTGAGACACTAGTTATCGATTCCGATGCTTCACTTCAGGTTTACTGTATCCCTCGGACCTACTTATTGATGATGAAACACAGAAATTGCATCGGAATTAAATACAAAAGGCACAATGCCGACTTAAGTACAAGAAGACTGACTCTTCTAACTGACTATACTATGAACCATTTCTGTGGCACTAGTTATAGATTTCGATGCTTCACTTCAGGGTTACTGAATCCCTCTGACCTTCTTATTCACGATGGAACACAGAAATTGCATCGGAATTAAATACAAAAGGCACAATGCCGACTTACGGACAAGTGGACTGACTCTTCTTACTGACTATGTTTGAACCATTCCTGTGACACTAGGTATAGATTAAGATGCTTCACTTCAGGTTTACTGTATCCCCCTGACGTTCTTATTGACGATGAGACACAGAAATTGCACCGGAATTAAATACAAAAGGCACAATGCCGACTTAAGTACATGAAGACCGAATCTTCTTAGTGACTATGTTTTGAACAATTCCTGTGACAGTAGTTATAGATTCCGATGCTTCACTTCAGGTTTACTGTATCACTTGGACCATCTTATTGACGATGAAACACAGAAATTGCATCGGAATTAAATAGAAAAAGCACAATGCCGACCTAAGTACAAGAAGACTGTATCTTCTTACTGTCTATGTTTTGAACCATTCCTGTGACACTAGTTATAGATTGCGATGCTTCACTCCAGGTTTACTTTATCCCTTGGACCTTCTTATTGACGATGAAAAACAGAAATTGCAGCGGAATTAAATAAAAAAGGCACAATGCCGACTTAGGTACATGAAGACTGACTCTTCTTACTGTCTATGTTATGAACCATTCCTGTGACACTAGTTATAGATTCCGATGATACACTCCAGGTTTACTGTATCCCTTGGACATTCTTATTGGCGATGAAACACAGAAATAGCATCGGAATTAAATACAAAAGGCACATTGCCGACATGAAGACTGACTCTTCATACTGACTATGATTTGAACCATTCCTGTGACACTAGTTATAGATTCCAATGCTTCACTTTAGGTTTACTGTATCCCTTGGACCTTCTTATTGACGATGAAACACAGAAATTGCATCGGGCTGAAATACAAAAGGCACAATGCCGACTTAGGTACAAGAAAACTGACTCTCCTTACTGTCTATGTTCTGAACCATTCCTGTGACACTAGTTATAGAATCCGATGCTACACTTCAGGTTTACTGTATCCCTCTGACCATCTTATTGACAATGAAACACAGGAATTGCATCGGAATTAAATTGTAAAGGCACAATGCCGGCTTAAGTACAAGAAGACTGACTCTTCTTACTGACTATGTTGTGAACCATTCCTGTGACACTAGTTATAGATTCCGATGCTACACTCCAGGTTTAGTGTACCCCTTGGACCTTCTTATTGACGATGAAACACAGAAATTGCATCGGAATTATATAGAAAAGCCACAATGCCGATTTAAGTACAAGACGACTGAGTCTTCTTACTGTCTATGTTTTGAACCATTCCTGTGACACTAGTTATAGATTCCGATGCTTAACTTCAGGTTTACTCTATCCCTTGGACCTTCGTATTGACGATGAAGCAGAGAAATTGCATCGGAATTTAATACAAAAGTCACTATGCCGACTCTAGTACAGGAAGACTGCCTCTTCTTACTGTCTATGTTTTGAACCATTCCTGGGACACTAGTTATGGATTCCGATGCTTCACTGCAGGTTTTCTGTATCCCTCTGACCTTCTTATTGACGATGAAATACAGAAATTGAATCGGAATTAAATACAAAAGGCACAATGCCGATTTAAGTACAAGAAGACTGTCTCTTCCTACTGTCTATGTTTTGAACCATTCCTGTGACACTAGTTATAGATTCCGATGCTTCACTTCAGGTTTACTGTATCCCTCTGACCTTCTTATTGACAATGAAACACAGAAATTGCACCGGAATTAAATAGAAAAGGCACAATGCCGACTTAAGTACAAGATGACTGACTCTTCTTACTGTCTATGTTTTGAACCATTCCATTGACACTAGTTATAGATTCCGATGCTTCACTTCAGGTTTACTGAAACCCGTGGACCTTCTTATTGACGACAAAACACAGAAATTTCATCGGAATTAAATACAAAAGTCACAATGCCGACTTAAGTACAAGAAGACTGACTCTTCTTACTGTCTATGTTTTGAACCATTCCTGTGACACTAGTTACAGATTCCGAAGCTTCACGTCAGATTTACTGTATCACGTGGTCCTTCTTATTGACGACGAAACACGGAAATTGCGTCGGAATTAAATAGATATGCACAATGCCCACTTAAGTACAAGAAGACTTTCTCTTCCTACTGTCTATGTTTTGAACCATTCCTGTGACACTAGTTATAGGTTCCGATGCTTCACTTCATGTTTACTGTATCCCGTGGACCTTCTTATTGACGATGAAACACAGAAATTGCATTGGAATTAAATACAAAAGGCACAATGCCGACTTAAGGACAAAAAGACTGACTCTTCTTCCTGACTACGTTTTGAACCATTCCTGCGACACTACTTATAGAATCCGATGCTTCACTTCAGGTTTACTGTATCATTTGGACCTTCTTATTGACGATGACACACAGAAATTACATCGGAATTAAATACAAAAGGCACAATGCCGACTTAAGTACAAGAAGACTCACTCTTCTTACTGTCTATGTTTTGAACCATTCCTGTGACACTAGTTATAGATTCCGATGCTTGACTACAGGTTTACTGTATCCCTAGGACCTTCTTATTGACGATGAAACACAGATATTGCATCGGAATTTAATACAAAAGGCACAATGCCAACTCAAGTACAAGAAGACTGACTCTTCTTCCTGTCTATGTTTTGAACCATTCCTGTGACAGTAGTTATAGATCCCGATGCTTCACTTCACGTTTACTGTATCCCTCTGACCTTCTTATTGATGATGAAACACAGAAATTGCATCGGAATTAAATACAAAAGGCACAATGCCGACTTAGGTACAAGAAGACTGTATCTTCTTACTGTCTATGTTTTGAACCATTCCTGTGACACTAGTTATAGATATTGCATCGGAATTAAATACAAAAGACCCAATGCCGACTTCGGTACATGAAGACTGACTCTTCTTACTGTCTATGTTTTGAACCATTCCTGTGACACTAGTTATAGATTCCGATGCTACACTCCAGGTTTTCTGTATCCCTTGGACATTCTTATTAACGATGAAACACAGAAATGGCATCGGAAGAAAATACGAAAGGCACATGCCGACTTAAGTACGAGAAGACTGACTCTTCTTACTGACTATGTTTTGAACAATTCCTGAGACACTAGTTTTAGATTCCGGTGCTTCACTTCAGGTTTACTGTATCCCTCTGACCATCTTATTTACGATGAAACACAGAAATTGCATCGGAATTAAATAGAAAAGGACAATGCCGACTTAATTACAAGAAGACTGATTCTTCTTCCTGTCTATGTGTTGAACTGTTCCTGTGACACTAGTTATAGATTCCGATGCTACACTCCAGGTTTACTGTATCCCATGGACCTTCTTATTGACGATGAAACACAGAAATTGCATCGGAATTTAATACAAAAGTCACAATGCCGGCTCAACTACAAGAAGACTAACTCTTCTTACTGACTATGTTTTGAACCATTCTTGTGACACTAGTTATAGATTCCGATGCTTCACTTCACATTTACTGTATCCCTTGGACCTTCTTGTTGACGATGAAACACAGATATTGCATCGGAATTAAATACAAAAGGCACAATGCCGACTTAGGTACAAGAAGACTGACTCTTCTTACTGTCTATGTTTTGAACCATTCCTGTGACACTAGTTATAGATTCCGATGGTACACTCCAGGTTTATTGTATCCCTTGGACCTTCTTATTGACGATGAAACACAGAAATGGCATCGGAAGAAAATACAAAAGGCACAATGCCGACTTAAGTACAAGAAGACTGACTCTTCTTACTGACTATGCTGTGAACCATTCCTGTGACACTAGTTATATATTCCGATGCTTCACTTCAGGTTTAGTGTACCCCTTGGACCTTCTTATTGACGATGAAACACAGAAATTGCATCGAAATTAAACACAAAAGGCACAATGCCGACTTAAGTACAAGAAGACAGTATCTTCTTACTGTCTATGCTTTGAACCATTCCTGTGACACTAGTTATAGATTCCGATGCTTCACTTCAGGTTTACTGTTTACCTTGGACTCTCCTATTGACGATGAAACACAGAAATTGCACCGGAATTAAATACAAAAGGCACAATGGCGACATAAGTACAAGATGACTGACTCTTCTTACTGTCTATGTTTTGAACCATTACATTGACGCTAGTTATAGATTCCGATGCTACACTCCAGGTTTACTGTATCACTTGGACATTCTTATTGACGAAGAAACACTGAAATTGCATCGGAAATAAACACAAAAGGCACAATGCCGACTTAAGGACAAGAAGACTGACTCTTCTTACTGACTATGCTTTGAACCATTCCTGCGACACTAGTTATAGATTCCGATGATTCACTTCAGCTTTACTGTATCATTTGGACCTTCTTATTGACGATGACACACAGAAATTACATCGGAATTAAATACAAAATTCACAATGCCGACTTAAGTAAAAAAGGACTGACTCTTGTTACTGACTATGCTTTCAACCATTCCTGTGACACTAGTTATAGATTCCGATGCTTCACTTCAGGTTTACTGTATCCCTCTGAACTTCTTATTGACGATGAAACACAGAAATTGCATTGGAATTAAATACAAAAGGCACATTGCCGACTTAAGTACAAGAAGACTCACTCTTCTTACTGACTATGCTTTGAACCATTCTTGTGACACTAGTTATAGATTCCGATGCTTCACTTCACATTTACTGTATCCCTTGGACCTTCTTTTTGACGATGAAATACAGAAATTGCATCGGCATTAAATACAAAAGGCACAATGCCGACTTAAGTACATGAAGACTGATTCTTCTTACTGTCTAAGTTTTGAACCATACCTGTGACACTAGTTATAGATTCCGATGCTTGACTTCAGGTTTACTGTATCTCTAGGACCTTGTAATTGACGATGAAACACAGAAATTCCATCGGAATTTAATACAAAAGTCACAATGCCGACTTAAGTACAAGAAGACTGACTCTTCTCCCTGTCTATGTTTAGAACAATTCCTGTGACAGTAGTTATAGATTCTGATGCTTCACTTCAGGTTTACTGTATCCCTCTGACCTTATTATTGATGATGAAACACAGAAATTGCATCGGAAGTAAATACAAAAGTCACAATGCCGACATAAGTATAAGAAGACTGACTCTTCTAACTGACTATGCTATGAACCATTTCTGTGGCACTAAGTATAGATTCCGATGCTTCACTTCAGGTTTACTGTATCCCTCTGACGTTCTTATTGACGATGAGACACAGAAATTGCACCGGAATTAAATACAAAAGGCACAATGCCGACTTAAGTAAATGGAGACCGACTCTTCTTAGTGACTATGTTTTGAACTATTCCTGTGACAGTAGTTATAGATTCCGATGCTTCACTTCAGGTTTACTGTATCACTTGGAATATCTTATTGACGATGAAACACAGAAATTGCATCGGAATTAAATACAAAATGCACAATGCCGACTTAAGTACAAGAAGACTGTATCTTCTTATTGTCTATGTTTTCAACCATTCCTGTGACACTAGTTATAGATTCCGATGCTTCACTCCATGTTTACTGGATCCCTTGGACCTTCTTATTGACGATGAAACACAGAAATTGCATCAGAATTAAATACAAAAGGCACAATGCCGACTTAAGTACAAGAAGACTGACTCTTCTAACTGACTATACTATGAACCATTTCTGTGGCACTAGTTATAGATTTCGATGCTTCACTTCAGGGTTACTGAATCCCTCTGACCTTCTTATTCACGATGGAACACAGAAATTGCATCGGAATTAAATACAAAAGGCACAATGCCGACTTACGGACAAGTGGACTGACTCTTCTTACTGACTATGTTTGAACCATTCCTGTGACACTAGGTATAGATTAAGATGCTTCACTTCAGGTTTACTGTATCCCCCTGACGTTCTTATTGACGATGAGACACAGAAATTGCACCGGAATTAAATACAAAAGGCACAATGCCGACTTAAGTACATGAAGACCGAATCTTCTTAGTGACTATGTTTTGAACAATTCCTGTGACAGTAGTTATAGATTCCGATGCTTCACTCCAGGTTTACTTTATCCCTTGGACCTTCTTATTGACGATGAAAAACAGAAATTGCAGCGGAATTAAATAAAAAAGGCACAATGCCGACTTAGGTACATGAAGACTGACTCTTCTTACTGTCTATGTTATGAACCATTCCTGTGACACTAGTTATAGATTCCGATGATAGACTCCAGGTTTACTGTATCCCTTGGACATTCTTATTGGCGATGAAACACAGAAATTGCATCGGAATTAAATACAAAAGGCACATTGCCGACATGAAGACTGACTCTTCATACTGACTATGATTTGAACCATTCCTGTGACACTAGTTATAGATTCCAATGCTTCACTTCAGGTTTACTGTATCCCTTGGACCTTCTTATTGACGATGAAACACAGAAATTGCATCGGGCTGAAATACAAAAGGCACAATGCCGACTTAGGTACAAGAAAACTAACTCTCCTTACTGTCTATGTTCTGAACCATTCCTGTGACACTAGTTATAGAATCCGATGCTACACTTCAGGTTTACTGTATCCCTCTGACCATCTTATTGACAATGAAACACAGAAATTGCATCGGAATTAAATTGTAAAGGCACAATGCCGGCTTAAGTACAAGAAGACTGACTCTTCTTACTGACTATGTTGTGAACCATTCCTGTGACACTAGTTATAGATTCCGATGCTACACTCCAGGTTTAGTGTACCCCTTGGACCTTCTTATTGACGATGAAACACAGAAATTGCATCGGAATTATATAGAAAAGCCACAATGCCGATTTAAGTACAAGACGACTGAGTCTTCTTACTGTCTATGTTTTGAACCATTCCTGTGACACTAGTTATAGATTCCGATGCTTAACTTCAGGTTTACTGTATCCCTTGGACCTTCGTATTGACGATGAAGCAGAGAAATTGCATCGGAATTTAATACAAAAGTCACAATGCCGACTCTAGTACAGGAAGACTGCCTCTTCTTACTGTCTATGTTTTGAACCACTCCTGGGACACTAGTTATGGATTCCGATGCTTCACTGCAGGTTTTCTGTATCCCTCTGACCTTCTTATTGACGATGAAATACAGAAATTGCATCGGAATTAAATTG
The DNA here is from genome assembly GCF_021461385.2 of Schistocerca piceifrons. Lineage (NCBI taxonomy): Eukaryota > Metazoa > Arthropoda > Insecta > Orthoptera > Acrididae > Schistocerca > Schistocerca piceifrons. The sequence continues at coordinate 9,215,042 of NW_025727396.1, read as the reverse complement.
AAAAGGCACAATGCCGACTTAAATGCAAGAAGACTGACTCTTCTTACTGTCTATGCTTTGTACCATTCCTGTGACACTAGTTACAGATTCCGATGCTTCACACCAGGTCTACTGTATCCGTTGGCCCATCTTATTGACGATGAAACAACGACATTGCATCGGAATTAAATTGAAAAGGCACAATGCCGACTTAAGTACAAGAAGACTGACTCTTGTTACTGACTATGTTTTGAACCATTCCTGTGACACTAGTTACAGATTCCGATGCTTCACTTCAGGTTTACTGCATCCCTTGGACCTTCTTATTGACGATGAAGCACCGAAATTGCATCAGGCTGAAATACAAAACGCACAATGCTGACTTAGGTACAAGAAGACTGCTTCTTGTTACTGACTATGCTTTGAACCATTCCTGTGACACTAGTTTTAGATTCCGATGCTTCACTTCAGGTTTACTGTATCATTTGGACCTTCTTATTGACGATGACACACAGAAATTACATCGGAATTGAATACAAAAGGCACAATGCCGACTTAAGTACAAAACGACTGACTCTTGTTACTGACTAAGTTTTGAACCAATCCTGTGACACTAGTTATAGTTTCCAATGCTTCACTTCAGGTTTACTGTATCCCTCTGACCTTCTTATTGACGATGAAACATAGAAATTGCATCGGAATTAAATACAAAAGGCAAATGGCGACTTAAGTACAAGAAGACTGACTCTTCCATCTGTCTATGTTTTGAACCATCCCTGTGACACTAGTTTTAGATTCCGATGCTCACTTCAGGTTTACTGTATCCTTCTGACCTTCTTATTGACGATTAAAAACAGAAATTGCATCGGAATTAAATACAAAAGGCAAAATACCGACTTAAGTACAAGAAGACTGACTCTTCCTACTGTCTATGTTTTGAACCATTCCTGTGACACTAGTTATAGATTCAGATGCTTAACTTCACGTTTACTGAATCCCTTGGACCTTCTTATTGACGATTAGGCACAGAAATTGCATCGGAATTAAATACAAAAGGCACAATGTCGACTTAAGTACAAGAAGACTGACTCTTCTTACTGACTATGTCTTGAACCATTCCTGTGACACTAGTTGTAGATTCCGATCCTTCACTTCAGGTTTACTATATCCCTTGGACCTTCTTATTGACGATGAAACACATAAATTGCATCGGAATTAAATACAAAAGGCACAATGCCGACTTAAGAACAAGAAGACTATCTCTTCCTACTGCGATTGTTTTGAACCATTCCTGTGACACTAGTTATGGATTCCGATGCTTCACTTCAGGTTTACTGTATCCCATGGACTTTCGTATTGACGATGAAACACAGTAATTGCATCGGAATGAAATAGAAACGGCGCAATGCCGACGTGAGTACAAGAAGACTTATTCTTCCTACTGTCTATGGTTTGAACCATTCATGTGACACTCGTTTTAGATTCCGATGCTTCACTTGAGGTTTACTGTATCTCTCTGACCTACTTATTGACGATGAAACACTGAAATTGAATCGGAGGTAAATACAAAAGGCGCAATGCCGACTTAAGTACAAGAAAACTGTCTCTTCCTACTGTCTATGTTTTGAACCATTCCTGTGACACTAGTTATAGATTCCGATGCTTCACTTCAGGTTTACTGTATCCATCTGACCTTCTTATTGACGATGAAACACAGAAATTGCACCGGAATTAAATAGAAAAGGCACAATGCCGACTTAAGTACAAGATGACTGACTCTTCTTACTGTCTATGTTTTGAACCATTCCATTGACACTAGTTATAGATTCCTATGCTACACTCCAGGTTTACTGTATCACTTGGACCTTCTTATTGACGAAGAAACACTGAAAATGCATCGGAATTAAATACAAAAGGCACAATGCCGACTTATGTACAAGAAGACTGACTCTTCTTACTGACTATCTTTTGAACCATTCCTGTGACACTAGTTATAGATTCTGATACTTCACTTCAGGTTTACTGGACCCCTTGGACCCTCTCATTGACGACGAAACACAGAAATTGCATCGGAATTAAATACAAAAGGCACAATGCCGACATAAGTACAAGAAGACTGACTCTTCTTACTGTCTATGCTTTGAACCATTCCTGTGACACTAGTTATAGATTCCGATGCTTCTCGTCAGGTTTACTGTTTCACGTGAACATTCTTATTGACGACGAAGCACAGAAATTGCGTCGGAATTAAATAGAAATGGCACAATGCCCACTTAAGTACGAGAAGACTATCTCTTCCTACTGTCTATGTTTTGAACCATTCCTGTGACACTAGTTATAGATTCCGATGCTTCACTTCAGGTTTACTGTATCCCTTGGACCTTCTTGTTGACGATGAAACACAGATATTGCATGGGAATTAAATACAAAAGGCACAATGAAGACCTCGGTACATGAAGACTGACTCTTCTTACTGTCTATGTTTTGAACCATTCCTGTGACACTAGTTATAGATTCCGATGCTACACTCCAGGTTTTCTGTATCCCTTGGACCTTCTTATTGACGATGAAACACAGAAATGGCATCGGAAGAAAATACAAAAGGCACAATGCCGACTTAAGTACAAGAAGACTGACTCCTCTTACTGACTATGTTTTGAACAATTCCTGAGACACTAGTTTTAGATTCCGATGCTTCACTTCGGGTTTACTGTATCCCTCTGACCATCTTACTTACGATGAAACACAGAAATTGCATCGGAATTAAATAGAAAAGGACAATGCCGACTTAAGTACAAGAAGACTAACTCTTCTTACTGACTATGTTTTGAACCATTGCTGTGACACTAGTTATAGATTCCGATGCTTCACTTCAGGTTTACTGTATCCCTGGACCTTATTATTGACGATGAAACACAGAAATTGCATCGGAATTAAATACAAAAGGCGCAATGCCGACTTATGTACATGAAGACTGACTCTTCTTACTGACTATGATTTGAACCATTCCTGTGACACTAGTTATAGATTCCGATGCTTCACTTCAGGTTTACTGTTTACCTTGGACTCTCCTATTGACGATGAAACACAGAAATTGCACCGGAATTAAATACAAAAGGCACAATGCCGACTTAAGTACAAGATGACTGACTCTTCTTACTGTCTATGTTTTGAACCATTACATTGACACTAGTTATAGATTCCGATGCTACACTCCAGGTTTACTGTATCCCTTGGACCTTCTTATTGACGATGAAACACAGAAATGGCATCGGAAGAAAATACAAAAGGCACAATGCCGACTTAAGTACAAGAAGACTGACTCCTCTTACTAACTATGTTTTGAACACTTCCTGAGATACTAGTTTTAGATTCCGATGCTTCACTTCAGGTTTACTGTATCCCTCTGACCATCTTACTAACGATGAAACACAGAAATTGCATCGGAATTAAATAGAAAAGGACAATGCCGACTTAAGTACAAGAAGACTGACTCTTCTTCCTGTCTATGTTTTGAACCATTTATGTGACACTAGTTATAGATTCCGATGCTACACTCCAGGTTTACTGTATCCCATGGACCTTCTTATTGACTATGAAACACAGAAATTGCATCGGAATTTAATACAAAAGTCACAATGCCGACTCAAGTACAAGAAGACTAACTCTTCTTACTGACTATGTTTTGAACCATTCCTGTGACATTAGTTATAGATTCCGATGCTTCACGTCAGGTCTACTGTATCCCTGGACCTTATTATTGACGATGAAACACAGAAATTGCATCGGAATTAAATACAAAAGGCACAATGCCGACTTAGGTACATGAAGACTGACTCTTCTTACTGACTATGATTTGAACCATTCCTGTGACACTAGTTATAGATTAGGATGCTTCACTTCAGGTTTACTGTATCCCTTGGAAATTCTTGTTGACGATGAAACACAGATATTGCATCGGAATTAAATACAAAAGGCACAATGCCGACTTGGGTACATGAAGACTGACTCTTCTTACTGTCTATGTTTTGAACCATTCCTGTGACACTAGTTATAGTTTCCGATGCTACACTCCAGGTTTACTGTATCCCTTGGACATTCTTATTGACGATGAAACACAGAAATGGCATCGGAAGAAAATACAAAAGGCACAATGCCGACTTAAGTACAAGAAGACTGACTCTTCTTACTGACTATGTTTTGAACCATTCCTGAGACACTAGTTTTAGATTCCGATGCTTCACTTGAGGTTTACTGTATCCCTCTGACCATCTTATTGACGATGAAACACAGAAATTGCATCGTAATTAAATAGAAAAAGACAATGCCGACTTAAGTACCAGAAGACTGACTCTTCTTACTGACTATGTTGTGATCCATTCCTGTGACACTAGTTATATATTCCAATGCTTCACTCTCGGTTTAGTGTACCCCTTGGACCTTCTTATTGACGATGAAACACAGAAATTGCATCGAAATTAAATACAAAAGGCACAATGCCGACTTAAGTACAAGAAGACAGTATCATATTACTGTCTATGTTTTGAACCATTCCTGTGACACTAGTTATAGATTCCGATGCTTCACTTCGGGTTTACTGTTTACCTTGGACTCTCCTATTGACGATGAACCACAGAAATTGCACCGGAATTAAATACAAAAGGCACAATGCCGACTTAAGTACAAGAAGACTGACTCTTCTTACAGTCCAAGTTTTGAACCATTCCTGTGACAGTAGTTCTAGATTCCGATGCTTGACTTCAGGTTTACTGTATCTCTAGGACCTTCTAATTGACGATGAAACACAGAAATTCCATCTGAATTTAATACAAAAGGCACAATGCCGACTTAAGTACAAGAAGACTGACTCTTCTAACTGTATATGTTATGTACCATTTCTGTGGCACTAGTTATAGATTCCGATGCTTCACTTCAGGGTTACTGAATCCCTCTGACCTTCTTATTCACGATGAAACACAGAAATTGCATCGGAATTAAATACAAAATGCACAATGCCGACTTAAGGACAAGAGGACTGACTCTTCTTACTGGCTATGTTTGAACCATTCCTGTGACACTAGGTTTATATTCCGATGCTTCACTTCAGGTTTACTGTATCCCTCTGACCTTCTTATTGACGATGAGACACAGAAATTGCACCGGAATTAAATACAAAAGGCACAATGCCGACTTAATTACATGAAGACTGAATCTTCTTACTGTCTATGTTTTGAACCATTCCTGTGACACTAGTTATAGATTCCGATGTTTTGAACCATTCCTGTGACACTAGTTATAGATTCCGATGCTTCACTTCAGGTTTACTGTATCCCTTGGACCATCTTAATGACGATGAAACACAGAAATTGATTCGGAATCAAATACAAAAGGCACAATGCCGACTTAAGTACAGGAAGACTGTATCTTCCTACTGTCTATGTTTTGAACCATTCCTGTGACACTAGTTATAGATTCCGATGCTTCACTCCATGTTTACTGGATCCCTTGGAACTTCTTATTCACGATGAAACACAGAAATTGCAGCGGAATTAAATTGCAAAACCACAATGCCGACTTAAATGCAAGAAGACTGACCCTTCTTACTGCCTATGTTTTGTACCATTCCTGTGACACTAGTTACAGATTCCGATGCTCACACCAGGTTTACTGTATCCATTGGACCTTCTTATTGGCGATGAAGCACCGAAATTGCATCGGAAATAAATAAATAAGGCACAATGCCGGCTTAGGTACAATAAGACTGCCTCTTGTTACTGACTATGTTTTGAAACATTCCTGTGACACTAGTTTTAGATTCCGATGCTTCACTTCAGGTTTACCGTATCCCTCTGACCTTCTTATTTACGATGAAACACAGAAATTGCATCGGAATTAAATACAAAAGGCACAATGCTGACGTAAGTACAAGAAGACTGACTCTTCCTACTCTCTATGTTTTGAACCATTCCTGTGACACTATAATAGATTCCGATGCTTCACACCAAGTTAACTGTATCCCTTGGACCATCTTATTGTCGATGAAACACCGACATTGCATCGGAATTAAATAGAAAAGGCACAATGCCGACTTAAGTACAAGAAAACTGACTCTTGTTACTGACTATGTTTTGAACCATTCCTGTGACACTAGTTATAGATGCAGATGCTTCACTCCGGGTTTACTATATCCCTTGGACCATCTTATTGACGATGAAACACAGAAATTGCATAGGAATTAAATAGAAAATGCACAATGCCGACTTAAGTACAAGAAATCTGACTCTTCTTACTGTCTATGTTTTGAACCGTCCCTGTGACACTAGTTATAGATTCCGATGCTTCACTCCAGGTTTATTGTATCCCTTGGACATTCATATTGACGATGAAACATAGAAATTGCATCGGAATTAAATACAAAAGGCACAATGCCGACTAAAGTACAAGAAGACTGACTCTTCTGCTGTCTATGTTTTGAACCTTTCCTGTGACACTAGTTATAAATTTCGATGCTTAACTTCAGGTTTAATGTATCCCTTGGACCTTCTTATTGACGATGAAACACAGAAATTGCATCGGAATTAAACCCAAAAGGCACAGTGCCGAATTAAGTACAAGAAGACTGACTCTTCTTAGTGACTATGATTTGAACCATTCCGGTGACACTAGTTATAGATTCCGATGCTTCACTTCAGGTTTACTGAATCCTTCTTACTTTCTTATTGACGATGAAACACAGAAATTGCATCGGAATTAAATACAAAAGGCACAATGCCGACCGAAGCACAAGAGGACTGACTCTTCCTACTGTCTATGTTTTGAACCATTCCTGTGACACTAGTTACGGATTCCGATGCTTCACTCCCGGTTTACTGTATCCTTTGGATCTTCTTATTGACGATGAAACACAGAAATTGCATCAGAAATAAATAGAAAAGGCACAATGCAGATTTAAGTACAAGAAGACTGACTCTTCCTACTGTCTATGTTTGAACTATTCCTGTGACACTAGTTATAGATTCCGATGCTTCACTATCTGGTTTACTGTATCCCTTGGACCTTCTTGTTGATGATGAAACACAGAAATTGCATCGGAATTAAATACAAAATGCACAATGCCGACTTAAGTACAAGAGGACTGACTCTTCTTACTGACTATGTTATGATTCATTCCTGTGACACTAGTTATAGATTCCGATGCTTCACTCCAGGTTTACTGTATCCCTTGGACCTTCTTATTGACGATGAAACACAATAATTGCATCGGAATTAAATACAAAATGCACAATGTCGACTTCAGTACAAGAAGGCTGACTCTTCTTACTGACTATGTTTTGAACCATTCCTGTGGCGCTAATTACTGATTCCGATGCTTAACTCCTGGTTTACTGTATCCCTTGGACCTTCTTATTGAGGATGAAACACAAAAATTGCATCGGAATTAAATACAAAAGGCACATTGCCGACTTAAGTACAAGAATACTGACTCATCTTACTGACTATGTTTTAAACCATTCCTGTGACACTAGTTATAGATTCCAATGCTTCACACCAGGTTTACTGTATCCCTTGGAACTCCTTATTGACAATGAATTGTAGAAATTGCATCGGAATTAAATACAAAAGGCACAACGCCGACTTAAGTACAAGAAGACTGACTCTTCGAATTGACTATGTTTTGAACCATTCCTGTAACACTAGAAATAGATTCCGGTGCCGCAATTCAGGTTTACTGTACCCCTTGGACCTTCTTATTGACGAGGAAACACAGAAATAGCATCGGAATTAAATACAAAAGGCAGAATGCCGACTTCAGTACAAGAATACTGACTCTTATTACTGTCTATGTTTTGAACCATCCCTGTGTCACTAGTTATTGATTCCGATGCTTCACTCCAGGTTTACTGTATCCCTTGGACCTTCTTATTGACGATGAAACACAGAAATTCCATCGGAATTAAATACAAAAGGCACAATGGCGACTTAAGTACAAGAAGACTGACTCTTCTTACTGACTATGATTTGAACCATTCATGTGACACTAGTTATAGATTCCGGTGCTTCACTTCAGGTTTACTGTATCCCTTTCACCTTGTTATTGACGATGAAACACCGAAATTGCTTCGGAAATAAATACAGAAGGCACAATGTCGACTTAACTACAAGATGACTGACTCTTCTTACTGACTATGTTTGAACCATTCCTGTGACACTAGTTATAGATTCTGATGCTTCACTCCGGGTTTACTATATCCCTTGGACCATCTTATTGACGAGAAACACAGAAATTGCATAGGAATTAAATAGAAAATGCACAATGCCGACTTAAGTACAAGAAATCTGACTCTTCTTACTGTCTATGTTTTGAACCATCCCTGTGACACTAGTTATAGATTCCGATGCTTCACTCCAGGTTTATTGTATCCCTTGGACATTCGTATTGACGATGAAACACAGAAATTGCATCGGAATTAAATACAAAAGGCACAATGCCGACTAAAGTACAAGAAGACTGACTCTTCGTACTGACTATGTTTTGAACCATTCCTGTGACACTAGTTATAGATTCCGATGCTTCACTCCTGGTTTACTGTATCCCTTGGACCTTTTTATTGACGATTAAACACAGAAATTGCGTCGGAATTAAATACAAAAGACATAATGCCGACTTAAGTACAATAAGACTGACTCTTCTTACTGACTATGTTCTGAACCATTCCTGTGACACTAGTTGTAGATTCCGATGCTTAACTCCAGGTTTACTGTATCTCTTGGACCTTCTTATTGAGGATGAAACACACAAATTGCATCGGAATTAAATACAAAAGGCACATTGCTGACTTAAGTACAAGAGTACTGACTCTTCATACTGACTATGTTTGGAACCATTCCTGTGACACTAGTTATAGATTCCGATGCTTCACTTCAGGTTTATTGTATCCCTTGGACCTTCTTATTGACGATGAAACACAGAAATTTTATCGGAATTAAATACAAAAGTCACAATGCCGACTTAAGTACAAGAAGACTGACTCTTCTTTCTGACTATGTTTTGAACCTTCCTGTGACACTAGTTATAGATTCCCATGCTTCACTTCAAGTTTACTGTATCCCTTGGACCTTCTTATTGACGATAAAACCCTGAAATTACATCGGAATTAATTACAAAAGGCACAATGCCGTCATAAGTACAAGAAGACTGACTGTTCTTACTGACTATGTTTGAACCAATCCTGTGACACTAGTAATAGATTCCGCTGCTTCACTTCAGGTTTACTCTATCCCTTGGGCCTTCTTATTGACGATGAAACACAGATATTGCATGGGAATGAAGCACAAAAGGCACAATGCCGACTTAAGTACAAGAAGACTGACTCTTCTTACTGACTATGCTTTGAACCATTCCTGTGACACTAGTTATAGATTCCGATCCTTCACTTGAGGTTTACTGTATCCCTCTGACCTTCTTATTGACGATGAAACACAGAAATTGCATCGGAATGAAATAGAGAAAGCACAATGCCGACTTAAGTACAAGAAGACTGACTCTTCCTACTGTCTATGTTTTGAACCATTCCTGTGGTTTAGTTATAGATTCCGATGCTTCACTTCAGGTTTACTGTATCCCTTGCACCTTCTTGCTGTCAATGAAACATTGAAATTGCATCGGAATTAAATACAAAAGGCTCAATGCCGACTTAAGTACAAGAAGACTGACTCTTCTTACTGACTATGTTTTGAACCATTCCTGTGACACTAGTTATAGATTCCGATGCTTCACTTCAGGTTTACTGTATCCCTTGGACCTTCTTATTGACGATGAAACACAGAAATTTCATCGTAATTAAATACAAAAGTCGCAATGCCGACTTAAGTACAAGAAGACCGACTCTTCCTTCTGACTACGTTTTGAACCTTTCCTGTGACACTAGTTATAGATTCCCATGCTTCACTTCAGGTTTACTGTATCCCTTGGACCTCCTTATTGACGATAAAACACTGAAATTACATCGGAAATAATTACAAAATGCACAATGCCGACATAAGTACAAGAAGACTGACTCTTCTTAATCTCTATGTTTTGAAACATTCATGTTACACTATTAATAGATTCCGATGTTTCACCCCAGGTTTACTGTATCCCTTGGACCTTCTTATTGACGATGAAACACAGAAATTGCATCGGAATTAAATACAAAGGGCACAATGCCGACTTAAGTACAAGAAGACCGACTCTTCTTACTGACTATGTTTGAACCATTCATGTGATACTAGGTATAGATTACAGTGCTTCACTTCAGGTTTACTGTATCCCTTGGACCTTCTTATTGGCGATGAATCACAGTAATTGCATCGGAATTAAATAGAGAAGGCACAATGCCGACTTAAGTACAAGAAGACAGACTCTTCTTACTGACTATGCTTTGAACCATTCCTGTGACACTAGTTATAGATTCCGATGCTTCACTTCAGGTTTACTGTATCCCTTGGACCTTCTTATTGGCGATGAATCACAGCAATTGCAATGGAATTAAATAGAGAATGCACAATGCCGACTTAAGTACAAGAAGACAGACTCTTCCCACTTTCTATGTTTTGCACCATTCCTGTGACACTAGTTATAGATTCCGCTGCTTCACTTCAGGTTTACTGTATCCCTTGGACCTTCTTATTGACGATGAAACACAGATATTGCTTCGGAATCAAATACAAAAGGCACAATGCCGACGTAAGTACAAGTAGACTGACTCTCCTTACTGACTATGTTTAGAGCCATTCCTGTGACACTAGTTATGGATTCCGATGCTTCACTTCAGGTTTACTGTATCCCTTGGACCTTCTTATTGACGAAGAAACCCAGAAATTGCATCGGAATTAAATACAAAAGGCACAATGCCGACTTAAGTACAAGAAGACTGACTCTTCTTACTGACTATGCTTTGAACCATTCCTGTGACACTAGTTATAGATTCCGATGCTTCACTTCAGGTTTACTGTATCCCTTGGACCTTCTTATTGGCGATGAATCACAGCAATTGCATCGGAATTAAATAGAGAAGGCACAATGCCGACATAAGTACAAGAGGACAGACTCTTCCCACTTTCTATGTTTTGTACCATTCCTGTGACACTAGTTATAGATTCGGATGCTTCACTTCAGGTTTACTGTATCCCTCTGACCTTCTCATTGACAATGAAACACAGATATTGCAACGGAAATTAAAACAAAAGGGACAATGCCGACTTAAGTAAAAGAAGACTGACTCTCCTTCTGCCTATGTTTTGAACCATTCCTGTGACACTAGTTAGAAATTCCGATGCTTCACTTCAGGTTTACTGTATCCCTTGGACCTCCTTATTGACAATGAAACACAGACATTGCATCGGAATTATATACAAAAGGGACAATGCCGACTTAAGTACAAGAAGAATGACTCTTACTACTTTCTATGCTTTGTACCATTCCTGTGACACTAGTTATAGATTCGGATTCTTCACTTCAGGTTTACTGTATCCCTCTGACCTTCTCATTGACAATGAAACACAGATATTGCAACGGAATTAAAAACAAAAGGGACAATGCCGACTTAAGTAAAAGAAGACTGACTCTTCTTCTGAATATGATTTGAACCAATCCTGTGACACTAGTTAGAAATTCCGATGCTTCACTTCAGGTTTACTGTATCAATTGGACCTTCTTATTGACGATGAAACACAGATATTGCATCGGAATTAATTACAAAAGGCACGATGCCGACTTAAGTAAAAGATGACTGACTCTTCTTACTGACTATCCTTTGAACCATTCCTGTGACACTAGTTATAGATTCCGATGTTTCACTTCAGGTGTACTGTATCCTTCTTACTTTCTTATTGACGATGAAACACAGAAATTGCATCGGAATTAAATACAAAAGGCACAATGCCGACTGAAGCACAAGAAGACTGACTCTTCCTACTGTCTATGTTTTGAACCATTCCTGTGACACTAGATACAGATTCCGATGCTTCACTCCCGGTTTACTGTATCCTTTGGATCTTCTTATTGACGATGAAACACAGAAATTGCATCAGAAGTAAATAGAAAAGGCACAATGCAGATTTAAGTACAAGAAGACTGACTCTTCCTACTGTCTATGTTTGACCTATTCCTGTGACACTAGTTATAGATTCCGATGCTTCACTTCTGGTTTACTGTACCTCTTGGACCTTCTTGTTGATGATGAAACACAGAAATTGCATCGGAATTAAATACAAACTGCACAATGCCGACTTAAGTACAAGAAGACTGACTCTTCTTACTGACTATGTTTGATTCATTCCTGTGACACTAGTTATAGATTCCGATGCTTCACTCCAGGTTTACAGCATCCCTTGGACCTTCTTATTGACGATGAAACACAGTAATTGCATCGGAATTAAATACAAAAGGCACAATGCCGACTTAAGTACAAGAAGGCTGACTCTTTTTACTGACTATGTTTTGAACCATTCCTGTGGCGCTAATTATTGGTTCCGATGCTTAACTCCTGGTTTACTGTATCCCTTGGACCTTCTTATTGAGGATGAAACACAAAAATTGCATCGGAATTAAATACAAAAGGCACATTGTAGACTTAAGTACAAGAATACTGACTCTTATTACTGTCTATGTTTTGAACCATTCATGTGACACTAGTTATAGATTCCGGTGTTTCACTTCAGGTTTACTGTATCCCTTGGACCTTGTTATTGACGATGAAACACAGAAATTGCATCGGAAATAAATACAGAAGGCACAATGTCGACTTAAGTACAAGAAGACTGACTCTTCTTACTGACTATGTTTTGAACCATTCCTGTGACACTAGTTATAGAATCTGATGCTTCACTCCAGGTTTACTGTATCCCTTGCACCATCTTATTGACGATGAAACACAGAAATAGCATCGGAATTAAACAGAAAAAGCACAATGCCGACTTTAGTACAAGAAGACTGTCTCTTCCTACTGTCTGTGTTTTGAACCATTCCTGTGACACTAGTTATAGATTCCGATGCTTCACTTCAGGTTTACTGTATCCCTCTGTCCTTCTTATTGACGATGAAACACAGAAATTGCATCGGAATTAAATTGAAAAGGTACAATGCCGACTTAAGTACAAGAAGACTGACTCTTCCCACTGTCTATGCTTTAAACCATTCCTGTTACACTAGTTATAGATTCGGATGCTTCACTTCAGGTTTACTGTATCCCTTGGACCTTCTTATTGACGATGAAACACAGAAATAGCATCGGAATTAAATACAAAAGGCACATTGCCGACTTATGTACAAGAAGACTGACTCTTCTTACTGACTATGTTTTGTACCCTTCCTGTGACACTATGTATAGACTCTGATGCTTCAGTTCAGGTTAACTGTATCCCTTGGACCTTCTTATTGAAGATGAAACACAGAAATTGCACCGGAATTAAATACAAAAGGCACAATGCCGACTTAAGTACAAGAACACTGACTCTTCTTACTTTCTATGTTTTGAACCATCGCTGTACACTAGTTGTGGATTAAGATGCTTCACTCCAGGTTTACTGTATCCCTTGGACCTTCTTATTGACGATGAAACACAGAAATTGCATGGGAATTAAAAACAAAAGGCACAATGGCGACTTAAGTACAAGAGGACTGACTCTTCTTACTGACTATGTTTTGAGCCATTCATGTGACTCTAGTTATAGATTCCGGTGCTTCGCTTCAGGTTTACTGTATCCCTTGGACCTTCTCATTGGAGATGAAACACAGAAATTGAATCGGAATTAAATACAAAAGGCACAATGCCGACTTAAGTACAAGAATACGGACTCTTCTTACTGTCTTTGTTTTGAACCATCCCTGTGACACTTGTTATAGTTTCCGAAGCTTCACTCCAGGTTTACTGTATGCCTAGGACCTTCTTATTGACGATGAAACGCAGAAATTGCATCGGAATTAAATACAAAAGGAACAATGCCGACTTTAGTACAAGAAGACTGACTCATCTTACTGTCTATGTTTTGAACCATTCCTGTGACATTAGTTACAGATTCCGATGCTTCACTCCCGGTTTTCTGTATCCCTTGGACCTTCATATTGACGACGAAACACAGAAATTGCATCGGAATTAAATACAAAAGGCACAATGTTGATTTAAGCACAAGAAGACTGACTCTTCTTACTGTCTATGATTTGAACCATTCCTGTGACACTAGTTATAGATTCCGATGCTTCACTCCAGGTTTACTGTATCCCTCCGACCTTCTTATTGACGATGAAACACAGAAATTGGAACGGAATTAAATACAAAAGGGACAATGCCGACTTAAGTACAAGAAGACTGACTCTTCTTACTGTGTATGATTTGAACCTTTCCTGTGACACCAGTTTTAGATTCCGATTCTTCACTTCAGGCTTCCTGTATCCATTGGACATTCTTATTGACGAAGAAACACAGAAATTGCATCGCAACGAAATACAAGAGACCGAATGCCGACTTAAGTACAAGAAGACTGACTCTTCTTACTGTGTATGTTATGAACCTCACCTGTGAGACCAATTTTACATTCCCATGTTTTACATCAGGTTTACTGTATCCCTTGGACCTTCTTATTGACGATGAAACACGGAAATTGCATCGGCATTAAACCCAAAAGGCACAATGCAGTTTTAAGTACAAGAAGACTGACTCTTCCTACTGTCTATGTTTGACCTATTCCTGTGAAACTAGTTATAGATTCCGATGCTTCACTTCTGGTTTACTGTACCCCTTGGACCTTCTTGTTGATGATGAAACACAGAAATTGCATCGGAATTAAATACAAACTGCACAATGCCGACTTAAGTACAAGAAGACTGACTCTTCTTACTGACTATGTTTGATTCATTCCTGTGACACTAGTTATAGATTCCGATGCTTCACTCCAGGTTTACAGCATTCCTTGGACCTTCTTATTGACGATGAAACACAGTAATTGCATCGGAATTAAATACAAAAGGCACAATGCCGACTTAAGTACAAGAAGGCTGACTCTTTTTACTGACTATGTTTTGAACCATTCCTGTGGCGCTAATTATTGATTCCGATGCTTAGCGCCTGGTTTACTGTATCCCTTGGACCTTCTTCTTGAGGATGAAACACAAAAATTGCATCGGAATTAAATACAAAAGGCACATTGTAGACTTAAGTACAAGAATACTGACTCTTATTACTGTCTATGTTTTGAACCATTCATGTGACACTAGTTATAGATTCCGGTGATTCACTTCAGGTTTACTGTATCCCTTGGACCTTGTTATTGACGATGAAACACAGAAATTGCATCGGAAATAAATACAGAAGGCACAATGTCGACTTAAGTACAAGAAGACTGACTCTTCTTACTGACTATGTTTTGAACCATTCCTGTGACACTAGTTATAGATTCTGATGCTTCACTCCAGGTTTACTATATCCCTTGGACCATCTTGTTGACGATGAAACACAGAAATAGCATCGGAATTAAATAGAAAAGGCACAATGCCGACTTTAGTACAAGAAGACTGTCTCTTCCTACTGTCTATGTTTTGAACCATTCCTGTGACACTAGTTATAGATTCCGATGCTTCACTTCAGGTTTTCTGTATCCCTCTGTCCTTCTTATTGACGATGAAACACAGAAATAGCATCGGAATTAAATAGAAAAGGTACTATGCCGACTTAAGTACAAGAAGACTGACTCTTCCCACTGTCTATGCTTTAAACCATTCCTGTTACACTAGTTATAGATTCGGATGCTTCACTTCAGGTTTACTGTATCCCTAGGACCTTCTTATTGACGATGAAACACAGAAATAGCATCGGAATTAAATACAAAAGGCACATTGCCGACTTATGTACAAGAAGACTGACTCTTCTTACTGACTATGTTTTGTACCCTTCCTGTGACACTAAGTATAGACTCTGATGCTTCAGTTCATGTTAACTGTATCCCTTGGACCTTCTTATTGAAGATGAAACACAGAAATTGCATCGGAATTAAATACAAAAGGAACAATGCCGACGTAAGTACAAGAACACTGACTCTTCTTACTTTCTATGTTTTGAACCATCCCTGTACACTAGTTGCAGATTAAGATGCTTCACTGCAGGTTTACTGTATCCTTTGGACCTTCTTATTGACGATGAGACACAGAAATTGCATCGGAATTAAAAACAAAAGGCACAATGGTGACTTAAGTACAAGAAGACTGACTCTTCTTACTGACTATGTTTTGAGCCATTCATGTGACTCTAGTTATAGATTCCGGTGCTTCGCTTCAGGTTTACTGTATCCCTTGGACCTTCTCATTGGAGATGAAACACAGAAATTGAATCGGAATTAAATTCAAAAGGCACAATGCCGACCTAAGTACAAGAATACTGACTCTTCTTACTGTCTATGTTTTGAACCATCCCTGTGACACTTGTTATAGTTTCCGAAGCTTCACTCCAGGTTTACTGTATGCCTAGGACCTTCTTATTGACGATGAAACGCAGAAATTGCATCGGAATTAAATACAAAAGGAACCATGCCGACTTTAGTACAAGAAGACTGACTCATCTTACTGTCTATGTTTTGAACCATTCCTGTGACACTAGTTACTGATTCCGATGCATCACTCCCGGTTTTCTGTATCCCTTGGACCTTCATATTGACGACGAAACACAGAAATTGCATCGGAATTAAATACAAAAGGCACAATGTTGATTTAAGCACAAGAAGACTGACTCTTCTTACTGTCTATGTTTTGAACCATTCATGTGACACTAGTTATAGATTCCGGTGATTCACTTCAGGTTTACTGTATCCCTTGGACCTTGTTATTGACGATGAAACACAGAAATTGCATCGGAAATAAATACAGAAGGCACAATGTCGACCTAAGTACAAGAAGACTGACTCTTCTTACTGACTATGTTTTGAACCATTCCTGTGACACTAGTTATAGATTCTGCTGCCTCACTCCAGGTTTACTATATCCCTTGGACCATCTTGTTGACGATGAAACACAGAAATAGCATCGGAATTAAATAGAAAAGGCACAATGCCGACTTTAGTACAAGAAGACTGTCTCTTCCTACTGTCTATGTTTTGAACAATTCCTGTGACACTAGTTATAGATTCCGATGCTTCACTTCAGGTTTACTGTATCCCTCTGTCCTTCTTATTGACGATGAAACACAGAAATAGCATCGGAATTAAATAGAAAAGGTACTATGCCGACTTAAGTACAAGAAGACTGACTCTTCCCACTGTCTATGCTTTAAACCATTCCTGTTACACTAGTTATAGATTCGGATGCTTCACTTCAGGTTTACTGTATCCCTAGGACCTTCTTATTGACGATGAAACACAGAAATAGCATCGGAATTAAATACAAAAGGCACATTGCCGACTTATGTACAAGAAGACTGACTCTTCTTACTGACTATGTTTTGTACCCTTCCTGTGACACTAAGTATAGACTCTGATGCTTCAGTTCATGTTAACTGTATCCCTTGGACCTTCTTATTGAAGATGAAACACAGAAATTGCATCGGAATTAAATACAAAAGGCACAATGCCGACGTAAGTACAAGAACACTGACTCTTCTTACTTTCTATGTTTTGAACCATCCCTGTACACTAGTTGCAGATTAAGATGCTTCACTGCAGGTTTACTGTATCCTTTGGACCTTCTTATTGACGATGAGACACAGAAATTGCATCGGAATTAAAAACAAAAGGCACAATGGTGACTTAAGTACAAGAAGTCTGACTCTTCTTACTGACTATGTTTTGAGCCATTCATGTGAGTCTAGTTATAGATTCCGGTGCTTTGCTTCAGGTTTACTGTATCCCTTGGACCTTCTCATTGGAGATGAAACACAGAAATTGAATCGGAATTAAATTCAAAAGGCACAATGCCGACCTAAGTACAAGAATACTGACTCTTCTTACTGTCTATGTTTTGAACCATCCCTGTGACACTTGTTATAGTTTCCGAAGCTTCACTCCAGGTTTACTGTATGCCTAGGACCTTCTTATTGACGATGAAACGCAGAAATTGCATCGGAATTAAATACAAAAGGAACAATGCCGACTTTAGTACAAGAAGACTGACTCATCTTACTGTCTATGTTTTGAACCATTCCTGTGACACTAGTTACTGATTCCGATGCTTCACTCCCGGTTTTCTGTATCCCTTGGACCTTCATATTGACGACGAAACACAGAAATTGCATCGGAATTAAATACAAAAGGCACAATGTTGATTTAAGCACAAGAAGACTGACTCTTCTAACTGTCTATGATTTGAACCATTCCTGTGACACTAGTTATAGATTCCGATGCTTCACTCCAGGTTTACTGTATCCCTCCGACCTTCTTATTGACGATGAAACACAGAAATTGGAACGGAATTAAATACAAAAGGGACAATGCCGACTTAAGTACAAGAAGACTGACTCTTCTTACTGTGTATGATTTGAACCTATCCTGTGAGACCAGTTTTAGATTCCGATTCTTCACTTCAGGCTTACTGTATCCATTGGACATTCTTATTGACGAAGAAACACAGAAATTGCATCGGAATTAAATACAAGAGACCGAATGCCGACTTAAGTACAAGAAGACTGACTCTTCTTACTGTGTATGTTTTGAACCTCACCTGTGAGACCAATTTTACATTCCCATGCTTTACATCAGGTTTACTGTATCCCTTGGACCTTCTTATTGACGATGAAACACGGAAATTGCATCGGCATTAAACCCAAAAGGCACAGTGCCGAATTAAGTACAAGAAGACTGACTCTTCTTACTGTCTATGATTTGAACCATTCCTGTGACACTAGTTATAGATTCCGATGCTTCACTCCAGGTTTACTGTATCCCTTGGACCTTCTTATTCACAATGAAACACAGAAATTGCATCGGAATTTAATACAAAAGGCACAATGGCGACTTAAGTAAAAGAAGACTGACTCTTCTTACTGACTATGATTTGAACCATTCCTGTGACACTAGTTATAGATTCCAGTGCTTCACTTCAGCTTTACTGGATCCCTTGTACCTATTTATTGACGATGAAACACAGAAATTGCATCGGAATTAAATAGAAAAGGCACAATGCCGACTTAAGTACAAGAAGACTGACTCCTCCTACTGTCTATGATTTGAAGCATTTCTGTGTCACTAGTTTTAGATTCCGATGCTTCACTTCAGGTTTACTGTATCCTTCTTACTTTCTTATTGACGATGAAACACAGAAATTGCATCGGAATTAAATACAAAAGGCACAATGCCGACTGAAGCACAAGAAGACTGACTCTTCCTACTGTCTATGTTTAGAACCATTCCTGTGACACTAGTTATAGATTCCGATGCTTCACTCCCGATTTACTGTATCCTTTGGATCTTCTTATTGACGATGAAACACAGAAATTGCATCGGAAGTAAATATAAAAGGCACAATGCAGATTTAAGTACAAGAAGACTGACTCTTCCTACTGTCTATGTTTGAACTATTCCTGTGACACTAGTTATAGATTCCGATGCTTCACTTCTGGTTTACTGTATCCCTTGGACCCTCTTGTTGATGATGAAACACAGAAATTGCATCGGAATTAAATACAAAATGCACAATGCAGACTTAAGTACAAGAAGACTGACTCTTCTTACTGACAATGTTTTGATTCATTCCTGTGACACTAGTTATAGATTCCGATGCTTCACTAAAGGTTTACTGTATCCCTTGGACCTTCTTATTGACGATGAAACACAGTAATTGCATCGGAATTAAATACCAAAGGCACAATGCCGACTTAAGTACAAGAAGGCTGACTCTTCTTACTGACTATGTTTTGAACCATTCCTGTGGCGCTAATTATTGATTCCGATGCTTAACTCCTGGTTTACTGTATCCCTTGGACCTTCTTATTGAGGATGAAACACAAAAATTGCATCGGAATTAAATACAAAAGGCACATTGCCGACTTAAGTACAAGAAGACTAACTCTTCTTACTCACTAAGATTCGAGCCATTCCAGTGACACTAGTTATAGATTCGGATTCTTCACTTCAGGTTTACTGTATCTCTTAGACCTTCTTATTGACGATGAAACACAGAAATTGCATCGGAATTAAATAAAAAAGTCACAATGCCGACTTAAGTACAAGAAGACTCACTCTTCTTACTGTGTATGTTTTGAACCATTCCTGTGACACTAGTTATAGATTCCGATGCTTCACTCCAGGTTTACTATATACCTTGGACCTTCTTATTTAGGATGAAATACAGAAATTGCATCGGAATTAAAAAGAAGAGGCACAATGCCGACTTAAGTACAAGAAGACTGACTCTTCCTACTGTCAATGTTTTGAACCATTCCTGTGACACTAGTTATAGATTCCGATGCTTCACTTCAGTTTTACTGTATCCCTTGGACCTTCTCAGTGGAGATGAAACACAGAAATTGAATCGGAATTAAATACAAAAGGCACAATGCCGACTTAGGTACAAGAATACTGACTCTTCTTACTGTCTATGCTTTGAACCATCCCTGTGACACTTGTTATAGTTTCCGAAGCTTCACTCCAGGTTTACTGTATGCCTTGGACCTTCTTATTGACGATGAAACACAGAAATTGCATCGGAATTAAATACAAAAGGCACAATGATGATTTTAGCACAAGAAGACTGACTCGTCTTACTGACTATGCTTTGAACCATTGCTGTGGCCCTAGTTATGGATTCGGATGTTTCACTTCATGTTTACTGTATCCCTCCGACCATCTTATTGACGATGAAACACAGAAATTGCAACGGGATTAAATACAAAAGGGATAATGCCGACTTAAGTACAAGAAGACTGACTCTTCTTACTGTGTATGATTTGAACCTTTCCTGTGAAACCAGTTTTAGATTCCGATTCTTCACTTCAGGCTTACTGTATCCATTGGACATTCTTATTGACGAAGAAACACAGAAATTGCATCGGAATTAAATACAAGAGACCGAATGCCGACTTAAGGACAAGAAGACTGACTCTTCTTACTGTGTATGTTTTGAACCTCACCTGTGAGACCAATTTTACATTCCCATGCTTCACATCAGGTTTACTGTATCCCTTGGACCTTCTTATTGACGATGAAACACGGAAATTGCATCGGAATTAAACCCAAAAGGCACAGTGCCGAATTAAGTACAAGAAGACTGACTCTTCTTACTGTCTATGATTGAACCATTCCTGTGACACTAGTTATAGATTCCGATGCTTCACTCCAGGTTTATTGTATCCCTTGGACCTTGTTATTGACGATGAAACACAGAAATTGCATCGGAAATAAATACAGAAGGCACAATGTCGACTTAAGTACAAGAAGACTGACTCTTCTTACTGACTATGTTTTGAACCATTCCTGTGACACTAGTTATAGATTCTGATGCTTCACTTCAGGTTTACTGTATCCCTCTGTCCTTCTTATTGACGATGAAACACAGAAATTGCATCGGAATTAAATAGAAAAGGTATAATGCCGACTTAAGTACAAGAAGACTGACTCTTCCCACTGTCTATGCTTTAAACCATTCCTGTTACACTAGTTATAGATTCGGATGCTTCACTTCAGGTTTACTGTAACACTTGGACCTTCTTATTGACGATGAAACACAGAAATAGCATCGGAATTAAATACAAAAGGCACATTGCCGACTTATGTACAAGAAGACTGACTCTTCTTACTGACTATGTTTTGTACCCTTCCTGTGACACTAAGTATAGACTCTGATGCTTCAGTTCAGGTTTACTGTATCCCTTGGACCTTCTTGTTGAAGATGAAATACAGAAATTGCATCGGAATTAAATACAAAAGGCACAATGCCGACTTAAGTACAAGAACACTGACTCTTCTTACTTTCTATGTTTTGAACCATCCCTGTACACTAGTTGTAGATTACGATGCTTCACTCCAGGTTTACTGTATCCCTTGGACCTTCTTATTGACGATGAAACACAGAAATTGCATCGGAATTAAAAACAAAAGGCACAATGGCGACTTAAGTACAAGAAGACTGACTCTTCTTACTGACTATGCTTTGAGCCATTCATGTGACTCTAGTTATAGATTCCGGTGCTTCGCTTCACGTTTACTGTATCCCTTGGACCTTCTCATTGGAGATGAAACACAGAAATTGAATCGGAATTAAATACAAAAGGCACAATGCCGACTTAAGTAGAAGAATACTGACTCTTCTTACTGTCTGTGTTATGATCCATCCCTGTGACACTTGTTATAGTTTCCGAAGCTTCACTCCAGGTTTACTGTATGCCTAGGACCTTCTTATTGACGATGAAACGCAGAAATTGCATCGGAATTAAGTACAAAAGGAACAATGCCGACTTTAGTACAAGAAGACTGACTCATCTTACTGTCTATGTTTTGAACCATTCCTGTGACACTAGTTACAGATTCCGATGCTTCACTCCCGGTTTTCTCTATCCCTTGGACCATCATATTGACGACGAAACACAGAAATTGCATCGGAATTAAATACAAAAGGCACAATGTTGATTTAAGCACAAGAAGACTGACTCTTCTTACTGTCTATGATTTGAACCATTCCTGTGACACTAGTTATAGATTCCGATGCTTCACTCCAGGTTTACTATATACCTTGGACCTTCTTATTTAGGATGAATTACAGAAATTGCATCGGAATTAAAAACAAGAGGCACAGTGCCGACTTAAGTACAAGAAGACTGACTCTTCCTACTGTCTATGTTTTGAATCATTCCTGTGACACTAGTTATAGATTCCGATGCTTCACTCCAGGTTTACTGTATGCCTTGGACCTTCTTATTGACGATGAAACACAGGAATTGAATCGGAATTAAATACAAAAGGCACAATGCCGACTTTAGTACAAGAAGATTGACTCTTCTTACTGACTATGGTTTGAACCATTCCTGTAACACTGGTTATAGATTCCGATGCTTGACTTCAGATTTACTGTATCCCTCTGACGTTCTTATTGACGATGAAACAGAGAAAATGCGTCGGAACTAAATACAAAAGGCAAAATGCCGAATTAAGTACAAGAAGACTGACTCTTCTTACTGTCTATGTTTTGAACCATTCCTGTGACACTAGTAATAGATTCCGATGCTTCACTCTAGGTTTACTGTATCCCTTGGACCTTCTTATTGACAATGAACCACAGAAATTGCATCGGAATTAAATATAAAGGGCACAATGCCGACGTAAGTACAAGAAGACTGACTCATCTTACTGTCTATGATTTGAACCATTCCTGTGACACTAGTTACAGATTCCGATGCTTCACTCCCGGTTTTCTGTATCCCTTGGACCTACATATTGACGATGAAACACAGAAATTGCATCGGAATTAAATACAAAAGGCACAACGATGATTTACGCACAAGAAGACTGACTCGTCTTACTGACTATGCTTTGAAACCATTCCTGTGGCCCTAGTTATGGATTCGGATGTTTCACTTCATGTTTACTGTATCCCTCCGACCATCTTATTGACGATGAAACACAGAAATTGCAACGGAATTAAATACAAAAGGGACAATGCCGACTTAAGTACAAGAAGACTGACTCTTCTTACTGTGTATGATTTGAACCTTTCCTGTGAAACCAGTTTTAGATTCCGATTCTTCACTTCAGGCTTACTGTATCCATTGGACATTCTTATTGACGAAGAAACACAGAAATTGCATCGGAATTAAATACAAGAGACCGAATGCCGACTTAAGTACAAGAAGACTGACCCTTCTTACTGTGTATGCTTTGAACCTCACCTGTGAGACCAATTTTACATTCCCATGCTTCACATCAGGTTTACTGTATCCCTTGGACCTTCTTATTGACGATGAAACACGGAAATTGCATCGGAATTGAACCCAAAAGGCACAGTGCCGAATTAAGTACAAGAAGACTGACTCTTCTTACTGTCTATGATTTGAACCATTCCTGTGACACTAGTTATAGATTCCGATGCTTCACTCCAGGTTTACTGTATCCCTTGGAGCTTCTTATTTACAATGAAACACAGAAATTGCATCCTAATTTAATACATAAGGCACATTGTAGACCTAAGTACAAGAATACTGACTCTTCTTACTGACTATGTTTTGAACCATTCCTGTGAAACTAGTTATAGATTCCAATGCTTCACTCCAGGTTTACTGTATCCCTTGGAACTCCTTATTGACAATGAATTATAGAAATTGCATCGGAATTAAATACAAAAGGCACAATGCCGACTTAAGTACAAGAAGACTGACACTTCGTATTGACTATGTTTTGAACCATTCCTGTAACACATTCCGGTGCCGCACTTCAGGTTTACTGTATCCCTTGGACCTTCTTATTGACGAGGAAACACAGAAATAGCATCGGAATTAAATACAAAAGGCAGAATGCCGACTTCAGTACAAGAATACTGACTCTTATTACTGTCTATGTTTTGAACCATCCCTGTGTCACTAGTTATTGATTCCGATGCTTCACTCCAGGTTTACTGTATCCCTTGGACCTTCTTACTGACGATGAAACACAGAAATTCCATCGGAATTAAATACAAAAGGACAATGGCGACTTAAGTACAAGAAGACTGACTCTTCTTACTGACTATGATTTGAACCATTCATGTGACACTAGTTATAGATTCCGGTGTTTCACTTCAGGTTTACTGTATCCCTCGGACCTTGTTATTGACGATGAAACATAGAAATTGCATCGGAAATAAATACAGAAGGCACAATGTCGACTTAAGTACAAGAAGACTGACTCTTCTTACTGACTATGTTTTGAACCATTCCTGTGACACTAGTTATAGATTCTGATGCTTCACTCCAGGTTTACTATATCCCTTGGACCATCTTATTGACGATGAAACACAGAAATAGCAAAGGAATTAAACAGAAAAGGCACAATGCCGACTTTAGTACAAGAAGACTGTCTCTTCCTACTGTCTATGTTTTGAACCATTCCTGTGACACTAGTTATAGATTCCGATGCTTCACTTCAGGTTTACTGTATCCCTCTGAATTTCTTATTGACGATGAAACACAGAAATTGCATCGGAATTCAATAGAAAAGGTACAATGCCGAC
The DNA here is from genome assembly GCF_021461385.2 of Schistocerca piceifrons. Classification (NCBI taxonomy): domain Eukaryota; kingdom Metazoa; phylum Arthropoda; class Insecta; order Orthoptera; family Acrididae; genus Schistocerca; species Schistocerca piceifrons. Next base: position 9,189,910 of record NW_025727396.1, on the reverse strand, counting down.
TTAAGTACAAGAAGACTGACTCTTCCACTGACTATGCTTTAAACCATTCCTGTTACACTAGTTATAGATTCGGATGCTTCACTTCAGGTTTACTGTATCCCTTGGACCTTCTTATTGACGATGAAACCCAGAAATAGCATCGGAATTAAATACAAAAGGCACATTGCCGACTTATGTACAAGAAGACTGACTCTTCTTACTGACTATGTTTTGAACCCTTCCTGTGACACTAAGTATAGACTCTGATGCTTCAGTTCAGGTTTACTGAATCCCTTGGACCTTCTTATTGAAGATGAAACACAGAAATTGCATCAGAATTAAATACAAAAGGCACAATGCCAACTTAAGTACAAGAACACTGACTCTTCTTACTTTCTATGTTTTGAACCATACCTGTACACTAGTTGTAGATTAAGATGCTTCACTCCAGGTTTACTGTATCCCTTGGACCTTCTCATTGGAGATGAAACACAGAAATTGAATCGGAATGAAATACAAAAGGCACAATGCCGACTTAAGTACAAGAATACTGACTCTTCTTACTGTCTATGTTTTGAACCATCCCTGTGACACTTGTTATAGTTTCCGAAGCTTCACTCCAGGTTTACTGTATGCCTAGGACCTTCTTATTGACGATGAAACGCAGAAATTGCATCGGAATTAAATACAAAAGGCACAATGCCGACTTTAGTACAAAAAGACTGACTCATCTTACTGTCTATGTTTTGAACCATTCCTGTGACACTAGTTACAGATTCCGATGCTTCACTCACGGTTCTCTGTATTCCTTGGACCTTCATATTGACGACGAAACACAGAAATTGCATCGGAATTAAATACAAAAGGCACAATGCTGATTTAAGCACAAGAAGACTGACTCTTCTTACTGTCTATGATTTGAACCAATCCTGTGACACTAGTTATAGATTCCGATGCTTCACTCCAGGTTTACTGTATGCCTAGGACCTTCTTATTGAAGATGAAACACAGAAATTGCTACGGAATTAAATACAAAAGGCACAATGCCGACTTTAGTACAAGAAGACTGACTCATCTTACTGTCTATGATTTGAACCATTCCTGTGACACTAGTTATAGATTCCGATGCTTCACTCCAGGTTTACTGTATCCCTTGGACCTTCTTATTTACAATGAAACACAGAAATTGCATCGGAATTTAATACAAAAGGCACAATGGCGACTTAAGTAAAACAAGACTGACTCTTCTTACTGACTATGATTTGAACCATTCCTGTGACACTAGTTATAGATTCCAGTGCTTCACTTAAGCTTTACTGGATCCCTTGGACCTATTTATTGACGATGAAACACAGAAATTGCATCGGAATGAAATACAAAAGGCACAATGCCGACTTAAGTACAAGAAGACTGACTCTTCTGACTGACTATGTTTTGATTCATTCCTGTGACACTAGTTATAGATTCCGATGCTTCACTCCACGTTTACTGTATCCCTTGGACCTTCTTGTTGACGATGAAACACAGAAATTGCATCGGAAGTAAATATGAAAGGCACAATGCAGATTTAAGTACAAGAAGGCTGACTCTTACTACTGTCTATGTTTGAACTATTCCTGTGACACTAGTTATAGATTCCGATGCTTCACTTCTGGTTTACTGTATCCCTTGGACCTTCTTGTTGATGATGAAACACAGAAATTGCATCGGAATTAAATACAAAATGCACAATGCCGACTTAAGTACAAGAAGACTGACTCTTCTTACTGACTATGTTTTGAATCATTCCTGTGACACTAGTTATAGATTCCGATGCTACACTCCACGTTTACTGTATCCCTTGGAGCTTCTTATTGACGATGAAACACAGTAATTGCATCGGAATTAAATACAAAAGGCACAATGCCGACTTAAGTACAAGAAGGCTGACTCTTCTTACTGACTATGTTTTGAATAATTCCTGTGGCGCTAATTATTGATTCCGATGCTTAACTCCTGGTTTACTGTATCCCTTGGACCTTCTTATTGACGATGAAACACAGATATTCCATCGGAATTAAATACAAAAATCACAATGGCGACTTAAGTACAAGAAGACTGACTCTTCTTACTGACTATGATTTGAACCATTCATACAACACTAGTTATAGATACCGATGCTTCACTTCAGGTTTACTGTATCCCTTGGACCTTGTTGTTGACGATGAAACACAGAAATTGCATCGGAAATAAATACAGAAGGCACAATGTCGACTTAAGTACAAGAAGACTGACTCTTCTTACTGACTATGTTTTGAACCATTCCTGTGACACTAGTTATAGATTCTGATGCTTCACTCCAGGTTTACTATATCCATTGGACCATCTTATTGACGATGAAACACAGAAATTGCATAGGAATTAAATAGAAAAGGCACAATGCCGACTTAAGAACAAGAAGACTGACTCTTCCTATTGTCTATGTTTTGAACCATTCCTGTGACACTAGTTATAGATTCCGATGCTTCACTTCAGGTTTACTGTATCCCTCTGACCTTCTTATTGACGATGAAACACAGAAATAGCATCGGAATTCAATAGAAAAGGTACAATGCCGACTTAAGTACAAGAAGACTGACTCTTCCCACTGTCTATGCTTTAAACCATTCCTGTTACACTAGTTATAGATTCGGATGCTTCACTTCAGGTTTACTGTATCCCTTGGACCTTCTTATTGACGATGAAACACAGAAATTGCATCGGAATTAAATACAAAAGGCACAATGCCGACTTATGTACAAGAAGACTGACTCATCTTACTGTCTATGTTTTGAACCCTTCCTGTGACACTAAGTGTAGACTCTGATGCTTCACTTCAGGTTTACTGTATCCCTTGGACCTTCTTATTGACGATGAAACACAGAAATTGCATCGGAATTAAATGCAAAAGGCACAATGCCGACTTAGGTACAAGAACACTGGCTCTTCTTACTTTCTATGATTTGAACCATCCCTGTACACTAGTTATAGATTAAGATGCTTCACTCCGGGATTACTGTATCCCTTGGACCTTCTTATTGACGATGAAACACAGAAATTGCATCGGAATTAAAAACAAAAGGCACAATGGCGACTTAAGTACAAGAAGACTGCCTCTTCTTACTGACTATGTTTTGAGCCATTCATGTGACTCTAGTTATAGATTCCGGTGCTTCGCTTCAGGTTTACTGTATCCCTTGGAACTTCTTATTGACGATGAATCACAGAAATTGCATCGGAATTAAATACTAAAGGCACAATGCTGACTTAAGTACAAGAAGACTGACTCTTCTTACTCACTATGTTTCGAACCATTCCAGTGACACTATTTATAGTTTCGGATTCTCCACTTCAGGTTTACTGCATCCCTTAGACCTTCTTATTGACGATGAAACACAGAAATTGCATCGGAATTAAATAAAAAAGGCACAATGCCGACTTAAGTACAAGAAGACTCACTCTTCTTACTGTGTATGTTTTGAACCATTCCTGTGACACCAGTAATAGATTCCGATGCTTCACTCCAGGTTTACTATATACCTTGGACCTTCTTATTTAGGATGAAATACAGAAATTACATCGGAATTAAAAAGAAAAGGCACAATGCCGACTTAAGTACAAGAAGACTGACTCTTCCTACTGTCTATGTTTTAAACCATTCCTGTGACACTAGTTATAGATTCCGATGCTTCACTTCAGTTTTACTGTATCCCTTGGACCTTCTCATTGGAGATGAAACACAGAAATTGCATCGGAATTAAATACAAAAGGCACAATCCCTCTTACTTTCTTATTGACGATGAAACACAGAAATTGCATCGGAATAAAATACAAAAGGCACAATGCCTTACTGACTATGCTTTGAACCATTCCTGTGACACTAGTTATAGTTTCCGATGCTTCACTTCAGGTTTACTGTATCCCTTGGACCTTCTTATTGACGATGAAACGCAGAAATTGGATCGGACTATAATACTAAAGGCACAATGCCGACTTAAGTACAATAAGACTGACTCTTCCTACTGTCTATGTTTTGAACCATTCCTGTGACATAGTTATAGATTCCGATGCTTCACTTCAGGTTTACTATATCCCACTTACTTTCTTATTGACGATGAAACACAGAAATTGCATCGGAATAAAATACAAAAGGCACAATGCCTACTTAAGTACAAGAAGACTGACTGTTCCTACTGTCTATGTTTTGAACCATTCCTTTGACACTAGTTATAGATTCCGATGCTTCACTCCCGGTTTACTGTATCCCTTGGACCTTCATATTGACGATGAAACACAGAAATTGCATCGGAAATAAATAGAAAAGGCACAATGCAGACTTGAGTACAAGAAGACTGACTCTTCCTACCTTCTATGTTTTGAACCATTCCTGTGACACTAGTTATAGATTCCGATGCATCACTTCTGGTTTACTGTATCCCTCTGACCTTCTCATTGACGATGAAACACAGAAATTGCATCGGAATTAATTACAAAAGGTACAATGCCGACTTAAGTACAAGAAGACTGACTCTTCCCACTGTCTATGCTTTAAACCATTCCTGTTACACTAGTTATAGATTCCGACTCTTCACTTCAGGATTACTGTATCCCTCTGACCTTCTTTTTGATGATGAAACACAGAAATTGCATCGGAATGAAATACAAAATGCACAATGCCGACTTAAGTACTAGATGACTGACTCTTCTTACTGACTATGATTTGATTCATTGCTGTGACACTAGTTATAGATTCCGATGCTTCACTCCAGGTTTACTGTATCCCTTGGACCTTCTTATTGACGATGAAACACGGAAATTGCATCGGAATTAAACCCAAAAGGCACAGTGCCGAATTAAGTACAAGAAGACTGACTCTTTCTACTGTCTATGATTTGAACCATTCCTGTGACACTAGTTATAGATTCCGATGCTTCACTCCAGGTTTACTGTATCCCTTGGACCTTCTTATTTCCAAAGAAACACAGAAATTGCATCGGAATTTAATACAAAAGGCACAATGGCGACTTAAGTACAAGAAGACTGACTCTTCTTACTGACTATGATTTGAACCATTCCTGTGACACTAGTTATAGATTCCAGTGCTTCACTTCAGCTTTACTGTATCCTTTGGACCTTCTTATTGAAGATGAAACACAGAAATTGCATCGGCATTAAATACAAAAAAAGGCACAATGCCGACTTAAGTACAAGAATACTGACTCTTCTTACTTTCTGTGTTTTGAACCATCCCTGTGACACTAGTTATAGATTCCGATGCTTCACTCCAGGTTTACTGTATACCTTGGACCTTCTTATTGACGATGAAACACAGAAATTGCATCGGAATTAAATACAAAAGGCACAATGGCGACTTAAAAACAAGAAGACTGACTCTTCTTACTGACTATGTTTTGAGCCATTCTTGTGACACTAGTTATAGATTCCGGTGCTTTGCTTCAGGTTTACTGTCTCCCTTGGACCTTCTCATTGACGATGAAACACAGAAATTGTATCGGAATTAAATACTAAAGGCACAATGCTGACTTAAGTACAAGAAGAATTACTCTTCTTACTCACTATGTTTCGAACCATTCCAGTGACACTAGTTATAGATTCTGATGCTTCACTTCAGGTTTACTGTATCCCTTAGACCTTCTTATTGACGATGAAACACAGAAATTGCATCGGAATTAAATAAAAAAGGCACAATGCCAACTTAAGTACAAGAAGACTCGCTCTTCTTAATGTGTATGTTTTGAACCATTCCTGTGACACTAGTTATAGATTCCGATGCCTTGCTGTAGGTTTACTATATACCTTGGACCTTCATATTTAGGATGAAATACAGAAATTGCATCGGAATTAAATACAAAAGGCACAATGCCGACTTAAGTACAAGAAAACTGACTCTTCCCACTGTCTATGCCTTGAACCATTCCTGTGACACTAGTTATAGATGCCGATGCTTCACTTCAGGTTTACTGTATCCCTTGGACATTCTTATTGACGATGAAACACAGAAATTGCATCGGAATTAAATACAAAAGGCACTATGCCGACTTAAGTACAATAAGCCTGACTCTTCTTACTGACTATGTTTTGAACCATTCCTGTGACACTAGTTATAGACTCTGACGCTTCACTTTAGGTTTGCTGGATCCCTTGGACCTATTTATTGACGATGAAACACAGAAATTGCATCGGAATTAAATACAAAAGGCACAACGCCGACTTAAGTACTAGAAGACTGACCCTTTTAACTGTGTATGATTTGAACCTTTCCTGTGAGACCAGTTTTACATTCCAATTCTTCACTTCAGGCTTACTGTATCCATTTAACATTGTTATTGACGAAGAAACACAGAAATTGCATCGGAATTAAATACAAGAGACCGAATGCCGACTTAAGTACAAGAAGACTGACTCTTCTTACTGACTATGATTTGAACCATTCATGTGACACTAGTTACAGATTCCGGTGCTTCACTTCAGGTTTACTGAATCCCTTGGACCTTCTTATTGACGATGAAACACGGAAATTGCATCGGAATTAAACCCAAAAGGCACAGTGCCGAATTAAGTACAAGAAGACTGACTCTTCCTACTGTCTATGATTTGAACCATTCCTGTGACACTAGTTATAGATTCCGATGCTTCACTCCAGGTTTACTGTATCCCTTGGACCTTCTTATTTACAATGAAACACAGTAATTGCATCGGAATTTAATACAAAAGGCACAATGGCGACTTCAGTACAAGAAGACTGACTCTTCTTACTGACTATGATTTGAACCATTCCTGTGACACTAATTATAGATTCCAGTGCTTCACTTCAGCTTTGCTCTATCCCTTGGACCTATTTATTGACGATGAAACACAGAAATTGCATCGGAATTTAATACAAAATGCACAATGCCGACTTAAGTACAAGAAGACTGACTCTTCCTACTGTCTATGATTTGAACCATTTCTGTGACACTAGTTTTAGATTCCGATGCTTCACTTCAAGTTTACTGTATCCCTCTGACCTTCTTATTGACGATGAAACACAGAAATTGCATCGCAATTAAATACAAAAGGCACAATGGCGACTTAAGTACAAGAAGACTGACTCTTCTTACTGACTATGCTTTGAACCATTCCTGTGACACAAGTTATAGATTCCGATGCTTCACTTCTGGTTTACTGTATCCCTCTGACCTTCTCATTGACGATGAAACACAGAAATTGCATCGGAATTAAATACAAAAGGTACAATGCCGACATAAGTACAAGAAGACTGACTCTTCCCACTGTCTATGCTTTAAACCATTCCTCTTACACTAGTTATAGATTCCGATTCTTCACTTCAGGTTTACTGTATCCCTCTGACCTTCTTTTTGACGATGAAGCACAGAAATTGCATCGGAATTAATTACAAAATGCACAATGCCGACTTAAGTACTAGAAGACTGACTCTTCTTACTGACTATGTTTTGATTCATTGCTGTGACACTAGTTATAGATTCCGATGCTTCACTCCAGGTTTACTGTATCCCTTGGACCTTCTTATTGACGATGAAACACGGAAATTGCATCGGAATTAAACCCAAAAGGCACAGTGCCGAATTAAGTACAAGAAGACAGACTCTTCTTACTCTCTATGATTTGAACCATTCCTGTGACACTAGTTATAGATTCCGATGCTTCACTCCAGGTTTACTGTATCGCTTGGACCTTCTTATTTACAAAGAAACACAGAAATTGCATCGGAATTTAATACAAAAAGCACAATGGCGACTTAAGTACAAGAAGACTGACTCTTCTTACCGACTATGATTTGAACCATTCCTTTGACACTAGTTATAGATTCCGATGCTTCACTCCCGGTTTACTGTATCCCTTGGACCTTCTTATTGACGATGAAACACAGAAATTGCATCGGAAGTAAATAGAAAAGGCACAATGCAGACTTGAGTACAAGAAGACTGACTCTTCCTACCGTCTATGTTTTGAACCATTCCTGTGACACAAGTTATAGATTCCGATGCTTCACTTCTGGTTTACTGTATCCTTCTGACCTTCTCATTGACGATGAAACACAGAAATTGCATCGGAATTAAATACAAAAGGTACAATGCCGACATAAGTACAAGAAGACTGACTCTTCCCACTGTCTATGCTTTAAACCATTCCTCTTACACTAGTAATAGATTCCGATTCTTCACTTCAGGTTTACTGTATCCCTCTGACCTTCTTTTTGACGATGAAACACAGAAATTGCATCGGAATTAAATACAAAATGCACAATGCCGACTTAAGTACCAGAAGACTGACTCTTCTTACTGACTATGTTTTGATTCATTGCTGTGACACTAGTTATAGATTCCGATGCTTCACTCCAGGTTTACTGTATCCCTTGGACCTTCTTATTGACGATGAAACACGGAAATTGCATCGGAATTAAACCCAAAAGGCACAGTGCCGAATTAAGTACAAGAAGACTGACTCTTCTTACTGTCTATGATTTGAACCATTCCTGTGACACTAGTTATAGATTCCAGCGCTTCACTTCAGCTTTACTGGATCCCTTGGACCTATTTATTGACGATGAAACACAGAAATTGCATCGGAATTGAATACAATGGCACAATGCCGACTTAAGTACAAGAAGACTGACTCTTCTTACTGACTATGCTTTGAACCATTCCTGTGACACTAGTTATAGTTTCCGATGCTTCACTTCAGTTTACTGTATCCCTTGGACATTCTTATTGACGATGAAACGCAGAAATTGCATCGGAATAAAATACTAAAGGCGCAATGCCGACTTAAGTACAAGAATACTGACTCTTCTTACTGTCGATGTTTTGAACCATCCCTGTGTCACTAGTTATAGATTCCGATGCTTCACTCCAGGTTTACTGTATCCCTTGGACCTTCTTATAGACGATGAAACACAGAAATTGCATCGGAGTTCAATAGAATAGGCACAATGCCGATTTAAGTACAAGAAGACTCACTCTTCCTACTGTCTATGCTTTGAACCATTCCTGTGATACTAGTAATAGATTCCGATGCTTCACTTCAGGTTTACTGCATCCCTCTGACCTTCTTATTGACGATGAAACACAGATATTGCATCGGAATGAAATACAAAAGGCACAATGCCGACTTAAGTACAAGAAGACTGACTCTTCCCACTGTCTATGATTTGAACCATTCCTGTGACAATAGTTATAGATTCGATGCTTCACATCAGGTTTACTGTATCACTTGGACCTTCTTATTGACGATGAAACACAGAAATTGCATCGGAATTACATACAAAACTCACAATGCCGACTTAAGTACAAGAATACTGACTCTTCTTACTGTCTATGCTTTGAACCTTTCCTGTGACCCTAGTTATAGATTCTGATGCTTCACTTCAGGTTTACTGTATCCCTTGGACCTTCTTATTGACGATGAAACACAAAATGTGCATCGGAATGAAATACAAAAGGCACAATGCCGACTTAAGTACAAGAATACTGACTCTTCTCAGTGTCGATGTTTTGAACCATCCCTGTGTCACTAGTTATAGATTCCGATGCTTCACTCCAGGTTTACTGTATACCTTGGACCTTCTTATTGACGAAGAAACACAGAAATTGCTTTGGAATTAAATACAAAAGGCACAATGCCGACTTAAGTACAAGAATACTGACTCTTCTTACTGTCGATGTTTTGAATCATCCCTGTGTCACTAGTTATAGATTCCGATGCTTCACTCCAGGTTTACTGTATCCCTTGGGCCTTCTTATTGACGATGAAACACAGAAATTGCATCGGAATTAAATACAAAAGGCACAATTGCATAGGAAATAAGTACAAGAGGACTAATTCTTCTTACTGACTATGTTTTGAACCTTTCCTGTGACCCTAGTTATAGATTCTGATGCTTCACTTCAGGTTTACTGTATCCCTTGGACCTTCTTATTGACGATGAAACACAAAATGTGCATCGGAATGAAATACAAAAGGCACAATGCCGACTTAAGTACAAGAATACTGACTCTTCTCAGTGTCGATGTTTTGAACCATTCCTGTGACAATAGTTATAGATTCGATGCTTCACATCAGGTTTACTGTATCCCTTGGACCTTCTTATTGACGATGAAACACAGAAATTGCATCGGAATTACATACAAAACTCACAATGCCGACTTAAGTACAACAATACTGACTCTTCTTACTGTCTATGCTTTGAACCTTTCCTGTGACCCTAGTTATAGATTCTGATGCTTCACTTCAGGTTTACTGTATCCCTTAGACCTTCTTATTGACGATGAAACACAGATATTGCATCGGAATTAAATAAAAAAGGCACAATGCCGACTTAAGTACAAGAAGACTGACTCTTCTTACTGTCTATGATTTGAACCATTCCTGTGACACTAGTTATAGATTCCGATGCTTCACTCCAGGTTTACTATATCCCTTGGACGTTCTTATTGACGATGATACACCGAATTTGCATCGGAGTTAAATAGAAAAGGCACAATGCCGACTTAAGTACAAGAAGACTGACTCTTCTTACTGACTATGTTTGAACCATTCCTGTGACACTAGTTATAGATTCCGATGCTTCACTTCAGGTTTACTGTATCCCTTGGACCTTCTTATTGACGATGAAACACAAAATGTGCATCGGAATGAAATGCAAAAGGCACAATGCCGACTTAAGTACAAGAATACTGACTCTTCTCAGTGTCGATGTTTTGAACCATCAATGTGTCACTAGTTATAGATTCCGATGCTTCACTCCAGGTTTACTGTATACCTTGGACCTTCTTATTGACGAAGAAACACAGAAATTGCTTTGGAATTAAATACAAAAGGCACAATGCCGACTTAAGTACAAGAATACTGACTCTTCTTACTGTCGATGTTTTGAATCATCCCTGTGTCACTAGTTATAGATTCCGATGCTTCACTCCAGGTTTACTGTATCCCTTGGGCCTTCTTATTGACGATGAAACACAGAAATTGCATCGGAATTAAATACAAAAGGCACAATTGCATAGGAAATAAGTACAAGAGGACTAATTCTTCTTACTGACTATGTTTTGAACCATTCCTGTGACACTAGTTACAGATTCCGATGCTTCACTTCAGGTTTACTGTATCCCTCTGACCTTCATATTGACTATGAAACACAGAAATTGCATCAGAGTTAAATAGAAAAGGCACAATGCCGATTTAAGCACAAGAAGACTGACTCTTCCTACTGTCTATGCTATGGACCATTCCTGTGACACTAGTTATTGATTCCGATGCTTCACTTCAGGTTTACTGCATCCCTCTGACCTTCTTATTGACGAAGAAACACAGAAATTGCTTTGGAATTAAATACAAAAGGCACAATGCCGACTTAAGTACAAGAATACTGACTCTTCTTACTGTCGATGTTTTGAATCATCCCTGTGTCACTTATTATAGATTCCGATGCTTCACTCCAGGTTTACTGTATCCCTTGGACCTTCGTATTGACGATGAAACACAGAAATTGCATCGGAATGAAATAAAAAAGGCACAATGCCGACATAAGTACAAGAAGACTGACTCTTCTTACTGTCTATGCTTTGAACTATTCCTGTGACACTAGTTACAGATTCCGATGCTTCACATCAGGTTTACTGTATCCCTTGGACCTTCTAATTGACGATGAAACACAGAAATTGCATCGGAATTAAATAAAAAAGGCACAATGGCGACATAAGTATAAGAAGACTGATTGTTCTCACTGACTATGCTTTGAACCATTCCTGTGACACTAGTTATAGATTCTGATGCTTGACTTCAGATTTACTGCATCCCTCTGACCTTCTTATTAACGATGAAACACAGAAATTGCATCGGAGTTAAATATTGAAGGCACAGTGCCGAACTAAGTACAAGAGGACTGACTCTTCTTACTGTCGATGTTTTGAACCATTCCTATGACAGTAGTTATAGATTCCGATGCTTCACTCCAGGTTTACTGTATCCCTTGGACCTTCTTATTGACGATGAAACACAGAAATTGCATCGGAATTAAATAAAAAAGGCACAATGCCGACATAAGTACAAGAAGACTGACCCTACTAACTGTCTATGTTTGAACCATTCCTGTGACACTAGTTATAGATTCCGATGCTTCACTCCAGGTTTACTATATCCCTTGGACCTTCTTATTGACGATGAAACACAGAAATTGCATAGGAATTAAATAGAAAAGGCACAATGCCGACTTAAGTACATGAAGACTGTCTCTTCCTACTGTCTATGCTTTGATCCATTCCTGTGACCCTCGTTATAGATTCCGATCCTTCACTTCAGGTTTACTGTATCCATCTGACCTTCTTATTGATGGTGAAATACAGAAATTGCATCGGAACTAAATACAAAAGTCACAGTGCCAACTTAAGTACAAGAAGGCTGTCTCTTCTTACTGACTATGTTTCGATTCATTCCTGTGACTCTAGCTATAGATTCCGATGCTTCACTCCAGGTTTACTGTATCCCTTGGACCTACTAATTGACGATGAAACACAGAAATTGCATCGGAATTAAATACAAAATGCACAATGCCGACTTATGTACAAGAAGACTGACTCTTCTTACTGACTATGTTTTGAACCATTCCTGTGACACTAGTTATAGACTCTGATGCTTCACCTCTGGTTTACTGTATCCCTCGGACCGTCTTAGTGAAGATGAAACACAGAAATTGCATCGGAATTAATTACAAAAGCCACAATGCCGACATAAGTACAAGAATACTGACTTTTCTTACTGTCTATGATTTGAACCATCCCTGTGACACTAGTTATAGATTCCGATGATTCACTCCAGGTTTACTGTATCCCTTGGACCTTCTTATTGACGATGAAACACAGAAATTGCATCGGAATTATATACAAAAGGCACAATGCCAACTTTAGTACAACAAGGCTGACTCTTCTTACTGACTATGTTTCGATTCATTCCTGTGACTCTAGTTATAGATTCCGATGCTTCACTCCAGGTTTACTGTATCCCTTGGACCTTCTTATTGACGATGAAACACAGAAATTGCATAGTAATTAAATACAAAAGGCACAATGCCGACTTATGTACAAGAAGACTGACTCTTCTTACTGACTATGCTTTGAACCATTTCTGTGACACTAGTTATAGAATCCGATGCTTAAGTCCCGGTTTACTGTATCCCTTGGACCTTCTTATTGACGATGAAACACAAAAATAGAATCGGAATTAAATACAAAAGGCACAATGCCGACTTAAGTACAAGAAGACTGACGCTTCTTACTGACTATGATTGAACCATTCCTGTGACACTAGTTATAGATTCCCATGCTTCACTCCACGTTTACTGTATCCCTTGGACCTCCTTATTGACGAAGAAGCACAGAAATTGCATCGGAATTAAATACAAAAGGCACAATGCCGACACAAGTACAAGAAGACTGACTCTTCTTACTGACTATGTTTTGAACCATTCCTGTGACACTAGTTATAGATTCCGATGCTTGACTTCAGATTTACTGTATCCCTCTGACCTTCTTATTAACGATGAAACACAGAAATTGCATCGGAATTAAATACAAAAGGCACAATGCCGACTTATGTACAAGAAGACTGACTGCCCTTACCGACTATGTTTTGAACCATTCCTGTGACACTAGTTATAGACTATGATACTTCACTTCAGGTTTACTGTATCCTTTGGACCTTCTTATTGAAGATGAAACACAGAGTTTGCATCGGAATTAAATACAAAAGGCACAATGCCGATTTAAGTACAAGAATACTGACTCTTCTTACTGTCTGTGCTTTGAACCATACCTGTGACACTAGTTATCGATTCCGATGCTTCACTTCAGGTTTACTGTATCCTTCTGACCTTCTTATTGACGATGAAACACAGAAATTGCATCGGAATTAAATACAAAAGGCACAATGCCGACTTATGTACAAGAAGACTGACTGCTCTTACCGACTATATTTTGAACCATTCCTGTGACACTAGTTATAGACTATGATGCTTCACTTCAGGTTTACTGTATCCTTTGGACCTTCTTATTGAAGATGAAACACAGAATTTGCATCGGAATTAAATACAAAAGGCACAATGCCGATTTAAGTACAAGAATACTGACTCTTCTTACTGTCTGTGCTTTGAACCATCGCTGTGACACTAGTTATCGATTCCGATGCTTCACTCCAGGTTTACTGTATCCCTTGGACCTTCGTATTGACGATGAAACACAGGAATTGCATCGCAATTAAATACAAAAGGCACAATGCCGACTTGCGTACAAGAAGACTGACACTTCTTACTGACTATGCCTTGATTCATTCCTGTGACACTAGTTATAGATTCCGATGCTTCACTCCAGGTTTACTGTATCCCTTGGACCTTCTTATTGACGATGAAATACAGAAATTGCATCGGAATTAAATACAAAAGGCACAATGCCCACTTAAGTACAAGAAGACTGACTCTTCTTACTGACTATGTTTTGAACCATTTCTGTGACACTAGTTATAGATTCCGATGCTTCACTCCCGGTTTACTGTATCCCTTGGACCTTCTTATTAACGATGAAACACAAAAATAGCATCGGAATTAAATACAATAGGCACAATGCCGACTTAAGTACAAGAAGACTGACTCTTCTTACTGACTATGTTTTGAACAATTCCTGTGACACTAGTTATAGATTCCGATGCTTCAATCCAGGTTCACTATATTCCTTGGACCTTCTTATTGACGATGAAACACAGAAATTGCATAGGAATTAAATTGAAAAAGCACAATGCCGACTTAAGTACAAGAAGACTGTCTCTTCCTACTGTCTATGATTTGAACCATTCCTGTGACACTAGTTATAGATTCCGATGCTTCACTTCAGGTTTACTGTATCCCTCTGACCTTCTTATTGACGATGAAACACAGAAATTGCATCGGAATTAAATACAAAAGCCACAATGCCGACATAGGTACAAGAAGACTGACTCTTCCCACCGTCTATGATTTGAACCATTCCTGTTACACTACTTATAGATTCCGATGCTTCACTTCAGGTTTACTGTATTCCTTGGACCTTCTTATTGACGATGAAACACAGATATTGCATCGGAATTAAATACAAAAGGCATACTGCCGACTTATGTACAAGAAGACTGACTCCTGTTACTGACTATGTTTTGAACCATTAGTGTGACACTAGTTATAGACTCTGATGCTTCACTTCAGGTTTACTGTATCCTTTGGACCTTCTTATTGAAGATGCCACACAGAAATTGCATCGGAATTTAATACAAAAGGCACAATGCCGATTTAAGTACAAGAATACTGACTCTTCTTACTGTCTGTGTTTTGAACCTTCCCTGTGACACTAGTTATAGATTCCGATGCTTCACTCCAGGTTTACTGTATCCCTTGGTCCTTCTTATTGACGATGAAACACAGAAATTGCATCGGAATTAAATACAAAAGGCACAATGCCGACTTTGGTACAAGAAGACTGACACTTCTTACTGACTATGCTTTGATTCATTCCTGTGACACTAGTTATAGATTCCGATGCTTCACTCCAGGTTTACTGTATCCCTTGGACCTTCTTATTGGCGATGAAATACAGAAATTGCATCGGAATTAAATGCAAAAGGCACAATGCCCACTTAAGTACAAGAAGACTGACTCTTCTTACTGACTATGTTTTGAACCATTTCTGTGACACTAGTTATAGATTCCGATGCTTCACTCCCGGTTTACTGTATCCCTTGGACCTTCTTATTAACGATGAAACACAAAAATAGCATCGGAATTAAATACAAAAGGCACAATGCCGACTTAAGTACAAGAAGACTGACTCTTCTTACTGACTATGTTTTGAACCATTCCTGTGACACTAGTTATAGATTCCGATGCTTCACTCCCGGTTTACTGTATCCCTTGGACCTTCTTATTAACGATGAAACACAAAAATAGCATCGGAATTAAATACAAAAGGCACAATGCCGACTTAAGTACAAGAAGACTGACTCTTCTTACTGACTATGTTTTGAACCATTCCTGTGACACTAGTTATAGATTCCGATGCTTCACTCCAGGTTTACTGTAGCCCTTGGACCTCCTTATTGACGAAGAGACACGGAAATTGCATCGGAATTAAATAAAAAAGGCTCAATGCCGACTTAAGTACAAGAAGACTGGCCCTACTTACTGTCTATGTTTTGAACCAATCCTGTGACACTAGTTATAGATTCCGATGCTTCACTCCAGGTTCACTATATTCCTTGGACCTTTTTATTGACGATGAAACACAGAAATTGCATAGGAATTAAATTGATAAAGCACAATGCCGACTTAAGTACAAGAAGACTGTCTCTTCCTACTGTCTATGATTTGAACCATTCCTGTGACACTAGTTATAGATTCCGATGCTTCACTTCAGGTTTACTGTATCCCTCTGACCTTCTTATTTACGATGAAACACAGAAATTGCATCGGAATTAAATACAAAAGGCACAATGCCGACATATGTACAAGAAGGCTGACTCTTCCCACTGTCTATGATTTGAACCATTCCTGTTACACTACTTATAGATTCCGATGCTTCACTTCAGGTTTACTGTATTCCTTGGACCTTCTTATTGACGATGAAACACAGATATTGCATCGGAATTAAATACAAAAGACACACTGCCGACTTATGTACAAGAAGACTGACTCCTCTTACTGACTATGTTTTGAACCATTAGTGTGACACTAGTTACAGACTCTGATGCTTCACTTCAGGTTTACTGTATCCTTTGGACCTTCTTATTGAAGATGGCACACAGAAATTGCATCGGAATTAAATACAAAAGGCACAATGCCGATTTAAGTACAAGAATACTGACTCTTCTTACTGTCTGTGTTTTGAACCTTCCCTGTGACACTAGTTATAGATTCCGATGCTTCACTCCAGGTTTACTGTATCCCTAGGACCTTCTAATTGACGATGAAACACAGAAATTGCATCGGAATTAAATACAAAAGGCACAATGCCGACTTTAGTACAAGAAGCCTGACACTTCTCACTGACTATGCTTTGATTCATTCCTGTGACACTAGTTATAGATTCCGATGCTTCACTCCAGGTTTACTGTATACCTTGGACCTTCTTATTGACGATGAAATACAGAAATTGCATCGGAATTAAATACAAAAGGCACAGTGCCCACTTAAGTACAAGAAGACTGACTCTTCTTACTGACTATATTTTGAACCATTTCTGTGACACTAGTTATAATTTCCGATGTTTCACTCCCGGTTTACTGTATCCCTTGGACCTTCTTATTGACGAGGAAACACAAAAATAGCATCGGGATTAAATACAAAAGGCACAATGCCGACTTAAGAACAAGAAGACTGACTCTTCTTACTGACTATGTTTCCAACCATTCCTGTGACACTAGATATAGATTCCGATGCTTCACTCCAGGTTTACTGTATCCCTTGGACCTCCTTATTGACGAAGAGTCACAGAAATTGCATCGGAATTAAATTCAAAATGCACAATGGCGACTTAAGTACAAGAGGACTGACTCTTCTTTCTCACTATGTTTTGAACCGTTCCTGCGACACTAGTTATAGATTCCGGTGCTTCGCTTCTGGTTTACTGTATCCCTTGTACCTTCTTATTGACGATGAAACACAGAAATTGCAACGGAATTAAATACAAAAGGCACAATGCCGACTTAAGTACAAGAATACTGACTCCTCTTATTGTCGATGTTTTGAACCATCCCTGTGTCACTAGTTATGGATTCCGATGCTTCACTCCAGGTTTACTGTATCCTTTGAACCTTCTTATTGAAGATGGCACACAGAAATTGCATCGGAATTAAATACAAAAGGCACAATGCAGATTTAAGTACAAGAATACTGACTCTTCTTACTGTCTGTGTTTTGAATCTTCCCTGTGACACTAGTTATAGATTCCGATGCTTCACTCCAGGTTTACTGTATCCCTTGGACCTTCTTATTGACGATGAAACACAGAAATTGCATCGGAGTTAAATAGAATAGGCACAATGCCGATATAATTAGAAGAAGACTCACTCTTCCTACTGTCTATGTTTTGAACCATTCCAGTAATACTAGTTATAGATTCCGATGCTTCACTTCAGGTTTACTGCATCCCTCTGACCTTCTTATTGACGATGAAACACAAAAATAGCATCGGAATTAAATTCAAAAGGCACAATGCCGACTTAAGTACAAGAAGACTGACTTTTCTTAGTGACTATGTTTGAACCATTCCTGTGACACTAGTTATAGATTCCGATGCTTCATTCCAGGTTTACTGTATCCCTTGGACCCCCTTATTGACGAAGAAACACAGAAATTGCTTTGGAATTAAATACAAAAGGCACAATGCCGACTTAAGTACAAGAATACTGACTCTTCTTACTGTCGATGTTTTGAACCATCCCTGTGTCACTAGTTACAGATTCCGATGCTTCACTCCAGGTTTACTGTATCCCTTGGGCCTTCTTATTGACGATGAAACACAGAAATTGTATCGGAATTAAATACAAAAGGCACAATTGCATAGGAATTAAGTACAAGAGGACTGAATCTTCTTACTGACTATGTTTTGAACCATTCCTGTGACACTAGTTACAGATTCCGATGCTTAACTTCAGGTTTACTGTATCCCTATGACCTTCTTATTGACGATGAAACACAGAAATAGCATCGGAATTAAAGACAAAATGCACAATGCCGACTTAAGTACAAGAATACTGACTCTTCTTACTGTCTATGTTTTGAACCATCCCTGTGTCACTAGTTATAGATTCCGATGCTTCACACCTGATTTACTATATCCCTTGGACCTTCCTATTGACGATGAAATACAGAAATTGCATCGGAATTAAATACAAAATTCACAATGCCGACTTTAGTACAAGAAGACTGACTCTTCTTACTGACTATGTTTTGATTCATTCCTGTGACACTAGTTATAGATTCCGATGCTTCACTCCAGGTTTACTGTATCCCTTGGACCTCCTTATTTACGAAGAGACACAGAAATTGCATCGGAATTCAATACAAAAGGCACAATGGCGACTTAAGTATAAGAAGACTGACTCTTCTTTCTGACTATGTTTTGAACCGTTCCTGCGACACTAGTTATAGATTCCGGTGCTTCACTCCAGGTTTACTGTATCCCTTGTACCTTCTTATTGACGATGAAACACAGAAATTGCACCGGAATTAAATACAAAAGGCACAATGCCGACTTAAGTACAAGAATACTGACGCTTCTTACTGTCGATGTTTTGAACCATCCCTGTGTCACTAGTTATAGATTCCGATGCTTCACTCCAGGTTTACTGTATCCCTTGGACCTTCTTATTGACGATGAAACACAGAAATTGCATCGGAGTTAAATAGAATAGGCACAATGCCGATTTAAGTACAAGAAGACTCACACTTCCTACTGTCTATGCTTTGAACCATTCCTGTGACACTAGTTATACACTCCTATAAATTGAAATAAGAACACCGTGAAATCATTGTCCCAGGAAGGGGAAACTTTATTGACACATTCCTGGGGTCAGATACATCACATGATCACACTGACAGAACCACAGGCACATAGACACAGGCAACAGAGCATGCACAATGTCGGCACTAGTACAGTGTATATCCACCTTTCGCAGCAATGCAGGCTGCTATTCTCCCATGGAGACGATCGTAGAGATGCTGGATGTAGTCTTGCGGAACGGCTTGCCATGCCATTTCCACCTGGCGCCTCAGTTGGACCAGCGTTCGTGCTGAACGTGCAGACCGCGTGAGACGACGCTTCATCCAGTCCCAAACATGCTCAATGGGGGACAGATCCAGAGATCTTGCTGGCCAGGGTAGTTGACTTACACCTTCTAGAGCACGTTGGGTGGCACGGGATACATGCGGACGTGCATTGTCCTCTTGGAACAGCAAGTTCCCTTGCCGGTCTAGGAATTGTAGAACGATGGGTTCGATGACGGTTTGGATGTACCGTGCACTATTCAGTGTCCCCTCGACGATCACCAGTGGTGTACGGCCAGTGTAGGAGATCGCTCCCCACACCATGATGCCGGGTGTTGGCCCTGTGTGCCTTGGTCGTATGCAGTCCTGATTGTGGCGCTCACCTTCACGGCGCCAAACACGCATACGACCATCATTGGCACCAAGGCAGAAGCGACTCTCATCGCTGAAGACGACACGTCTCCATTCGTCCCTCCATTCACGCCTGTCGCGACACCACTGGAGGCGGGCTGCACGATGTTGGGTCGTGAGCGGAAGACGGCCTAACGGTGTGCGGGACCGTAGCCCAGCTTCATGGAGACGGTTGCGAATGGTCCTCGCCGATACCCCAGGAGCAACAGTGTCCCTAATTTGCTGGGAAGTGGCAGTGCGGTCCCCTTCGGCACTGCGTAGGATCCTACGGTCTTGGCGTGCATCCGTGCGTCGCTGCGGTCCAGTCCCAGGTCGACGGGCACGTGCACCTTCCGCCGACCACTGGCGACAACATCGACGTACTGTGGAGACCTCACGCCCCACGTGTTGAGCAATTCGGCGGCACGTCCACCCGGCCTCACGCATGCCCACTATACCCCCTTGCTCAAAGTCCGTCAACTGCACATACGGTTCACGTCCACGCTGTCGCGGCATGCTACCAGTGTTAAAGACTGCGATGGAGCTCCGTATGACACGGCAAACTGGCTGACACTGACGGTGGCGGTGCACAAATGCTGCGCAGCTAGCGCCATTCGACGGCCAACACCGCGGTTCCTGGTGTGTCCGCTGTGCCGTGCGTGTGATCATTGCTTGTACAGCCCTCTCGCAGTGTCCGGAGCAAGTATGGTGGGTCTGACACACCGGTGTCAATGTGTTCTTTTTTCCATTTCCAGGAGTGTAGATTCCGATGCTTCACTATCAGGTTTACTGTATCCCTCTGACCTTCTTATTGACGAGGAAACACAGAAATTGCATCGGAATTAAATACAAAAAGCACAATGCAGACTTAAGTACAAGAATAATGACTCTTCTTACTGTCAATGTTCTGAACCACCCCTATGACACTAGTTATAGATTCCGATGCTTCACTCTAGGTTTACTATATCACATGGAACTTCTTATTGACGATGAAACACAGAAATTGCATCGGAGTTAAATAGAATATGCACAATGCCCATTTAAGTACAAGAAGACTCACTCTTCCTACTGTCTATGCTTTGAACCATTCCTGTGATACTAGTTATAGATTCCGATGCTTCACTTCAGGTTTACTGCATCCCTCTGCCCTTCTTATTGACGATGAAACACAGATATTGCATCGGAATGAAATACAAAAGGCACAATGCCGACTTAAGTACAAGAAGACTGACTCATCCCAATGTCTATGATTTGAACCTATCCTGTGACAATAGTTATAGATTCCGATGCTTCACTTCAGGTTTACTGTATCCCTTGGACCTTCTTATTGACGATGAAATACAGAAATTGCATCGGAATTAAATACAAAAGGCACAATGCCCACATAAGTACAAGAAGACTGACTCTTCTTACTGACTATGTTTTGAACCATTTCTGTGACACTAGTTATAGATTCCGATGCTTCACTCCCGGTTTACTGTATCCCTTGGACCTTCTTATTAACGATGAAACACAAAAATAGCATCGGAATTAAATACAATAGGCACAATGCCGACTTAAGTACAAGAAAACTGACTCTTCTTACTGACTATGTTTTGAACCATTCCTGTGACACTAGTTATAGATTCCGATGCTTCAATCCAGGTTCACTATATTCCTTGGACCTTCTTATTGACGATGATACACAGAAATTGCATAGGAATTAAATTGAACAAGCACAATGCCGACTTAAGTACAAGAAGACTGTCTCTTCCTACTGTCTATGATTTGAACCATTCCTGTGACACTAGTTATAGATTCCGATGCTTCACTTCACGTTTACTGTATCCCTCTAACCTTCTTATTGACGATGAAACACAGAAATTGCATCGGAATTAAATACAAAAGCCACAATGCCGACATAGGTACAAGAAGACTGACTCTTCCCACTGTCTATGATTTGAACCATTCCTGTTACACTACTTATAGATTCCGATGCTTCACTTCAGGTTTACTGTATTCCTTGGACCTTCTTATTGACGATGAAACACAGATATTGCATCGGAATTAAATACAAAAGGCATACTGCCGACTTATGTACAAGAAGACTGACTCCTCTGACTGACTATGTTTTGAACCATTAGTGTGACACTAGTTATAGACTCTGATGCTTCACTTCAGGTTTACTGTATCCTTTGGACCTTCTTATTGAAGATGACACACAGAAATTGCATCGGAATTAAATACAAAAGGCACAATGCCGATTTAAGTACAAGAATACTGACTCTTCTTACTGTCTGTGTTTTGAACCTTCCCTGTGACACTAGTTATAGATTCCGATGCTTCACTCCAGGTTTACTGTATACCTTGGACCTTCTTATTGACGATGAAACACAGAAATTCCATCGGAATTAAATACAAAAGGCACAATGCCGACTTTAGTACAATAAGACTGACACTTCTCATTGACTATGCTTTGATTCATTCCTGTGACACTAGTTATAGATTCCGATGCTTCACTCCAGGTTTACTGTACCCCTTGGACCTTCGTATTGACGATGAAACACAGGAATTGCATCGGAATTAAATACAAAAGGCACAATGCCGACTTTGGTACAAGAAGACTGACACTTCTTACTGACTATGCTTTGATTCATTCCTGTGACACTAGTTATAGATTCCGATGCTTCACTCCATGTTTACTGTATCCCTGGGACCTTCTTATTGACGATGAAATACAGAAATTGCATCGTAATTAAATACAAAAGGCACAATGCCCACTTAAGTACAAGAAGACTGACTCTTCTTACTGACTATGTTTTGAACCATTTCTGTGACACTAGTTATAGATTCCGATGCTTCACTCCCGGTTTACTGTATCCCTTGGACCTTCTTATTAACGATGAAACACAAAATTAGCATCGGAATTAAATACAAAAGGCACAATGCCGACTTAAGTACAAGAAGACTGACTCTTCTTACTGACTATGTTTAGAACCATTCCTGTGACACTAGTTATAGATTCCGATGCTTCACTCCAGGTTTACTGTAGCCCTTGGACCTCCTTATTGACGAAGAGACACGGAAATTGCATCGGAATTAAATAAAAAAGGCTCAATGCCGACTTAAGTACAAGATGACTGGCCCTACTTACTGTCTATGTTTTGAACCATTCCTGTGACACTAGTTATAGATTCCGATGCTTCACTCCAGGTTCACTATATTCCTTGGACCTTTTTATTGACGATGAAACACAGAAATTGCATAGGAATTAAATTGATAAAGCACAATGCCGACTTAAGTACAAGAAGACTGTCTCTTCCTACTGTCTATGATTTGAACCATTCCTGTGACACTAGTTACAGATTCCGATGCTTCACTTCAGGTTTACTGTATCCCTCTGACCTTCTTATTGACGATGAAACACAGAAATTGCATCGGAATTAAATACAAAAGGCACAATGCCGACATAGGTACAAGAAGACTGACTCTTCCCACTGTCTATGATTTGAACCATTCCTGTTACACTACTTTTAGATTCCGATGCTTCACTTCAGGTTTACTGTAATCCTTGGACCTTCTTATTGACGATGAAGCACAGATATTGCATCGGAATTAAATACAAAAGACACACTGCCGACTTATGTACAAGAAGACTGACTCCTCTTACTGACTATGTTTTGAACCATTAGTGTGACACTAGTTACAGACTCTGATGCTTCACTTCAGGTTTACTGTATCCTTTGGACCTTCTTATTGAAGATGGCACACAGAAATAGCATCGGAATTAAATACAAAAGGCACAATGCCGATTTAAGTACAAGAATACTGACTCTTCTTACTGTCTGTGTTTTGAACCTTCCCTGTGACACTAGTTATAGATTCCGATGCTTCACTCCAGGTTTACTGTATCCCTTGGACCTTCTTATTGACGATGAAACACAGAAATTGCATCGGAGTTAAATAGAATAGGCACAATGCCGATTTAATTACAAGAAGACTCACTCTTCCTACTGTCTATGTTTTGAACCATTCCAGTGATACTAGTTATAGATTCCGATGCTTCACTTCAGGTTTACTGCATCCCTCTGACCTTCTTATTGACGATGAAACACAAAAATAGCATCGGAATTAAATTCAAAAGGCACAATGCCGACTTAAGTACAAGAAGACTGACTCTTCTTACTGACTATGTTTGAACCATTCCTGTGACTCTAGTTATAGATTCCGATGCTTCATTCCAGGTTTACTGTATCCCTTGGACCCCCTTATTGACGAAGAAACACAGAAATTGCTTTGGAATTAAATACAAAGGGCACAATGCCGACTTAAGTACAAGAATACTGACTCTTCTTACTGTCGATGTTTTGAACCATCCCTGTGTCACTAGTTACAGATTCCGATGCTTCACTCCAGGTTTACTGTATCCCTTGGGCCTTCTTATTGACGATGAAACACAGAAATTGCATCGGAATTAAATACAAAAGGCACAATTGCATAGGAATTAAGTACAAGAGGACTGAATCTTCTTACTGACTATGTTTTGAACCATTCCTGTAACACTAGTTACAGATTCCGATGCTTAACTTCAGGTTTACTGTATCCCTATGACCTTCTTATTGACGATGAAACACAGAAATAGCATCGGAATTAAAGACAAAATGCACAATGCCGACTTAAGTACAAGAATACTGACTCTTCTTACTGTCTATGTTTTGAACCATCCCTGTGTCACTAGTTATAGATTCCGATGCTTCACACCTGATTTACTATATCCCTTGGACCTTCCTATTGACGATGAAATACAGAAATTGCATCGGAATTAAATACAAAATTCACAATGCCGACTTTAGTACAAGAAGACTGACTCTTCTTACTGACTATGTTTTGATTCATTCCTGTGACACTAGTTATAGATTCCGATGCTTCACTCCAGGTTTACTGTATCCCTTGGACCTCCTTATTGACGAAGAGACACAAAAATTGCATCGGAATTCAATACAAAAGGCACAATGGCGACTTAAGTATAAGAAGACTGACTCTTCTTTCTGACTATGTTTTGAACCGTTCCTGCGACACTAGTTATAGACTCCGGTGCTTCACTTCAGGTTTACTGTATCCCTTGTACCTTCTTATTGACGATGAAACACAGAAATTGCACCGGAATAAAATACATAAGGCACAATGCCGACTTAAGTACAAGAATACTGACGCTTCTTACTGTCGATGTTTTGAACCATCCCTGTGTCACTAGTTATAGATTCCGATGCTTCACTCCAGGTTTACTGTATCCCTTGGACCTTCTTATTGACGATGAAACACAGAAATTGCACCGGAGTTAAATAGAATAGGCACAATGCCGATTTAAGTACAAGAAGACTCACACTTCCTACTGTCTATGCTTTGAACCATTCCTGTGACACTAGTTATAGATTCCGATGCTTCACTATCAGGTTTACTGTATCCCTCTGACCTTCTTATTGACGAGGAGACACAGAAATTGCATCGGAATGAAATACAAAAGGCACAATGCCGACTTAAGTACAAGGAGACTGACTCATCCCACTGTCTATGATTTGAACCATTCCTGTGACAATAGTTATAGATTCCGATGCTTCACTTCAGGTTTACTGTATCCCTTGGAACTTCTTATTGACGATGAAACACAGAAATTGAATCGGAATTACATACAAAACTCACAATGCCGACTTAAGTACAAGAATACTGACTCTTCTTACTGTCTATGCTTTGAACCTTTCCTGTGACCCTAGTTATAGATTCTGATGCTTCACTTCAGGTTTACTGTATCCCTTAGACCTTCTTATTGACGATGAAACACTGATATTGCATCGGAATTAAATAAAAAAGGCACAATGCCGACTTAAGTACAAGAAGACTGACTCATCCCACTGTCTATGATTTGAACCATTCCTGTGACAATAGTTATAGATTCCGATGTTTCACTTCAGGTTTACTGTATCCCTTGGACCTTCTTATTGACGATGAAACACAGAAATTGAATCGGAATTACATACAAAACTCACAATGCCGACTTAAGTACAAGAATACTGACTCTTCTTACTGTCTATGCTTTGAACCTTTCCTGTGACCCTAGTTATAGATTCTGATGCTTCACTTCAGGTTTACTGTATCCCTTAGACCTTCTTATTGACGATGAGACACTGATATTGCATCGGAATTAAATAAAAAAGCACAATGCCGACTTAAGTACAAGAAGACTGACTCTTCTTACTGTCTATGTTTTGAAACATTCCTGTGACACTAGTTATAGATTCCGATGCTTCACTTCAGGTTTACTGCATCCCTCTGACCTTCTTATTGACGATGAAACACAAAAATAGCATCGGAATTAAATTCAAAAGGCACAATGCCGACTTAAGTACAAGAAGACTGACTCTTCTTACTGACTATGTTTTGAACCATTCCTGTGACACTAGTTATAGATTCCGATGCTTCATTCCAGGTTTGCTGTATCCCTTGGACCTCCTTATTGACGAAGAAACACAGAAATTGCTTTGGAATTAAATACAAAAGGCAAAATGCCGACTTAAGTACAAGAATACTGACTCTTCTTACTGTCGATGATTTGAACCATCCCTGTGTCACTAGTTACAGATTCCGATGCTTCACTCCAGGTTTACTGTATCCCTTGGGCCTTCTTATTGACGATGAAACACAGAAATTGCATCGGAATTAAATACAAAAGGCACAATAGCATAGGAATTAAGTACAAGAGGACTGAATCTTCTTACTGACTATGTTTTGAACCATTCCTGTGACACTAGTTACAGATTCCGATGCTTAACTTCAGGTTTACTGTATCCCTCTGACCTTCTTATTGACGATGAAACACAGAAATAGCATCGGAGTTAAATAGAAAAGGCGCAATGCCGACTTAAGTACAAGAAGACTAACTCTTCTTACTGACTATGTTTTGAACCATTCCTGTGACACTAGTTATAGATTCCGATGCTTCACTCCAGGTTTACTATATCCCTCTGACCTTCTTATTGGCGATGAAACACAGAAATTGCATCAGAGTTAAATAGAAAAGGCACAATGCCGATTTAAGCACAAGAAGACTGACTCTTTCTACTGTCTATGCTATGAACCATTCCTGTGACACTAGTTATTGATTCCGATGCTTCACTTCAGGTTTACTGCATCCCTCTGACCTTCTTATTGACGATGAAACACAGATATTGCAGCGGAATTAAATACAAAAGGCGCAATGCCGACTTAAGTACAAGAGGACTGACTCATCCCACTGTCTATGATTTGAACGTTTCCTGTGACACTTGTTATAGATTCCGATCATTCACTCCAGGTTTACTGTATCCCTTGGACCTTCTTATTGAGGATGAAACACAGAAATTGCATCGGAATGAAATAAAAAAGGCACAATGCCGACTTAAGTACAAGAAGACTGACTCTTCTTACTGTCTATGTTTTGAACTATTCCTGTGACACTAGTTATAGATTCCGATGCTTCACTCCAGGTTTACTATATCCCTTGAACCTTCTTATTGACGATGATACACAGAAATTGCATCGGAGTTAAATAGAAAAGGCACAATGCCGACTTAAGTACAAGAAGACTGACTCTTCTTACTGACTATGATTTGAACCATTCCTGTGACACTAGTTACAGATTCCGATGCTTCGCTTCAAGTTTACTGTATCCCTTGGACCTTCTTATTGACGATGAAACACAGAAATTTCATCGGAATTAAATACAAAAGGCACAATGCCGACTTAAGTACAAGAAGACTGACTCTTTTTACTGTCGATGTTTTGAACCATTCCTGTGACAGTAGTTATAGATTCCGATGTTTCACTCCAGGTTTACTGTATCCCTGGGACCTTCTTATTGACGATGAAACACAAAAATAGCATCGGAATTAAATACAAAAGGCACAATGCCGACTTAAGTACAAGAAGACTGACTCTTCTTACTGACTATGTTTTGAACCATTCCTGTGACACTAGTTATAGATTCCGATGCTTCATTCCAGGTTTACTGTAACCCTTGGACCTCGTTATTGACGAAGAAACACAGAAATTGCTTTGGAATTAAATACAAAAGGCACAATGCCGACTTAAGTACAAGAATACTGACTCTTCTTACTGTCGATGTTTTGAACCATCCCTGTGTCACTAGTTACAGATTCCGATGCTTCACTCCAGGTTTACTGTATCCCTTGGGCCTTTTTATTGACGATGAAACACAGAAATTGCATCGGAATTAAATACAAAAGGCACAATTGCATAGGACTTAAGTACAAGAGGACTGAATCTTCTTACTGACTATGTTTTGAACCATTCCTGTGACACTAGTTACAGATTCCGATGCTTCACTTCAGGTTTACTGTATCCCTCTGACCTTCTTATTGACGATGAAACACAGAAATAGCATCGGAATTAAAGACAAAATGCACAATGCCGACTTAAGTACAAGAATACTGACTCTTCTTACTGTCTATGTTTTGAACCATCCCTGTGTCACTAGTTATACATTCCGATGCTTCACACCTGATTTACTATATCCCTTGGACCTTCCTATTGACGATGAAATACAGAAATTGCATCGGAATTAAATACAAAATTCACAATGCCGACTTTAGTACAAGAAGACTGACACTTCTTACTGACTATTCTTTGATTCATTACTGTGACACTAGTTATAGATTCCGATGCTTCACTCCAGGTTTACTGAATCCCTTGGACCTTCTTATTGACGACGAAATACAGAAATTGCATCGGAATTAAATACAAAAGGCACAATGCCGACTTAAGTACAAGAAGACTGACTCTTCTTACTGACTATGTTTTGATTCTTCCTGTGACACTAGTTATAGATTCCGATGCTTCGCTCCAGGTTTACTGTATCCCTTGGACCGCCTTATTGACGAAGAGACACAGAAATTGCATCGGAATTAAATACAAAAGGCACAATGGCGACTTACGAATAAGAAGACTGACTCTTCTTTCTGACTATGTTTTGAACCGTTCCTGCGACACTAGTTATAGATTCCGGTGCTTCACTTCAGGTTTACTGTATCCCTTGTACCTTCTTATTGACGATGAGACACAGAAATTGCACCGGAATTAAATACAAAAGGCACAATGCCGACTTAAGTACAAGAATACTGACTCTTCTTACTGTCGATGTTTTGAACCATCCCTGTGTCACTAGTTATAGATTCCGATGCTTCACTCCTGGTTTATTCGATCCCTTGGACCTCCTTATTGACGATGAAACACAGAAATTGCATCGGAAATAAATACAAAAGGCACAATGACGACTTCAGTACAAGAAGACTGACTCTTCTTACTGACTTTGCTTTGAACCATTCCTGGGACACTAGTTACAGATTCTGATGCTTCACTTCAGGTTTACTGTATCCCTTAGACCTTCTTATTGACGATGAAACACAGAAATTGCATCGGAATTAAATACAAAATGCACAATGCCGACATAAGTACAAGAAGACCGACTCCTCTCACTGAGTATGTTTTGAACCATTCCTGTGACACTAGTTATAGATAACGATGCTTCACTTCAGATTTACTGTATCCCTCTAACCTTCTTATTGACGATGAAACATAGAATTTCCATCGGAATTAAATACTAAAGGCACAATGCCGAGTTAAGTACAAGAAGACTGTCTCTTCTTACTGTCGATGTTTTGAACCATTCCTGTGACACTAGTTATAGATTCCGATGCTTCACTCCAGGTTTACTGTATCCCTTGGACCTGTTTATTGACGATGAAACACAGATATTGCATCGGAATTAAATAAAAAGGGCACAATGCCGACTTAAGTACAAGAAGACTGACTCTTCTTACTGTCTATGTTTTGAACCATACCTGTGACACTAGTTATAGATTCCGATGCTTTACTCCAGGTTTACTATATCCCTTGGACCTTCTTATTCACGATGAAACACAGAAATTCCATCGGAATTAAATACAAAAGGCACAATGCCGACTTAAGTACAAGAAGACTGACTCTTCTTACTGACTATGTTTTGAACAATTCCTGTGACACCAGTTATAGATTCCGATGCTAGACTTCGGATTTACTGTATCCCTCTGACCGTGTTATTGACGATGAAACACTGAAATTGCATCGGAATTAAATACTAAAGGCACAATGCCGAATTCAGTACAAGAAGACTGACTCTTCTAATTGTCGATGTTTTGAACCATTCCTGTGACACTAGTTATAGATTTCGATGCTTCACTCCAGGTTTACTGTATCCCTTGGACCTTCTTATTGATGATGAAACACAGAAATTGCATCGGAATTAAATAAAAAAGGCACAATGGTGGCTTAAGTACAAGAAGACTGACCCAACTTATTGTCTATGTTTTGAACCATTCCTGTGACACTAGTTATAGATTCCGAAGCTTCACTCCTGGTTTACTATATCCCTTGGACCATCTTATTGACGATGAAACACAGAAATTGCATAGGAATTCAATACAAAAGGCACAATGCCGACTTAAGTACAAGAAGACTGACTCTTCCCACTGTCTATGCTTTGAACCATTCCTGTTACACTAGTTATAGATTCCGATGCTTCACTTCAGGTTTACTGTATCCCTCGGACCATCTTATTGACGATGAAACACAGAAATTGCATCGGAATTAATTACAAAAGGCACAATGCCGACTTAAGTACAAGAAGACTGACTCTTCCCACTGTCTATGCTTTGAACCATTCCTGTTACACTAGTTATAGATTCCGATGGTTCTCTTCAGGTTTACTGTATACCTTAGACCATCTTATTGACGATGAAACACAGAAATTGCATCGGATTTAAATAGAAAAGGCACAATGCCGACTTAAGTACAAGAAGACTTACTCTTCCTACAGTCTATGTTTGAACCATTCCTGTGACACTAGTTATAGATTCCGATGCTTCACTTCAGGTTTACTGCATCCCTCTGACCTTCGTATTGACGATGAAACACAGAAATTGCATGGGAATTAAATACAAAAGGCACAATGCCGACTTAAGTACTAGAAGACTGAGTCTTCTTACTGAGTATGTTTGAACCATTTCTGTGACACTAGTTATAGATTGCGATGCTTAACTCCCGGTTTACTGTATCCCTTGGACCTTCATATTGACGATGAAACACAAAAATAACATGGGAATTAAATACAAAAGGCACAATGCCGACTTAAATACAAGAAGACTGACTGTTCTTACGGACTATGTTTTGAACCATTCCTGTGACACTAGTTATAGATTCCGATGCTTCACTCCAGGTTTACTCTATCCCTTGAACCTCCTTATTGACGATGAAACACAGAAATTGCATCGGAAATAAATACAAAAGGCACAATGACGACTTCAGTACAAGAAGACTGACTCTTCTTACTGACTATGTTTTGAACCATTCCTGTGACACTAGTTACAGATTCCGATGCTTCACTCCCGGTTAACTGTATCCCTTGGACCTTCTTATTGACGATGAGACACAGAAATTGCATCGGAATTAAATACAAAAGGCACAATACCGACTTAAGTACAAGAGGACTGACTCTTCTTACTGACTATGATTTCAACCATTCCTGTGACACTAGTTATAGATTCCGATGCTTCACTCCAGGTTTATTCGATCCCTTGGACCTCCTTATTGACGATGAAACACAGAAATTGCATCGGAAATAAATACAAAAGGCACAATGACGACTTCAGTACAAGAAGACTAACTCTTCTTACTGACTTTGTTTTGAACCATTCCTGTGACACATGTTACACATTCTGATGCTTCACTTCAGGTTTACTGTATCCCTTAGACCTTCTTATTGACGATGAAACACACAAATTGCATCGGAATTAAATACAAAATGCACAATGCCGACTTAAGTACAAGAAGACCGACTCCTCTCACTGAGTATGTTTTGAACCATTCCTGTGACACTAGTTATAGATTCCGATGCTTCACTTCAGATATAGTGTATCCCTCTAACCTTCTTATTGACGATGAAAAATAGAAATTCCATCGGAATTAAATACTAATGGCACAATGCCGAATTAAGTACAAGAAGACTGTCTCTTCTTACTGTCGATGTTTTGAACCATTCCTGTGACACTAGTTATAGATTCCGATGCTTCACTCCAGGTTTACTGTATCCCTTGGACCTGTTTATTGACGATGAAACACAGAAATTGCATCGGAATTAAATAAAAAGGGCACAATGCCGACTTAAGTACAAGAAGACTGACTCTTCTTACTGTCTATGCTTTGAACCATTCCTGTGACACTAGTCATAGATTCTGATGCTTTACTCCAGGTTTACTATATCCCTTGGACCTTCATATTGACGATTAAACACAGAAATGGCATCGGAGTAAAATAGAAAAGGCACAATGCCGACTAAAGTACAAGACGACTGCCTCTTCCTACTGTCTATGTTTGAACCATTCCTGTGACACTAGTTATAGATTCCGATGCATCACTTCATGTTTACTGCATCCCTCTGACCTTCTTATTGACGATGAAACACAGAAATTGCATCGGAATTAAATACAAAAGGCACAATGCCGACTTAAGTACAAGAATACTGACCTTTCTTACTGTCTAGGTTTTGAACCATCCCTGTGACACTAGTGATAGATTCCGATGCTTCACTTCAGGTTTACTGTATCCCTTGGACCTTCTTATTGACGATGAAACACAGAAATTATATCGGAATTAAATACAAAAGGCACAATGCCGACTTAAGTACAAGAAGACTGACTCTTCTTACTGACTATGTTTTGATTCATTCCTGTGACACTAGTTATAGATTCCGATGCTTCACTCCAGGTTAACTCTATCCCTTGGATCTCCTTATTGACAATGAAACACAGAAATTGCATCGGAAATAAATACAAAAGGCACAATGACGACTTCAGTACAAGAAGACTGACTCTTCTTACTATGTTTTGAACCATTCCTGTGACACTAGTTATAGATTCTGATGCTTCACCTCAGGTTTACTGTATCCCTTAGACCTTCTTATTGACGATGAAACACAGAAATTGCATCGGAATTAAATACAAAATGCACTATGCCGACTTAAGTACAAGAAGACTGACTCCTCACACTGACTATGCTTTGAACCATTCCTGTGACACTAGTTACAGATTCCGATGCTTCACTCCCGGTTTACTGTATCCCTTGGACCTTCTTATTGACGATGAAACGGAGAAATTGCATCGGAATTAAATACAAAAGGCACAATGCCGACTTAAGTATAAGAAGACTGACTCTTCCTACTTTCTATGTTTTGTACCATTCCTGTGACACTAGTTATAGATTCGGATGCTTCACTTCATTTTTACTGTATCCCTCTGACCTTCTCATTGACGATGAAACACAGATATTGCAACGGAATTAAATACAAAAGGGACAATGCCGACTTAAGTACAAGAAGACTGACTCTTCTTACTGACTATGATTTGAGCCATTCCTGTGACACTAGTTATAAATTTACATGCTTCACTTGCGGTTTACTGTATCCCTCTGACCTTCTTATTGACGATGAAACACAGAAATTGCATCGGAATTAAATCCAAAAGGGACAGTGCCGAATTAAGTACAAGAAGACTGACTCTTCCTACTGTCTATGATTTGAACCATTCCTGTGACACTAGTTTTAGATTCCGATGCTTCACTTCAGGTTTACGGTATCCCTGGGACCTTCTTATTGACTATAAAACACAGAAATTGCATCGGAATTAAATACAAAAGGCACAATGCCGACTTTAGTAGAAGAAGACTGACTCTTCTTACTGACTATGTTTTGAACCATTCCTGTGACACTAGTTATAGATTCCGATGCTTCACTTCAGATTTACTGTATCTCTCTGACGTTCTTATTGACGATGAAACACAGTAATTGCGTCGGAATTAAATACAAAATGCACAATGCCGAATTAAGTACAAGTTGACTGACTCTTCTTACTGTCTATGTTTTGAACCATTCCTGTGACACTAGTAATAGATTCCGATGCTTCACTCTAGGTTTACTGTATCCCTTGGACCTTCTTATTGACGATGAAACACAGAAATGGCATTGGAATTGAATAAATAAGGCACAATGACGACTTAAGTACAAGAAGACTGACTCATCTTACTGTCTATGTTTTGAACCATTCCTGTGACACTAGTTACGGATTCCGATGCTTCACTCCCGGTTTACTGTATCCCTTGGACCTTCTTTCTTAGAATGAAACACAGATATTGCATCGGAATTTAACACAAAAGGCACAATGGCGACTTAAGTACAAGAAGACTGACTCTTCTTACTGACTATGTTTTGAACCATTCCTGTGACACTAGTTATAGATTCCGATGCTTCACTTCAGGTTTACTGTATCCCTCTGACCTTCCCATTGACGATGAAACACAGAAATTGGAACGGAATTAAATACAAAAGGGACAATGCCGACTTAAGTAAATGAAGACTGACTCTTCTTCTGTCTACGTTTTGAACCATTCCTGTGACACTAGTTATAAATTTTGATGCTTCAGCTCAGGTTTACTGTATCCCTTGGACCTTATTATTGACGATGAAACACAGAAATTGCATCGGAATTAAATACTAAAAGGCACAATGCCGACTTATGTACAAGAAGACTGACTCTTCTTACTGACTATGATTTGAACCATTCCTGCGACACTAGTTATAGATTCAGATGCTTCACTTCAGGTTTACTGTATCCTTCTGACCTTCTTATTGACGATGACACACAGAAATTGCATCGGAATTAAATCCAAAAGGCACAGTGCCGAATTAACTACAAGAAGACTGACTCTTCTTAGTGTCTATGATTTGAACCATTCCTGTGACACTAGTTATAGATTCCGATGCTTCACTCCAGGTTTTCTGTATCCCTTGGACCTTCTTTCATAGAATGAAACACAGAAATTGCATCGGAATTTAACACAAAAGGCACAATGGCGACTTAAGTACAAGAAGACTGACTCTTCTTACTGACTATATTTTGAACCATTCCTGTGACATTAGTTATGGATTCCGGTGCTTCACTTCAGGTTTACTGGATCCGTCTGAGCTTCGTATTGACGATGAAACACAGAAATTAGATCGGGATTAAATCCAAAAGGCGCAGTGCCGAATTAAGTACAAGAAGACTGACTCTTCCTACTGTCTATGATTTGAACCATTCCTGTGACACTAGTTTTTGATTCCGATGCTTCACTTCAGGTTTACTGCATCCCTCTGACCTTCGTATTGACGATGAAACACAGATATTGCATCGGAATGTAATACAAAAGGCACAATGCCGACATAAGTACAAGAAGACTGACTCATCACACTGTCTATGATTTGAACCATTCCTGTGACACTAGTTATAGATTCCGATGCTTCATTCCGGTTTACTGCATCCCTCTAACCTTCTTATTGACGATGAAACACAGATATTGCATCGGAATTAAATACAAAAGGCACAATGCCGACTTAAGTACAAGAAGACTGACTCTTCTTACTGTCTATGTTTTGAACTATTCCTGTGACACTAGTTATAGATTCCGATGCTTCACTCCAGGTTTACTATATCCCTTGGACCTTCTTATTGACGATGATACACAGAAATTGCATCGGAGGTAAATAGAAAAGGCACAATGCAGACTTAGGTACAAGAAGACTGACTCTTCTTACTGACTATGTTTTGAACCATTTCTGTGACACTAGTTATAGATTCCGATGCTTCACTTCAGGTTTACTGTATCCCTTGGACCTTCTTATTGACGATGAAACACAGAAATTCCATCGGAATTAAATACAAAAGGCACAATGCCGACTTAAGTACAGGAAGACTGACTCTTCTTACTGACTATGTTTTGAACCATTCCTGTGACACCAGTTATAGATTCCGATGCCAGACTTCGGATTTACTGTATCCCTCTGACCTTCTTATTGACGATGAAACACTGAAATTGCATCGCAATTAAATACTAAAGGCACAATGCCGAATTAACTACAAGAAGACTGACTCTTCTTATTGTCGATGTTTTGAACCATTCCTGTGACAGTAGTTATAGATTCCGATGCTTCACTCCAGGTCTACTGTATCCCTTGGACCTTCTTATTGATGATGAAACACAGAAATTGCATCGGAATTAAATAAAAAAGCACAATGGTGGCTTAAGTACAAGAAGACTGACCCAACTTACTGTCTATGTTTTGAAACATTCCTGTGACACTAGTTATAGATTCCGATGCTTCATTCCAGGTTTACTATATCCCTTGGACCATCTTATTGACGATGAAACACAGAAATTGCATAGGAATTAAACAGAAAAGCACAATGCCAACTTAAGTACAAGAAGACTGTCTCATCCTACTGTCTATTTTTGAACCATTCCTGTGACACTAGTTATAGATTCCGATGCCCCACTTCAGGTTACCTTATCCCTCTGACCTTCTTATTGACGATGAAACACAGATATTGCATCGGAATTAAATACAAAAGGCACAATGCCGACTTAAGTACAAGAAGACTGACTCTTCCCACTGTCTATGCTTTGAACCATTCCTGTTACACTAGTTATAGATTCCGATGCTTCACTTCAGGTTTACTGTATGCCTTAGACCATCTTATTGACGATGAAACACAGAAATTCCATCGGAATTAAATACAAAAGGCACAATGCCGACTTAAGTACAAGAATACTGACTCTTCTTACTGTCTATGTGTTGAACCATTCCCGTGACACTAGTTATAGATTCCGATGCTTCACAGCAGCTTTACTATATCCCTTGGACCTTCTTATTGACGATGAAACACAGAAATTGCATGGGAGTTAAATAGAAAAGGCACAATGCCGACTTAAGTAGAAGAAGACTTACTCTTCCTACTGTCTATGTTTGAACCATTCCTGTGACACTAGTTATAGATTCCGACGCTTCACTTCAGGTTTACTGCATCCCTCTGACCTTCGTGTTGACGATGAAACACAGAAATTGCATGGGAATTAAATACAAAAGGCACAATGCCGACTTAAGTACAAGAAAACTGACTCTTCTTACTGACTATGTTTGAACCATTTCTGTGACACTAGTTATAGATTCCGATGCTTCACTCCCGGTTTACTGTATGCCTTGGACCTTCTTATTGACGATGAAACACAAAAATAGCATGGGAATTAAATACAAAAGGCACAATGCCGACTTAAGTACAAGAAGACTGACTCTTCTTACGGACTATGTTTTGAACCATTCCTGTGACACTAGTTATAGATTCCGATGCTTCACTCCAGGTTTACTCTATCCCTTGGACCTCCTTATTGACGATGAAACACAGAAATTGCATCGGAAATAAATACAAAAGGCACAATGACGACTTCAGTACAAGAAGACTGACTCTTCTTACTGACTATGTTTTGAACCATTCCTGTGACACTAGTTACAGATTCCGATGCTTCACTCCCGGTTAACTGTATCCCTTGGACCTTCTTATTGACGAAGAGACACAAAAATTGCATCGGAATTAAATACAAAAGGCACAATACCGACTTAAGTACTAGAGGACTGACTCTTCTTACTGACTATGATTTGAACCATTCCTGTGACACTAGTTATAGATTCCGATGCTTCACTCCAGGTTTATTCGATCCCTTGGACCTCCTTATTGACGATGAAACACAGAAATTGCATCGTAAATAAATACAAAAGGCACAATGACGACTTCAGTACAAGAAGACTGACTCTTCTTACTGACTTTGCTTTGAACCATTCCTGTGACACTAGTTACAGATTCTGATGCTTCACTTCAGGTTTACTGTATCCCTTAGACCTTCTTATTGACGATGAAACACAGAAATTGCATCGGAATTAAATACAAAATGCACAATGCCGACTTAAGTACAAGAAGACCGACTCCTCTCACTGAGTATGTTTTGAACCATTCCTGTGACACTAGTTATAGATTCCGATGTTTCACTTCAGATTTACTGTATCCCTCTAACCTTCTTATTGACAATGAAACATAGAATTTCCATCGGAATTAAATACTAAAGGCACATTGCCGAATTAGGTACAAGAAGACTGTCTCTTCTTACTGTCGATGGTTTGAACCATTCCTGTGACACTAGTTATAGATTCCGATGCTTCACTCCAGGTTTACTGTGTCCCTTGGACCTGTTTATTGACGATGAAACACAGATATTGCATCGGAATTAAATAAAAAGAGCACAATGCCGACTTAAGTACAAGAAGACTGACTCTTCTTACTGTCTATGTTTTGAACCATTCCTGTGACACTAGTTATAGATTCCGATGCTTTACTCCAGGTTTACTATATCCCTTGGACCTTCTTATTGACGATGAAACACAGAAATTCCATCGGAATTAAATAAAAAAGGCACAATGCCGACTTAAGTACAAGAAGACTGACTCTTCTTACTGACTATGTTTTGAACCATTCCTGTGACACTAGTTATAGATTCCGATGCTTCACTTCAGGTTTGCTGTATACCTTAGACCATCTTATTGACGATGAAACACAGAAATTCCATCGGAATTAAATACAAAAGGCACAATGCCGACTTAAGTACAAGAATACTGACTCTTCTTACTGTCCATGTTTTGAACCATTCCTGTGACACTAGTTATAGATTCCGATGCTTCACTCCAGGTTTACTATATCCCTTGGACCTTCTTATTGACGATGAAACACAGAAATTGCATCGGAGTTAAATAGAAAACGCACAATGCCGACTTAAGTACAAGAAGACTTACTCTTCCTACTGTCTATGTTTGAACCATTCCTGTGACACTAGTTATAGATTCCGATGCTTCACTTCAGGTTTACTGCATCCCTCTGACCTTCTTATTGACGATGAAACACAAAAATAGCATGGGAATTATATACAAAAGGCACAATGCCGACTTAAGTACAAGAAGACTGACTCTTCTTACGGACTATGTTTTGAACCATTCCTGTGACACTAGTTATAGATTCCGATGCTTCACTCCAGGTTTACTCTATCCCTTGAACCTCCTTATTGACGATGAAACACAGAAATTGCATCGGAAATAAATACAAAATGCACAATGACGACTTCAGTACAAGAAGACTGACTCTTCTTACTGACTATGCTTTGAACCATTCCTGTGACACTAGTTACAGATTCCGATGCTTCACTCCCGGTTAACTGTATCCCTTGGACCTTCTTATTAACGATGAGACACAGAAATTGCATCGGAATTAAATACAAAAGGCACAATTCCGACATAAGTACAAGAGGACTGACTCTTCTTACTGACTATGACTTGAACCATTCCTGTGACACTAGTTATAGATTCCGATGCTTCACTCCAGGTTTATTCGATCCCTTGGACCTCCTTATTGACGATGAAACACAGAAATTGCATCGGAATTAATTACAAAATGCACTATGCCGACTTAAGTACAAGAAGACTGACTCCTCTCACTGACTATGTTTTGAACCATTCCTGTGACACTAGTTACAGATTCCGATGCTTCACTCCCGGTTTACTGTATCCCTTGGACCTTCTCATTGACGATGAAACAGAGAAATTGCATCGGAATTAAATACAAAAGGCACAATGCCGACTTAAGTACAAGAGGACTGACTCTTAATACTGACTATGCTTTGAACGATTCCTGTGACACTAGTTATAGATTCCGATGCTTCACTTCAGCATTACTGTATCCCTTGGACCTTCTTATTGACAATGAAACACAGCAATTGCATCGGAATTAAATAGAGCAGGCACAATGCCGACTTAAGTACAAGAAGACCGACTCTTCCCACTTTCTATGTTTGTACCATTCCTGTGACACTAGTTATAGATTCGGATGCTTCACTTCATTTTTACTGTATCCCTCTGACCTTCTCATTGACGATGAAACACAGATATTGCAACGGAATTAAATACAAAAGGGACAATGCCGACTTAAGTACAAGAAGACTGACTCTTCTTACTGACTATGTTTTGAACCATTCCTGCGACACTAGTTATAGATTCAGATGCTTCACTTCAGGTTTACTGTATCCTTCTGACCTTCTTATTGACGATGACACACAGAAATTGCATCGGAATTAAATCCAAAAGGCACAGTGCCGAATTAACTACAAGAAGACTGACTCTTCTTAGTGTCTATGATTTGAACCATTCCTGTGACACTAGTTATAGAATCCGATGCTTCACTCCAGGTTTACGGTATCCCTGGGACCTTCTTATTGACTATAAAACACAGAAATTGCAACGTAATTAAATACAAAAGGCACACTGCCGACTTTAGTACAAGAAGACTGACTCTTCTTACTGGCTATGTTTTGAACCATTCCTGTGACACTAGTTATAGATTCCGATGCTTCACTTCAGATTTACTGTATCTCTCTGACGTTCTTATTGACGATGAAACACAGTAATTGCGTCGGAATTAAATACAAAAAGCACAATGCCGAATCAAGTACAAGTAGACTGACTCTTCTTACTGTCTATGTTTTGAACCATTCCTGTGACACTAGTAATAGATTCCGATGCTTCACTCTAGGTTTACTGTATCCCTTGGACCTTCTTATTGACGATGAAACACAGAAATTGCATCGGAATTAAATGCAAAAGGCACAATGCCGACTTAAGTACAAGAAGACTGACTCTTCCCACTTTCTATGTTTTGTACGATTCCTGTGACACTAGTTATAGATTCGGATGCTTCACTTCAGGTTTACTGTATCCCTCTGACCTTCCCATTGACGATGAAACACAGAAATTGGAACGGAATTAAATACAAAAGGGACAATGCCGACTTAAGTAAATGAAGACTGACTCTTCTTCTGTCTATGTTTTGAACCATTCCTGTGACACTAGTTATAAATTTTGATGCTTCACTTCAGGTTTACTGTATCCCTTGGACCTTCTTATTGACGATGAAACACAGAAATTGCATCGGAATTAAATACAAAAGGCACAATGCCGACTTATGTACAAGAAGACTGACTCTTCTTACTGACTATGTTTTGAACCATTCCTGCGACACTAGTTATAGATTCAGATGCTTCACTTCAGGTTTACTGTATCCCTTGGACCTTCTTTCTTAGAATGAAACACAGAAATTAAATCGGAATTTAACACAAAAGGCACAATGGCGACTTAAGTACAAGAAGACTGACTCTTCTTACTGACTATATTTTGAACCATTCCTGTGACATTAGTTATTGATTCCGGTGCTTCACTTCAGGTTTACTGGATCCCTCTGAGCTTCTTATTGACGATGAAACACAGAAATTAGATCGGGATTAAATCCAAAAGGCGCAGTGCCGAATTAAGTACAAGGAGACTGACTCTTCCTACTGTCTATGATTTGAACCATTCCTGTGACACTTGTTTTAGATTCCGATTTTTCACTTCAGGTTTACGGTATCCCTTGGACCTTCTTATTGACTATGAAACACAGAAATTGCATCGGAATGAAATACAAAAGGCACAATGCCGACTTTAGTACAAGAAGACTGAATCTTCTTACTGACTATGTTTTGAACCATTCCTGTGACACTAGTTATAGATTCCGATGCTTCACTTCAGATTTACTGTATCCCTCTGACGTTATTATTGACAATGAAACACAGTAATGGCGTCGGAATTAAATACAAAAGGCACAATGCCGAATTAAGTACAAGTAGACTGACCCTTCTTACTGTCTATGGTTTGAACCATTCCTGTGACACTAGTAATAGATTCCGGTGATTCACTCTAGGTTTACTGTATTCCTTGGACCTTCTTATTGACGATGAAACACAGAAAATGCATCGGAATTAAATAAATAAGGCACAATGACGACTTAAGTACAAGAAGACTGACTCATCTTACTGTCTATGTTTTGAACCATTCCTGTGACACTAGTTACAGATTCCGATGCTTCACTCCCGGTTTACTGTGTCCCTTGGACCTTCTTATTGACGATGAAACACAGAAATTGCATCGGAATTAAATACAAAAGGCACAATGCTGACTTAAGTACAAGAAGACTGACCCTTTCCACTTTCTATGTTTTGTACCATTCCTGTGACACTAGTTATAGATTCGGATGCTTCACTTCAGGTTTACTTTATCCCTCTGACCTTCTCATTGACGATGAAACACAGAAATTGCAACGGAATTAAATACAAAAGGGACAATGCCGACTTAAGTAAATGAAGACTGACTCTTCTTCTGTCTATGCTTTGAACCATTCCTGTGACACTACTTATAAATTTCGATGCTTCACTTCAGGTTTACTGTATCCCTTGGACCTTCTTATTGACGATAAAACACATAAATTGCATCGGAATTAAATACAAAAGGCACAATGCTGACTTATGTACAAGAAGACTGACTCTTCTTACTGACTATCTTTTGAACCATTCCTGTGACACTACTTATAGATTCAAATGCTTCACATCAGGTTTACTGTATCCCTCTGACCTTCTTATTGACGATGGAACACAGAAATTGCATCGGAATTTAATCCAAAAGGCACAGTGCCGAATTAAGTACAAGAAGACTGACTCTTCTTAGTGTCTATGATTTGAACCATTTCTGTGACTCTAGTTATAGTTTCCGATGCTTCACTCCAGGTTTACTGTATCCCTTTTACCTTCTTTCTTAGAATGAAACACAGAAATTGCATCGGAATGTAACACAAAAGGCACAATGGCGACTTAAGTACAGGAAGACTGACTCTTCTTACTGACTATGTTTTGAACCATTCCTGTGACATTAGTTATAGATTCCGGTGCTTCACTTCAGGTTTACTGGATCCCTAGGACCTACTTATTGACGATGAAACACAGAAATTGCATCGGAATTAAGTACAAAAGGCACAATACCGACTTAAGTACAAGAGGACTGACTCTTCCTACTGTCTATGATTTGAACCATTCCTGTGACACAAGTTATAGATTCCGATGCTTCACTTCAGATTTACTGTATCCCTCTGACGTTGTTATTGAAGATGAAACACAGAAATTGCGTCGGAATTAAATACAAAAGGCACAATGCCGAATTAAGTACAAGAGGACTGACTCTTCTTAGTGTCTATGTTTTGAACCATTCCTGTGACTCTAGTAGTAGATTCCGATGCTTCACTCTAGGTTTACTGTATCCCTTGGACCTTCTTATTGACGATGAAACACAGAAATTGCATCGGAATTAAATAAATAAGGCACAATGCCGACTTTAGTACAAGAAGACTGACTCATCTTACTGTCTATGTATTGAACCATTCCTGTGAGACTAGTTACAGATTCCGATGCTTCACTCCCGGTTTACTGTATCCCTTGGACTTTCTTATTGACGATGAAACACAGAAATTGCATCGGAATTAAATACAAAAGGCACAATGCCGACTTAAGTACAATAAGACAGACTCTTCTTAATGACTATGACGTGAACCATTCATGTGACCCTACTTATAGATTCCGATGCTTCACTTCAGGTTTACTGTATCCCTTGGACCTTCTTATTGACGATGAAACACAGCAATTGCATCGGAATTAAATAGAGAAGCCACAATGCCGCCTTAAGTACAAGAAGACTGACTCTTCTTACTGACAATGATTTGAACCAATCGTGTGACACTTGTTATAGATTCAGATGCTTCACTTGAGGTTTACTGTATCCCTCTGACGTTCTTATTGACGATGAAACACAGTAATTGCGTCGGAATTAAATACAAAAGGCACAATGCCTAATTAAGTACAAGTAGACTGACTCTTCTTACTGTCTATGCTTTGAACCATTCCTGTGACACTAGTTACAGATTCCGATGCTTCACTCCCGGTTAACTGTATCCCTTGGACCTTCTTATTGACGATGAGACACAGAAATTGCATCGGAATTAAATAAATAAGGCACAATGACGACTTAAGTACAAGAAGACTGACTCATCTTACTGTCTACGTTTTGAACCATTCCTGTGACACTAGTTACAGATTCCGATGCTTCACTCCCGGTTTACTGTATCCCTTGGACCTTCTTTCTTAGAATGAAAAACAGAAATTGCATCGGAATTAAATACAAAAGGGACAATGCCGACTTAAGTAAATGAAGACTGACTCTTCTTCTGTCTATGTTTTGAACCATTCCTGTGACACTAGTTATAAATTTTGATGCTTCACTTCAGGTTTACTGTATCCCTTGTACCTTCTTATTGACGATGAAACACAGAAATTGCATCGGAATTAAATACAAAAGGCACAATGCCGACTTATGTACAAGAAGACTGACTCTTCTTACTGACTATGTTTTGAACCATTCCTGCGACACTAGTTATGGATTCAGATGCTTCACTTCAGGTTTACTGTATCCTTCTGACCTTCTTATTGACGATGACACACAGAAATTGCATCGGAATTAAATCCAAAAGGCACAGTGCCGAATTAACTACAAGAAGACTGACTCTTCTTAGTGTCTATGATTTGAACCATTCCTGTGACACTAGTTA
Source organism: Schistocerca piceifrons (assembly GCF_021461385.2). NCBI lineage: Eukaryota > Metazoa > Arthropoda > Insecta > Orthoptera > Acrididae > Schistocerca > Schistocerca piceifrons. The sequence continues at coordinate 9,145,216 of NW_025727396.1, read as the reverse complement.
TAGATTCAGATGCTTCACTCCAGGTTTACTGTATCCCTTGGACCTTCTTTCTTAGAATGAAACACAGAAATTGCATCGGAATTTAACACAAAAAGCACAATGGCGACTTAAGTACAAAAGACTTACTCTTCTTACTGACTATACTTTGAACCATTCCTGTGACATTAGTTATTGATTCCGGTGCTTCACTTCAGGTTTACTAGATCCTTCTGAGCTTCTTATTGACGATGAAACACAGAAATTAGATCGGGATTAAATCCAAAAGGCGCAGTGCCGAATTAAGTACAAGAAGACTGACTCTTCCTACTGTCTATGATTTGAACCATTCCTGTGACACTAGTTTTAGATTCAGATGCTTCACTTCAGGTTTACGGTATCCCTTGGACCTTCATATTGACTATGAAACACAGAAATTGCATCGGAATGAAATACAAAAGGCACAATGCCGACTTTAGTACAAGAAAACTGAATCTTCTTACTGACTATGTTTTGAACCATTCCTGTGACATTACTTATAGATTCCGATGCTTCACTTCAGATTTACTGTATCCCTCTGACGTTATTATTGACGATGAAACACAGTAATTTCGTCGGAATTAAATACAAAAGGCACAATGCCGAATTAAGTACAAGTAGACTGACTCTTCTTACTGTCTATGTTTTGAACCATTCCTGTGACACTAGTAATAGATTCCGATACTTCACTCTAGGTTTACTGTATCCCTTGGACCTTCTTATTGACGATGAAACACAGAAATTGCATCGGAATTAAATAAATAAGGCACAATGACGACTTAAGTACAAGAAGACTGACTCATCTTACTGTCTTTGTTTTCAACCATTCCTGTGACACTAGTTACAGATTCCGATGCTTCACTCCCAGTTTACTGTGTCCCTTGGACCTTCTTATTGACGATGAAACACAGAAATTGCATCGGAATTAAATACAATAGGCACAATGCCGACTTAAGTACAAGAAGACTGACTCTTCCCACTTTCTATGTTTTGTACCATTCCTGTGACACTAGTTATAGATTCGGATGCTTCACTTCAGGTTTACTTTATCCCTCTGACCTTCTCATTGACGATGAAACACAGAAATTGCAACGGAATTAAATTCAAAAGGGACAATGCCGACTTAAGTAAATGAAGACTGACTCTTCTTCTGTCAATGTTTTGAACCATTCCTGTGACACTAGTTATAAATTTCGATGCTTCACTTCAGGTTAACTGTATCCCTTGGACCTTCTTATTGACGATGAAACACAGAAATTGCATCGGAATTAAATACAAAAGGCACAATGCCGACTTATGTACAAGAAGACTGACTCTTCTTACTTACTATCATTTGAACCATTCCTGTGACACTACTTATAGATTCAGATGCTTCACTTCAGGTTTACTGTATCCCTCTGACCTTCTTATTGACGATGAAACACAGAAATTGCATCAATTTAATCCAAAAGGCACAGTGCCGAATTAAGTACAAGAAGACTGACTCTTCTTAGTGTCTATGATTTGAACCATTCCTTTGACTCTAGTTATAGATTCCGATGCTTCACTCCAGGTTTACTGTATCCCTTTTACCTTCTTTCTTAGAATGAAACACAGAAATTGCATCGGAATGTAACACAAAAGGCACAATGGCGACTTAAGTACAAGAAGACTGACTCTTCTTACTGACTATGATTTGAACCATTCCTGTGACATTAGTTATAGATTCCGGTGCTTCACTTCAGGTTTACTGGATCCCTTGGACCTACTTATTGACGATGAAACACAGAAATTGCATCGGAATTATGTACAAAATGCACAAAGCCGACTTAAGTACAAGAAGACTGACTCTTCCTACTGTCTATGATTTGAACCATCCCTGTGACACAAGTTATATAGATTCCGATGCTTCACTTCAGATTTACTGTATCCCTCTGACGTTGTTATTGACGATGAAACACAGAAATTGCTTCGGAATTAAATACAAAAGGCACAATGCCGAATTAAGTACAAGAAGACTGACTCCTCTTACTGTCTGTTTTGAACCATTCCTGTGACTCTAGTAGTAGATTCCGATGCTTCACTCTAGGTTTACTGTATCCCTTGGACCTTCTTATTGACGATGAAACACAGAAATTGCATCGGAATATGCACAATGCCGACTTCAGTACAAGAGACTGACTCTTCTTAATGAATATGCCGTGAACCATTCCTGTGACCCTACTTATAGATTCCAATGCTTCACTTCAGGTTTACTGTATCCCTTGGACCTTCTTATTGACGATGAAACACAGCAATTGCATCGGAATTAAATAGAGAAGCCACAATGACGACTTAAGTACAAGAAGACTGACTCTTCATACTTTCTATGTTTTGTACCACTCCTGTGACACTAGTTATCGATTCGGATGCTTAACTTCAGGTTTACTGTATCCCTTGGACCTTCTTATTGACGATGAAACACAGACATTGCATCGGAATTATATACAAAAGGCACAATGCCGACTTAAGTAAGAGAAGACTGACTCTCCTTACTGACAATGATTTGAACCATTCCTGTGACACTTGTTATAGATTCAGATGCTTCACTTGAGGTTTACTGTATACCTCTGACGTTCTTATTGACGATGAAACACAGATATTGCAGCGGAATTAAATACAAATGGCACAATGCCGACTTATGTACAAGAAGACTGACTCTTCTTACTGACTATGTTTTGAACCATTCCTGCGACACTAGTTATAGATTCAGATGCTTCACTTCAGGTTTACTGTATCCTTCTGACCTTCTTATTGACGATGACACACAGAAATTGCATCGGAATTGAATCCAAAAGGCACAGTGCCGAATTAACTACAAGAAGACTGACTCTTCTTAGTGTCTATGATTTGAACCATTCCTGTGACACTAGTTATAGATTCCGATGCTTCACTCCAGGTTTACTGTATCCATTGGACCTTCTTTCTTAGAATGAAATACAGAAATTGCATCGGAATTTAACACAAAAGGCACAATGGCGACTTAAGTACAAGAAGACTGACTCTTCTTACTGACTATATTTTGAGCCATTCCTGTGACATTAGTTATTGATTCCGGTGCTTCACTTCAGGTTTACTGGATCCTTCTGAGCTTCTTAATGACGATGAAACACAGATATTAGATCGGGATTAAATCCAAAAGGCGCAGTGCCGAATTAAGTACAAGAAGACTGACTCTTCCTACTGTCTATGATTTGAACCATTCCTGTGACACTAGTTTTAGATTCCGATGCTTCACTTCAGGTTTACGGCATCCCTTGGACCTTCTTATTGACTATGAAACACAGAAATTGCATCGGAATGAAATACAAAAGGCACAATGCCGACTTTAGTACAAGAAAACTGCATCTTCTTACTGACTATGTTTTGAACCATCCCTGTGACACTAGTTATAGATTCCGATGCTTCACTTCAGACTTACTGTATCCCTCTGACGTTATTATTGACGATGAAACACAGTAATTTCGTCGGAATTAAATACAAAAGGCACAATGCCGAATTAAGTACAAGTAGACTGACTCTTCTCACTGTCTATGTTTTGAACCATTCCTGTGACACTAGTAATAGATTCCGATGCTTCACTCTAGGTTTACTGTATCCCTTGGACCTTCTTATTGACGATGAAACACAGAAATTGCATCGGAATTAAATATATAAGGCACAATGACGACTTAAGTACAAGAGGACTGACTCATCTTACTGTCTATGTTTTGAACCATTCCTGTGACACTAGTTACAGATTCCGATGCTTCACTCCCGGTTTACTGTGTCCCTTGGACTTTCTTATTGACGATGAAACACAGAAATTGCATCGGAATTAAATACAAAAGGCACAATGCCGACTTAAGTACAAGAAGACTGACTCTTCCCACTTTCTACGTTTTGTACCATTCCTGTGACACTAGTTATAGACTCGGATGCTTCACTTCAGGTTTACTTTATCCCTCTGACCTTCTCATTGACGATGAAACACAGAAATTGCAACGGATTTAAATACAAAAGTGACAATGCCGACTTAAGTAAATGAAGACTGACTCTTCTTCTGTCTATGTTTTGAACCATTCCTGTGACACTAGTTATAAATTTCGATGCTTCACTTCAGGTTTACTGTATCCCTTGGATCTTCTTATTGACGATGAAACACAGAAATTGCATCGGAATTAAACACAAAAGGCACAATGCCGACTTATGTACAAGAGGACTGACTCTTCTTACTGACTATCTTTTGAACCATTCCTGTGACACTACTTATAGATTCAGATGCTTCACTTCTGGTTAACTGTATCCCTCTGACCTTCTTATTGACGATGAAACACAGAAATTGCATCGGAATTTAATCCAAAAGGCACAGTGCCGAATTAAGTACAAGAAGACTGACTCTTCTTAGTGTCTATGATTTGAACCATTCCTGTGACTCTAGTTATAGATTCCGATGCTTCACTCCAGGTTTACTGTATCCCTTTTACCTTCTTTCTTAGAATGAAACACAGAAATTGCATCGGACTGTAACACAAAAGGCACAATGGCGACTTAAGTACAAGAAGACTGACTCTTGTTACTGACTATGCTTTGAACCATTCCTGTGACATTAGTTATAGATTCCGGTGCTTCACTTCAGGTTTACTGGATCCCTTGGACCTACTTATTGACGATGAAACACAGAAATTGCATCGGAATTAAGTACAAAAGGCACAATGCCGACTTAAGTACAAGAAGACTGACTCTTCCTACTGTCTATGATTTGAACCATTCCTGTGACACAAGTTATAGATTCCGATGCTTCCCTTCAGATTTACTGTATCACTCTGACGTTGTTATTGACGATGAAACACAGAAATTGCGTCGGAATTAAATACAAAAGGCACAATGCCGAATTAAGTACAAGAAGACTGACTCTTCTTAGTGTCTATGTTTTGAACCATTCCTGTGACTCTAGTAGTAGATTCCGATGCTTCACATGAGGTTTACTGTATCCCTCTGACGTTCTTATTGACGATGAAACACAGTAATTGCGTCGGAATTAAATACAAAAGGCACAATGCCTAATTAAGTACAAGTAGACTGACTCTTCTTACTGTCTATGCTTTGAATCATTCCTGTGACACTAGTAATACATTCCGATGCTTCACTCTAGGTTTACTGTATCCCTTGGACCTTCTTATTGACGATGAAACACAGAAATTGCATCGGAATTAAATAAATAAGGCACAATGACCACTTAAGTACAAGAAGACTGACTCATCTTACTGTCTATGTTTTGAACCATTCCTGTGACACTAGTTACAGATTCGGATGCTTCACTTCAGGTTTACTGTATCCCTTGGACCTTCTTATTGACGATGAAACACAGAAATTGCATCGGATGAAATACAAAAGGCACAATGCCGACTTAAGTACAAGAAGACTGACTCTTCCCACTTTCTATGTTTTGTACCATCCTGTGACACTAGTTATAGATTCGGATGCTTCACTTCAGGTTTACTGTAACCCTTGGACCTGCTTATTGACGATGAAACACAGAAATTGCATCGGAATTAAATACAAAAGTCACAATGCCGACTTATGTACAAGAAGACTGGCTCTTCTTACTGACTATGTTTTGAACCATTCCTGTGACACTAGTTATAGATTCCGATGCTTCACTCCAGGTTTACTGTATCCCTTGGACCTTCTTTCTCAGAATGAAACACAGAAATTGCATCGGAATTTAACACAAAAGGCACAATGGTGACTTAAGTACAAGAAGACTGACTCTTCTTACTGACTATGTTTTGAACCATTCCTGTGATATTAGTTATAGATTCCGGTGCTTCACTTCAGGTTTACTGGATCCCTCTGACCTTCTTATTGACGATGAAACACAGAAATTGCATCGGAATTAAATCCAAAACGCACAGTGCCGAATTAAGTACAAGAAGACTTACTCTTCCTACTGTCTATGATTTGAACCATTCCTGTGACACTAGCTTTAGATTCCGATGCCTCACTTCAGGTTTACGGTTTCCCATTTACCTTCTTATTGACTATGAAACACAGAAATTGCATCGGAATTAAATACAAAAAGCACAATGCCGACTTTAGTACAAGAAGACTGACTCTTCTTACTGACTATGTTTTGAACCATTCCTGTGACACTAGTAATAGATTCCGATGCTTCACTCTAGGTTTACTGTATCTCTTGGACCTTCTGATTGACGATGAAGCACAGAAATTGCATCGGAATTAAATAAATAAGGCACAATGACGACTTAAGTACAAGAAGACTGACTCATCTTACTGTCTATGTTTTGAACCATTCCTGTGACACTAGTTATAAATTTCGATGCTTCACTTCAGGTGTACTGTATCCCTTGGGCCTTCTTATTGCCGATGAAACACAGAAATTGCATCGGAATTAGATACAAAAGGCACAATGCCGACTTATGTACAAGAAGACTGACTCTTCTTACTGACTATGTTTTGAACCATTCCTGTGACACTAGTTATAGATTCAGATGCTTCACTTCAGGTTTACAGTATCCCTCTGACCTTCTTATTGACGATGAAACACAGAAATTGCATCGGAATTAAATCCAAAAGGCACAGTGCCGAATTAAGTACAAGAAGACTGACTCTTCCTAGTGTGTATGATTTGAACCATTCCTGTGACACCAGTTATAGATTCCGATGCTTCACTCCAGGTTTACTGTTTCCCTTGGACCTTCTTTCTTAGAATGAAAAACAGAAATTGCATCGGAATTTAACACAAAAGCACAATGCCGACTCAAGTACAAGAAGACTGACTCTTCCTACTGTCTATGATTTGAACCATTCCTGTGACACTAGTTTTAGATTCCGATGCTTCACTTCAGGTTTACTGTATCCCTTGGACCTTCTTATTGACGATGAAACACAGAAATTGCATAGGAATTAAATAGAAAAAGCACAATGCTGACTTAAGTACAAGAAGACTGACTCTTCCTACTGTCTATGTTTTGAACCATTCCTGTGACATTAGTTATAGATTCCGATCCTTCACTTCAGGTTTACTGTATCCCTTGGACCTTCTTGTTGACGATGAAACACACAAATTTCAAGGGAATTAAATACAAAAGTCGCAATGCCGACTTAAGTACAAGATGACTGACTCTTCTTTCTGACTAAGCTTTGAACCTTTCCTGTGACACTAGTTATAGATTCCCATGCTTCACTTCAGGTTTACTGTATCCCTTGGACCTTCTTATTAACGATGAAAGACAGAAATTGCATCGGAATTAAATAAATAAGGCACAATGACCACTTAAGTACAAGAAGACTGACTCATCTTACTGTCTATGTTTTGAACCATTCCTGTGACACTAGTTACAGATTCCGATGCTTCACTCCCGGTTTACTGTATCCCTTGGACATTCTTATTGACGATGAAACACAGAAATTGCATCGGATGAAATACAAAAGGCACAATGCCGACTTAAGTACAAGAAGACTGACTCTTCCCACTTTCTATGTTTTGTACCATCCTGTGACACTAGTTATAGATTCGGATGCTTCACTTCAGGTTTACTGTATCCCTTGGACCTGCTTATTGACGATGAAACACAGAAATTGCATCGGAATTAAATACAAAAGTCACAATGCCGACTTATGTACAAGAAGACTGACTCTTCTTACTGACTATGTTTTGAACCATTCCTGTGACACTAGTTATAGATTCCGATGCTTCACTCCAGGTTTACTGTATCCCTTGGACCTTCTTTCTCAGAATGAAACACAGAAATTGCATCGGAATTTAACACAAAAGGCACAATGGTGACTTAAGTACAAGAAGACTGACTCTTCTTACTGACTATGTTTTGAACCATTCCTGTGACATTAGTTATAGATTCCTGTGCTTCACTTCAGGTTTACTGGATCCCTCTGACCTTCTTGTTGACGATGAAACACAGAAATTGCATCGGAATTAAATCCAAAACGCACAGTGCCGAATTAAGTATAAGAGGACTTACTCTTCCTACTGTCTATGATTTGAACCATTCCTGTGACACTAGCTTTAGATTCCGATGCCTCACTTCAGGTTTACGGTTTCCCTTTTACCTTCTTATTGACTATGAAACACAGAAATTGCATCGGAATAAAATACAAAAAGCACAATGCCGACTTTAGTACAAGAAGACTGACTCTTCTTACTGACTATGTTTGAACCATTCCTGTGACACTAGTAATAGATTCCGATGCTTCACTCTAGGTTTACTGTATCCCTTGGACCTTCTGATTGACGATGAAACACAGAAATTGCATCGGAATTAAATAAATAAGGCACAATGACGACTTAAGTACAAGAAGACTGACTCATCTTACTGTCTATGTTTTGAACCATTCCTGTGACACTAGTTATAAATTTCGATGCTTCACTTCAGGTGTACTGTATCCCTTGGGCCTTCGTATTGCCGATGAAACACAGAAATTGCATCGGAATTAGATACAAAAGGCACAATGCCGACTTATGTACAAGAAGACTGACTCTCCTTACTGACTATGATTTGAACCATTCCTGTGACACTAGTTATAGATTCAGATGCTTCACTTCAGGTTCACTGTATCCCTCTGACGTTCTTATTGACGATGAAACACATAAATTGCATCGGAATTAAATCCAAAAGGCACAGTGCCGAATTAAGTACAAGAAGACTGACTCTTGCTAGTGTCTATGATTTGAACCATTCCTGTGACACCAGTTATAGATTCCGATGCTTCACTCCAGGTTTACTGTTTCCCTTGGACCTTCTTTCTTAGAATGAAAAACAGAAATTGCATCGGAATTTAACACAAAAGCACAATGCCGACTCAAGTACAAGAAGACTGACTCTTCCTACTGTCTATGATTTGAACTATTCCTGTGACACTAGTTTTAGATTCCGATGCCTCACTTCAGGTTTACTGTATCCCTTGGACCTTCTTATCGACGATGAAACACAGAAATTGCATAGGAATTAAATAGAAAAAGCACAATGCTGACTTAAGTACAAGAAGACTGACTCTTCCTACTGTCTATGTTTTGAACCATTCCTGTGACATTAGTTATAGATTCCGATCCTTCACTTCAGGTTTACTGTATCCCTTGGACCTTCTTGTTGACGATGAAACACAGAAATTTCATGGGAATTAAATACAAAAGTCGCAATGCCGACTTAAGTACAAGATGACTGACTCTTCTTTCTGACTAAGCTTTGAACCTTTCCTGTGACACTAGTTATAGATTCCCATGCTTCACTTCAGGTTTACTGTATCCCTTGGACCTTCTTATTGACGATGAAACACAGAAATTGCATCGGAATTCAATAGAAAAAGCACAATGCTGACTTAAGTACAAGAAGACTGACTCTTCCTACTGTCTATGCTTTGAACCATTCCTGTGACATTAGTTATAGATTCCGATCCTTGACTTCAGGTTTACTGTATCCCTTGGACCTTCTTATTGACGATGAAACACAGAAATTGCATCGGAATTAAATACAAAAGGCACAATGCCGGCTTAAGTACAAGAAGACTGACTCTTCTTACTGACTATGTTTTGAACCATTCCTGTGACACTAGTTATAGATTCCGATGCTTCACTCCGGGTTTACTGTATCCCTTGGACCTTCTTATTGACGATTAAACACAGAAATTGCGTCGGAATTAAATACAAAAGACACAATGCCGACTTAAGTACAAGGAGACTGACTCTTCCTACTGTCTATGTTTTGAACCATTCCTGTGACACTAGTTATAGATTCTGATGTTTCACTCCAGGTTTACTGTATCCCTCTGACCTTCATATTGACGATGAAGCAGAGAAATTGCATCGGAATTAAATAAACAGGCACAATGCCGACTTAAGTACAACGAGGCTGACTCTTCCTACTGTCTATGTTTTGAACCATTCCTGTGGCACTAGTTATAGATTCCGATGCTTCACGTCAGGTTTACTGTATCCCTTGGACCTTCTTATTGACGATGAAACACAGAAATTGCATCGGAATTAATAACAAAAGGCACAATGCCGAATGAAGTACAAGAAGACAGACTCTTCTTACTGTCTATGTTTAGAACCATTCATGTGACACTAGTTATAGATTCTGATGTTTCACTCCAGGTTTACTGTATCCCTTGGACCTTCTTATTGACGATGAAACCCAGAAATTGCATCGGAATTAAATACAAAGGGCACAATGCCGACTTAAGTACAAGAAGACCGACTCTTCTTACTGACTATGTTTTGAACCGTTCATGTGACACTAGTTATAGATTACGGTGCTTCACTTCAGGTTTACTGTATCCCTTGGACCTTCTTATTGACGATGAAACACAGAAATTGCATCGGAATTAAATACTAAAGGCACAATGCCGACTTAAGTACAAGAAGACTGACTCTTCCCACTGTCTATGTTTTGAACCATTCCTGTGACACTAGTTATAGATTCCGATGCTTCACTTCAGATTTACTGTATCCCTCTGACGTTATTATTGACGATGAAACACAGATATTGCATCGGAATTAAATAAATAAGGCACAATGACGACTTAAGTACAAGAAGACTGACTCATCTTACTGTCTATGTTTTGAACCAATCCTGTGACACTAGTTACAGATTCCGATGCTTCACTCCCGGTTTACTGTGTCCCTTGGACCTTCTTATTGACGATGAAACACAGAAATTGCATCGGTATTAAATACAAAAGGCACAATGCCGACTTAAGTACAAGAAGACTGACTCTTCCCACTTTCTATGTTTAGTACAATTCCTGCGACACTAGTTATTGATTCGGATGCTTCACTTCAGGTTCACTGTATCCCTCTGACCTTCTCATTGACGATGAAACGCAGAAATTGCAACGGAATTAAATAAAAAAGGCACAATTCCGACTTATGTACAAGAAGACTGACACTTCTTACTGACTATGCTTTGAACCATTCCTGTGACACTAGTTATAGATTCAGATGCTTCACATCAGGCTTACTGTATCCCTCTCACCTTCGTATTGACGATGAAACACAGAAATTGCATCGGAATTAAATCCAAAAGGCACAGTGCCGAATTAAGTACAAGAAGACTGACTCTTCTTAGTGTCTATGATTTGAACCATTCCTGTGACACTAGTTATAGATTCCGTTGCTTCACTCCAGGTTTACTGTATCCCTTGGACCTTCTTATTGACGATGAAACACAGAAATTGCATAGGAATTAAATAGAAAAAGCACAATGCTGACTTAAGTACAAGAAGACTGACTCTTCCTACTGTCTATGTTTTGAACCATTCCTGTGACATTAGTTATAGATTCCGGTGCTTCACTTCAGGTTTACTGGATCCCTTGGACCTACTTATTGACGATGAAACAAAGAAATGGCATCGGAATTAAGTACAAAAGGCACAATGCCGACTTTAGTACAAGAAGACTGACTCTTCTCGCTGACTATGTTTTGAACCATTCCTGTGACACAAGTTATAGATTCCGATGCTTCACTTCAGATTTACTGTATCCCTCTGACGTTCTTATTGACGACGAAACACAGAAATTGCGTCGGAATTAAATACAAAAGGCACAATGCCGAATTACGTACAAGAAGACTGACTCTTCTTACTGTCTATGTTTTGGACCATTCCTGTGACTCTAGTAGTAGATTCCGATGCTTCACTCTAGGTATACTGTATCCCTTGGACCTTCTTATTGACGATGAAACACAGAAATTGCATCGGAATTTAATAAATGAGGCACAATGCTGACTTTAGTGCAAGAAGACTGACTCATCTTACTGTCTATGTTTTGAACCATTCCTGTGACACTAGTTACAGATTCCGATGCTTCATTCCCGGTTTACTGTATCCCTTGGACCTTCTTGTTGTCGATGAAACAGAGAAATTGCATCGGAATTAAATACAAAAGGCACAATGCCGACTTAGGTACAGGACGTCTGACTCTTCTTACTGACTATGCCGTGAACCATTCCTGTGACCCTACTTATAGATTCCGATGCTTCACTTCAGGTTTACTGTATCCCTTGGACCTTCTTATTGACGATGAAACACAGCAATTGCATCGGAATTAAATAGAGAAGCCACAATGCCGACTTAAGTACATGAAGACTGACTCTTCATACTTTCTATGTTTTGTACCATTCCCTTGACACTAGTTATAGATTCGGATGCTTAACTTTAGGTTTACGGTATCCCTCTGACCTTCTCATTGACGATGAAACACAGAAATTGCATCGGAATTAAATACAAAAGGCACAATGCCGACTTTAGTAAAAGAAGACTGACTCTTCTTCTGTCTATGATTTGTACCGTTCCAGTGAAACTAGTTATAAATTGTGATGCTTCACTTCTGGTTTACTGTATCCCTTGGACCTTCTTATTGACGATGAAACACAGACAATGCATCGAAAATATATACAAAAGGCACAATGCCGACTTAAGTACAAGAAGACTGACTCTTCTTACTGACTATGATTTGAACCATTCCTGTGACACTTGTTATAGATTCAGATGCTTCACTTGAGGTTTACTGTATCCCTCTGACCTTCTTATTGACGATGAAACACAGAAATTGCATCGGAATTAAATCCAAAAGGCACAGTGCCGAATTAAGTACAAGAAGACTGACTCTACATACTGTCTATGATTTGAACCATTCCTGTGACACTAGTTTTAGATTCCGATGTTTCACTTCAGGTTTACGGTATCCCTTGGACCTTCTTATTGACTATGAAACACAGAAATTGCATCGGAATTAAATACAAAAGGCACAATGCCGACTTTAGTGCAAGAAGATTGACTCTTCTTACTGACTATGTTTTGAACCATTCCTGTGACACTAGTTATAGATTCCGATGCTTCAATTCAGATTTACTGTATCCCTCTGACGTTCTTATTTACGATGAAACATAGTAATTGCGTCGGAATTAAATACAAAAGGCACAATGCCGACTTAAGTACAAGAAGACTGACTCTTCCCAGTTCCTATGTTTTTTACCATTCCTGTGACACTAGTTATAGATTCGGATTCCCTTGGACCTTCTTATTGACGATGTAACACAGAAATTGCATCGGAATTAAATACAAAAGGCACAATGCCGACTTTAGTACAAGATGACTGACTCATCTTACTGACTATGTTTTGAACCATTCCTGTGACACTAGTAATAGATTCCGATGCTCACTCTAGGTTTACTGTATCGCTTGGACCTTCTTATTGACGATGAAACACAGAAATTGCATCGGAATTAAATAAATAAGGCACAATGACGACTTAAGTACAAGAAGACTGACTCATCTTACTGTCTATGTTTTGAACCACTCCTGTGACACTAGTTATAGATTCCGATGCTTCACTCCCGGTTTACTGTATCCCATGGACCTTCTTATTGACGATGAAACACAGAAATTACATCGGAATTAAATACAAAAGGCACAATGCCGACTTAAGTACAAGAAGACAGACTCTTCCCACTTTCTACGTTTTGTACCATTCCTGTGAGAATAGTTATAGATTCGGATTCTTTACTTCAGGTTTACTGTATCCCTTGGACCTTCTCATTGACGATGAAACACAGAAATTGCAACGAAATTAAATACAAAAGGGACAATGCCGACTTAAGTAAATGAAGACTGACTCTTCTTAGTGTCTATGCTTTGAACCATTCCAGTGACACTAGTTATAGATTCCGATGCTGCACTCCAGGTTTACTGTATCACTTGGACCTTCTTTCTTAGAATGAAACACAGAAATTGCATCGGAATTTGACACAAAAGCACAATGCCGACTTAAGTACAAGAAGACTGACTCTTCCTACTGTCTATGTTTTGAACCATTCCTGTGACACTAGTTATAGATTCCGATGCTTCACTCCCGGTTTACTGTATCCCATGGACCTTCTTATTGACGATGAAACACAGAAATTACATCGGAATTAAATACAAAAGGCACAATGCCGACTTAAGTACAAGAAGACAGACTCTTCCCACTTTCTATGTTTTGTACCATTCCTGTGAGAATAGTTATAGATTCGGATTCTTTACTTCAGGTTTACTGTATCCCTTGGACCTTCTCATTGACGATGAAACACAGAAATTGCAACGAAATTAAATACAAAAGGGACAATGCCGACTTAAGTAAATGAAGACTGACTCTTCTTAGTGTCTATGCTTTGAACCATTCCTGTGACACTAGTTATAGATTCCGATGCTTCACTCCAGGTTTACTGTATCACTTGGACCTTCTTTCTTAGAATGAAACACAGAAATTGCATCGGAATTTGACACAAAAGCACAATGCCGACTTAAGTACAAGAAGACTGACTCTTCCTACTGTCTATGTTTTGAACCATTCCTGTGACACTAGTTATAAATTTCGATGCTTCACTTCAGGTTTACTGTATCCCTTGGGCCTTCTTATTGACGATGAAACACAGAAATTGCATCGGAATTAAATCCAAAAGGCACAGTGCCGAATTAAGTACAAGAAGACTGACTCTTCTTAGTGTCTATGCTTTGAACCATTCCTGTGACACTAGTTATAGATTCCGATGCTTCACTCCAGGTTTACTGTATCACTTGGACCTTCTTTCTTAGAATGAAACACAGAAATTGCATAGGAATTAAATACAAAAGACACAATGCCGACTTTAGTACAAGAAGACTGACTCTTCTCACTGACTATTTTTGAACCATTCCTGTGACATTAGTTATAGATTCCGGTGCTTCACTTCAGGTTTTTCTGGATCCCTTGGACATACTTATTGACGATGAAACACAGAAATTGCATCGGAATTAAATACAAAAGGCACAATGCCGACTTAAATACTAGAAGACTAACTCTTCCTACTGTCTATGATTTGATCATTCCTGTGACACTAGTTTTAGATTCCGATGCTTCACTTCAGGTTAACTGTATCCCTCTTACTTTCTCTTTGACGATGAAACACAGAAATTGCATCGGAATTAAATACAAAATTCACAATGCCAACTTAAGTACAAGAAGACTGACTCTTCTTACTGACTATGTTTCGAACCATTCCTGGGAGACTAGTCATAGATTCCGATGTTTAACTCCCGGTTTACTGTATCTCTTGGACCCTCTTATTGAGGATGAAACACAAAAATTGCATCGGAATTAAATACAAAAGGAACATTGCCGACTTAAGTACAAGAATACTGACTCTTCTTATTGACTATGATTTGAAACATTCCTGTGACGCTAGTTATAGATTCCGATGCTTCACTTCAGTTTTACTGTATCCCTTGGACCTTCTTACTGACGATGAAACACAGAAATTTCATGGGAATTAAATGCAAAAGTCGCAATGCCGACTTAAGTACAAGATGACTGACTCTTCTTTCTGACTATGCTTTGAACCTTTCCTGTGACACTAGTTATAGATTCCCATGCTTCACTTCAGGTGTACTGTATCCCTAGGACCTTCTTATTGACGATAAAACACTGAAATTACATCGGAATTAATTACAATAAGCACAATGCTGACATAAGTACAAGAAGACTGACTGTTCTTACTGACTATGTTTGATCCATTCCTCTGACACTAGTTATAGATTCCGGTGCTTCACTTCAGGTTTACTGTATCCCTTGGACCTTCTTATTGACGATGAAACACAGATATTGCATCGGAAATAAATACAAAGGCACAATGCCGACTTAAGTACAAGAATACTGACTGTTCTTACTGTCTATGATTTGAACCATCCCTGTTACACTAGTTATAGATTTCGATGCTTCACTCCAGGTTTACTGTATCCCTTGGACCTTCTTATTGACGATGAAACACAGCAATTGCATCGGAATTAAATCCAAAAGGCACAATGCCGACTTAAGTACAAGAAGACTGACTCCTCTTACTGACTATGATTTGAACCATTCCTGTGACACTAGTTATAGATTCCGATGCTTCACTTGAGGTTTACTGTATCCCTCTGACCTTCTTATTGACGAAGAAACACAGAAATTGCATCGGAATTAAATAGAAAAAGCACAATGCTGACTTAAGTACAAGAAGACTGACTCTTCCTACTGCCTATGTTGTGAACCATTCCTGTGACATTAGTTATAGATTCCGATGCTTCACTTCAGGTTTACTGTATCCCTTGGACCTTCTTGTTGTCGATGAAACTTTGAAATTGCAACGGAATTAAATACAAAATGCACAATGCCGACTTAAGTACAAGAAGAGTGATTCTTCTTAATGACTACGGTTTTATTCATTCCTGTGACACTAGTTACAGATTGCGATGCTTCACTCCAGGTTTACTGTATCCCTTGGACCTTCTTATTGACGATGAAACACAGAAATTGCATCGGAATTAAATACAAAAGGCACAATGCCGACTTAAGTACAAGAAGACTGACTCTTCCTACTGTCTATGTTTTGAACCATTCCTGTGACACTAGTTGTAGATTCCGATGCTTCACTACAGGTTTACTGTATCCCTCTGACCTTCATATTGACGATGAAGCACAGAAATTGCATCGGAATTAAATAAAAAGGCACAATGCCGACTTAAGTACAACAAGACTGACTCTTCCTACTGTCTATGTTTTGAACCATTCCTGTGACAAAAGTTATAGATTCCAATGCTTCACTTCAGATTTACTGTATCCCTCTGACGTTATTATTGACGATGAAACACAGATATTGCATCGGAATTAAATAAATAAGGCACAATGACGACTTAAGTACAAGAAGACTGACTCATCTTACTGTCTATGTTTTGAACCAATCCTGTGACACTAGTTACAGATTCCGATGCTTCACTCCCGGTTTACTGTGTCCCTTGGACCTTCTTATTGACGATGAAACACAGAAATTGCATCGGTATTAAATACAAAAGGCACAATGCCGACTTAAGTACAAGAAGACTGACTCTTCCTACTTTCTATGTTTAGTACCATTCCTGCGACACTAGTTATTGATTCGGATGCTTCACTTCAGGTCACTGTATCCCTCTAACCTTCTCATTGACGATGAAACACAGAAATTGCAACGGAATTAAATACAAAAGGGACAATGCCGACTTAAGTAAATGAAGACTGACTTTTCTTCTGTCTATGATTTGAACCATTCCTGTGACACCAGTTATAAATTTCGATGCTTCACTTCAGGTTTACTGTATCCCTTGGACCTTCTTATTGACGACGAAACACAGAAATTGCATCGGAATTAAATACAAAAGGCACAATGCCGACTTATGGACAAGAAGACTGACTCTTCTTACTGACTATGCTTTGAACCATTCCTGTGACACTAGTTATAGATTCAAATGCTTCACTTCAGGCTTACTGTATCCCTCTGACCTTCTTATTGACGATGAAACACAGAAATTGCATCGAAATTAAATCATAAAAGGCACAGTGCCGAATTAAGTACAAGAAGACTGACTCTTCTTAGTGTCTATGATTTGAACCATTCCTGTGACACTAGTTATAGATTCCGATGCTTCACTCCAGGTTTACTGTATCCCTTGGACCTTCTTTCTTAGAATGAAACACAGAAATTGCATCGGAATTTAACACAAAAGGCACAATGGCGGCTTAAGTACAAGAAGACTGACTCTTCTTACCGACTATGTTTTGAACCATTCCTGTGACATTAGTTATAGATTCCGGTGCTTCACTTCAGGTTTACTGGATCCCTTGGACCTACTTATTGACGATGAAACAAAGAAATGGCATCGGAATTAAGTACAAAAGGCACAATGCCGACTTAAGTACAAGAACACTGACTCTTCCTACTGTCTATGATTTGAACCATTCCTGTGACACTAGTTTTAGATTCCGATGCTTCACTTCAGGTTTACTGTATCCTTCGGACCTTCTTGTTGACGATGAAACACAGAAATTGCATAGGAATTAAATACAAAAGGCACAATGCCGATTTTAGTACAAGAAGACTGACTCTTCTTACTGTCTATGTTTTGAACCATTCCTGTGACTCTAGTAGTAGATTCCGATGCTTCACTCTAGGTATACTGTATCCCTTGGACCTTCTTATTGACGATGAAACACAGAAATTGCATCGGAATTTAATAAATAAGGCACAATGCTGACTTTAGTGCAAGAAGACTGACTCATTTTACTGTCTATGTTTTGAACCATTCCTGTGACACTAATTACAGATTCCGATGCTTCATTCGCGGTTTACTGTATCCCTTGGACTTTCTTATTGACGATGAAACACAGAAATTGCATCGGAATTAAATACAAAAGCCACAATGCCGACTTAAGTACAGGAAGACTATCTCTTCTTACTGACTATGCTGTGAACCATTCCTGTGACCCTACTTATAGATTCCGATGCTTCACTTCAGGTTTACTGTATCCCTTGGACCTTCTTATTGACGATGAAACACAGCAATTGCGTCGGAATTAAATAGAGAAGCCACAATGCCGACTTAAGTACATGAAGACTGACTCTTCATACTTTCTATGTTTTGTACCATTCCTTTGACACTAGTTATAGATTCGGATGCTTAACTTCAGGTTTACGGTATCCCTCTGACCTTCTCATTGACGATGAAACACAGAAATTGCATCGGAATTAAATACAAAAGGCACAGTGCTGACTTTAGTAAAAGAAGACTGACTCTTCTTCTGTCTATGATTTGTACCATTCCAGTGAAACTAGTTATAAATTGTGATGCTTCACTTCTGGTTTACTGTATCCCTTGGACCTTCTTATTGACGATGAAACACAGACAATGCATCGAAAATATATACAAAAGGCACAATGCCGACTTAAGTACAAGAAGACTGACTCTTCTTACTGACTATGATTTGAACCATTCCTGTGTTACTTGTTATAGATTCAGATGCTTCACTTCAGGTTTACTGTATCCCTTGGACCTTCTTATTGACGATGAAACACAGAAATTGCATCGGAATTAAATCCAAAAGGCACAGTGCCGAATTAAGTACAAGAAGACTGACTCTACATAGTGTCTATGATTTGAACCATTCCTGTGACACTAGTTTTAGATTCCGATGCCTCACTTCAGGTTTACGGTATCCCTTGGACCTTCTTATTGACGATGAAACACAGCAATTGCATCGGAATTAAATCCAAAAGGCACAATGCCGACTTAAGTACAAGAAGACTGACTCCTCTTACTGACTATGATTTGAACCATTCCTGTGACACTAGTTATAGATTCCGATGCTTCACTTGAGGTTTACTGTATCCCTCTGACCTTCTTATTGACGAAGAAACACAGAAATTGCATCGGAATTAAATAGAAAAAGCACAATGCTGACTTAAGTACAAGAAGACTGACTCTTCCTACTGCCTATGTTGTGAACCATTCCTGTGACATTAGTTATAGATTCCGATGCTTCACTTCAGGTTTACTGTATCCCTTGGACCTTCTTGTTGTCGATGAAACTTTGAAATTGCAACGGAATTAAATACAAAATGCACAATGCCGACTTAAGTACAAGAAGAGTGATTCTTCTTAATGACTATGGTTTTATTCATTCCTGTGACACTAGTTACAGATTGCGATGCTTCACTCCAGGTTTACTGTATCCCTTGGACCTTCTTATTGACGATGAAACACAGAAATTGCATCGGAATTAAATACAAAAGGCACAATGCCGACTTAAGTACAAGAAGACTGACTCTTCCTACTGTCTATGTTTTGAACCATTCCTGTGACACTAGTTGTAGATTCCGATGCTTCACTACAGGTTTACTGTATCCCTCTGACCTTCATATTGACGATGAAGCACAGAAATTGCATCGGAATTAAATAAAAAGGCACAATGCCGACTTAAGTACAACAAGACTGACTCTTCCTACTGTCTATGTTTTGAACCATTCCTGTGACAAAAGTTATTGATTCCAATGCTTCACTTCAGATTTACTGTATCCCTCTGACGTTATTATTGACGATGAAACACAGATATTGCATCGGAATTAAATAAATAAGGCACAATGACGACTTAAGTACAAGAAGACTGACTCATCTTACTGTCTATGTTTTGAACCAATCCTGTGACACTAGTTACAGATTCCGATGCTTCACTCCCGGTTTACTGTGTCCCTTGGACCTTCTTATTGACGATGAAACACAGAAATTGCATCGGTATTAAATACAAAAGGCACAATGCCGACTTAAGTACAAGAAGACTGACTCTTCCTACTTTCTATGTTTAGTACCATTCTGCGACACTAGTTATTGATTCGGATGCTTCACTTCAGGTCACTGTATCCCTCTGACCTTCTCATTGACGATGAAACACAGAAATTGCAACGGAATTAAATACAAAAGGGACAATGCCGACTTAAGTAAATGAAGACTGACTTTTCTTCTGTCTATGATTTGAACCATTCCTGTGACACCAGTTATAAATTTCGATGCTTCACTTCAGGTTTACTGTATCCCTTGGACCTTCTTATTGACGACGAAACACAGAAATTGCATCGGAATTAAATACAAAAGGCACAATGCCGACTTATGTACAAGAAGACTGACTCTTCTTACTGACTATGCTTTGAACCATTCCTGTGACACTAGTTATAGATTCAAATGCTTCACTTCAGGATTACTGTATCCCTCTGACCTTCTTATTGACGATGAAACACAGAGATTGCATCGGAATTAAATCATAAAAGGCACAGTGCCGAATTAAGTACAAGAAGACTGACTCTTCTTAGTGTCTATGATTTGAACCATTCCTGTGACACTAGTTATAGATTCCGATGCTTCACTCCAGGTTTACTGTATCCCTTGGACCTTCTTTCTTAGAATGAAACACAGAAATTGCATCGGAATTTAACACAAAAGGCACAATGGCGGCTTAAGTACAAGAAGACTGACTCTTCTTACCGACTATGTTTTGTTGACCATTCCTGTGACATTAGTTATAGATTCCGGTGCTTCACTTCAGGTTTACTGGATCCCTTGGACCTACTTATTGACGATGAAACAAAGAAATGGCATCGGAATTAAGTACAAAAGGCACAATGCCGACTTAAGTACAAGAACACTGACTCTTCCTACTGTCTATGATTTGAACCATTCCTGTGACACTAGTTTTAGATTCCGATGCTTCACTTCAGGTTTACTGTATCCTTCGGACCTTCTTGTTGACGATGAAACACAGAAATTGCATAGGAATTAAATACAAAAGGCACAATGCCGACTTTAGTACAAGAAGACTGACTCATCTTACTGTCTATGTTTTGAACCATTCCTGTGACACTAATTACAGATTCCGATGCTTCATTCGCGGTTTACTGTATCCCTTGGACTTTCTTATTGACGATGAAACACAGAAATTGCATCGGAATTAAATACAAAAGCCACAATGCCGACTTAAGTACAGGAAGACTATCTCTTCTTACTGACTATGCCGTGAACCATTCCTGTGACCCTACTTATAGATTCCGATGCTTCACTTCAGGTTTACTGTATCCCTTGGACCTTCTTATTGACGATGAAACACAGCAATTGCGTCGGAATTAAATAGAGAAGCCACAATGCCGACTTAAGTACATGAAGACTGACTCTTCATACTTTCTATGTTTTGTACCATTCCTTTGACACTAGTTATAGATTCGGATGCTTAACTTCAGGTTTACGGTATCCCTCTGACCTTCTCATTGACGATGAAACACAGAAATTGCATCGGAATTAAATACAAAAGGCACAGTGCTGACTTTAGTAAAAGAAGACTGACTCTTCTTCTGTCTATGATTTGTACCATTCCAGTGAAACTAGTTATAAATTGTGATGCTTCACTTCTGGTTTACTGTATCCCTTGGACCTTCTTATTGACGATGAAACACAGACAATGCATCGAAAATATATACAAAAGGCACAATGCCGACTTAAGTACAAGAAGACTGACTCTTCTTACTGACTATGATTTGAACCATTCCTGTGTTACTTGTTATAGATTCAGATGCTTCACTTCAGGTTTACTGTATCCCTTGGACCTTCTTATTGACGATGAAACACAGAAATTGCATCGGAATTAAATCCAAAAGGCACAGTGCCGAATTAAGTACAAGAAGACTGACTCTACATACTGTCTATGATTTGAACCATTCCTGTGACACTAGTTTTAGATTCCGATGCCTCACTTCAGGTTTACGGTATCCCTTGGACCTTCTTATTGACTATGAAGCACAGAAATTGCATCGGAATTAAATACAAAAGGCACAATGCCGACTTTAGTGCAAGAAGACTGACTCTTCTTACTGACTATGTTTTGAACCATTCCTGTGACACTAGTTATAGATTCCGATGCTTCAATTCAGATTTACTGTATCCCTCTGACGTTCTTATTTACGATGAAACACAGTAATTGCGTCGGAATTAAATACAAAAGGCACAATGCCGAATTAAGTACAACTAGACTGACTCTTCTTGCTGTCTATGTTTTGAACCATTCCTGTGACACTAGTAATAGAATCCGATGCTTCACTCTAGGTTTACTGTATCCCTTGGACCTTCTTACTGACGATGAAACACAGAAATTGCATCGGAATTAAATAAATAAGGCACAATGACGACTTAAGTACACGAAGACTGACTCATCTTACTGTCTATGTTTTGAACCATTCCTGTGACACTAGTTACAGATTCCGATGCTTCACTCCCGGTTTACTGTATCCCTTGGACCTTCTTATTGACGATGAAACACAGAAACTGCATCGGAATAAAATACAAAAGGCACAATGCCGACTTAAGTACAAGAAGACTGACTCTTCCCACTTCCTATGTTTTTTACCATTCCTGTGACACAAGTTATAGATTCGGATTCCCTTGGACCTTCTTATTGACGATTTAACACAGAAACTGCATCGGAATTAAATACAAAAGGCACAATGCCGACTTTAGTACAAGAAGACTGACTCATCTTACTGACTATGTTT
Organism: Schistocerca piceifrons; assembly: GCF_021461385.2. Taxonomy (NCBI): domain Eukaryota; kingdom Metazoa; phylum Arthropoda; class Insecta; order Orthoptera; family Acrididae; genus Schistocerca; species Schistocerca piceifrons. The sequence goes on along the minus strand of NW_025727396.1, from coordinate 9,122,273 downwards.
TGAACCATTACTGTGACACTAGTAATAGATTCTGATGCTTCACTCTAGGTTTACTGTATCGCTTGGACCTTCTTATTGACGATGAAACACAGAAATTGCATCGGAATTAAATAAATAAGGCACAATGACGACTTAAGTACAAGAAGACTAACTCATCTTACTGTCTATGTTTTGAACCATTCCTGTGACACTAGTTATAGATTCCGATGCTTCACTCCCGGTTTACTGTATCCCATGGACCTTCTTATTGACGATGAAACACAGAAATTGCATCATAATTAAATACAAAAGGCACAATGCCGACTTAAGTACAAGAAGACAGACTCTTCCCACTTTCTATGCTTTGTACCATTCCTGTGACACTAGTTATAGATTCGGATTCTTCACTTCAGGTTTACTGTATCCCTTGGACCTTCTCATTGACGATGAAACACAGAAATTGCAACGAATTTAAATACAAAAGGGACAATGCCGACTTAAGTAAATGAAGACTGACTCTTCTTCTGTCCATGTTTTGAACCATTCCTGTGACACTAGTTATAAATTTCGATGCTTCACTTCAGGTTTACTGTATCCCTTGGGCCTTCTTATTGACGATGAAACACAGAAATTGCATCGGAATTAAATCCAAAAGGCACGGTGCCGAATTAAGTACAAGAAGACTGACTCTTCTTAGTGTCTATGCTTTGAACCATTCCTGTGACACTAGTTATAGATTCCGATGCTTCACTCCAGGTTTACTGTATCCCTTGGACCTTCTTTCTTAGAATGAAACACAGAAATTGCATCGGAATTTGACACAAAAGCACAATGCCGACTTAAGTACAAGAATACTGACTCTTCCTACTGTCTATTATTTGAACCATTCCTGTGACACTAGTTTTAGATTCTGATGCTTCACTGCAGGTTTACTGTATCCCTTGGACCTTCTTATTGACGATGAAACACAGAAATTGCATAGGAATTAAATACAAAAGGCACAATGCCGACTTTAGTACAAGAAGACTGACTCTTCTCACTGACTATTTTTGAACCATTCCTGTGACACAAGTTATGGATTCCGATGCTTCACTTCAGATTTATTGTATCCCTCTGACGTTCTTATTGACGATGAAACACAGAAATTGCGTCGGAATTTAATACAATAGGCACAATGCCGAATTAAGTACAAGAAGACTGACTCTTCTTAGTGTCTATGCTTTGAACCATTCCTGTGACACTAGTTTTAGATTCCGATGCTTCACTTCAGGTTAACTGTATCCCTCTTACTTTCTTATTGACGATGAAACACAGAAATTGCATCGGAATTAAATACAAAATTCACAATGCCAACTTAAGTACAAGAAGACTGACTCTTCTTACTGACTATGTTTCGAACCATTCCTGGGAGACTAGTCATAGATTCCGATGTTTAACTCCCGGTTTACTGTATCTCTTGGACCCTCTTATTGAGGATGAAACACAAAAATTGCTTCGGAATTAAATACAAAAGGCACATTGCCGACTTAAGTACAAGAATACTGACTCTTCTTATTGACTATGTTTTGAACCATTCCTGTGACGCTAGTTATAGATTCCGATGCTTCACTTCAGTTTCACTGTATCCCTTGGACCTTCTTACTGACGATGAAACACAGAAATTTCATGGGAATTAAATGCAAAAGTCGCAATGCCGACTTAAGTACAAGATGACTGACTCTTCTTTCTGACTATGTTTTGAACCTTTCCTGTGACACTAGTTATAGATTCCCATGCTTCACTTCAGGTTTACTGTATCCCTTGGACCTTCTTATTGACGATAAAACACTGAAATTACATCGGAATTAATTACAATAAGCACAATGCTGACATAAGTACAAGGAGACTGACTGTTCTTACTGACTATGTTTGATCCATTCCTCTGACACTAGTAATAGATTTCGGTGCTTCACTTCAGGTTTACTGTATCCCTTGGACCTTCTTATTGACGATGAAACACAAATATTGCATCGGAAATAAATACAAAAGGCACAATGCCGACTTAAGTACAAGAATACTGACTGTTCTTACTGTCTATGTTTTGAACCATCCCTGTTACACTAGTTATAGATTTCGATGCTTCACTCCAGGTTTACTGTATCCCTTGGACCTTCTTATTGACGATGAAACACAGCAATTGCATCGGAATTAAATCCAAATGGCACAATGCCGACTTAAGTACAAGAAGACTGACTCCTCTTACTGACTATGATTTGAACCATTCCTGTGACACTAGTTATAGATTCCGATGCTTCACTTGAGGTTTACTGTATCCCTCTGACCTTCTTATTGACGAAGAAACACAGAAATTGCATCGGAATTAAATAGAAAAAGAACATTGCTGACTTAAGTACAAGAAGACTGACTCTTCCTACTGCCTATGATTTGAACCATTCCTGTGACATTAGTTATAGATTCCGATGCTTCACTTCAGGTTTACTGTATCCCTTGGACCTTCTTGTTGTCGATGAAACTTTGAAATTGCAACGGAATTAAATACAAGATGCACAATGCCGACTTAAGTACAAGAAGAGTGATTCTTCTTAATGACTATGGTTTTATTCATTCCTGTGACACTAGTTACAGATTCCGATGCTTCACTCCAGGTTTACTGTATCCCTTGGACCTTCTTATTGACGATGAAACACAGAAATTGCATCGGAATTAAATACAAAAGGCACAATGCCGACTTAAGTACAAGAAGACTGACTCTTCCTACTGTCTATGTTTGAACCATTCCTGTGACACTAGTTGTAGATTCCGATGCTTCACTACAGGTTTACTGTATCCCTCTGACCTTCATATTGACGATGAAGCACAGAAATTGCATCGGAATTAAATAAAAAGGCACAATGCCGACTTAAGTACAACAAGACTAACTCTTCCTACTGTCTATGTTTTGAACCATTCCTGTGACACTAGTTATAGATTCCGATGCTTCACGTCAGGTTTACTGTATCCCTTGGACCTTCTTATTGACGATGAAACACAGAAACTGCATCGGAATTAATTACAAAAGGCACAATGCCGACATAAGTACAAGAAGACTGACTGTTCTTACTGACTATAATTTGAACCATTCCTGTGACACAAGTTATAGATTCCGGTGCTTCACTTGAGGTTTACTGTATCCCTCTGACCTTCTTATTGACGATGAAACACAGAAATTTCATCGGAATTAAATACAAAAGGCACAATGCCGAATGAAGTACAAGAAGACTGACTCTTCTTACTGCCTATGTTTTGAACCGTTCCTGTGACACAAGTTATAGATTCCGATGCTTCACTCCGGGTTTACAATATACCTTGGACCTTCTTATTTACGATGAAATACAGAAATTGCATCGGAATTAAATAGGAAAGGCACAATGCCGACTTAAGTACAAGAAAACTGACTCTTCCTAGAGTCTATGTTTTGAACCATTCCTGTGACACTAGTTATAGACTCCGATGCTTCACTTCAGGTTTACTGTATCCCACTGACCTTCGTATTGACGATGAAACACAGAAATTGCATCGGAATTAAATACAAAAGGCACAATGCCGACTTAAGTACAAGAAGACTGTCTCTTCTTACTATGTTTTGAACCACTCCTGTGGCACTAGTTATAGACTCTGATGCTTCACTTCAGATTTACTGTATCCCTTGGACGTTCTTATTGGAGACGAAACAAAGAAATAGCATCGGAATGAAATACAAAAGGCACAATGCCGACTGAGTGCAAGAATACTGACTCTTCTTACTGTCTATTTTTTGAACCATCCCTGTGACACTTGTTATAGATTCCGAAGCTTCACTCCAGGTTTACTGTATCCCTCTGACGTTCTTATTGACGATGAAACACAGAAATTGCATCGGAATTAAATACAAAAGGCACAAAGCCGACTTAAGTACAAGAAGACTGACTCATCTTACTGTCTATGTTTTGAACCATTCCTGTGGCACTAGTTACAGATTCCGATGCTTCACTTCCGGTTTACTGTATCCCTTGGACCTTCTTATTGACGATGAAACACAGAAATTGCATCGGAATTAAATACAAAATGCACAATGCCGACAAAAGTACAAGAAGACTGACTCTTCTTACTGACTATGCTTTGAACCATTCCTGTGACACTAGTTGTAGATTCCGATGCTTCACTTCAGATTTACTGTATCCCTCTGACGTTCTTATTGACGATGAAACACAGTAATTGCGTCGGAATTAAATACAAAAGGCACAATGCCGCATTAAGTACAAGAAGACTGACTCTTCTTACTGTCTATGTTTGGAACCATTCCTGTGACACTAGTATTAGATTCCGATGCTTCACTCTAGGTTTACTGTATCCCTTGGATCTTCTTATTGACGATGAAACACAGAAATTGCATCGGAATTAAATAAATAAGGCACAATGACGACTTAAGTACAAGAAGACTGACTCTTCTCACTGACTATGATTTGAACCATTCCTGTGACACAAGTTATAGATTCCGATGCTTCACTTCAGATTTACTGTATCCCTCTGACGTTCTTATTGACGATGAAACATAGAAATTGCGTCGGAATTAAATACAAAAGGCACAATGCCGAATTAAGTACAAGAAGACTGACTCTTCTTACTGTCTATGATTTGAACCATTCCTGTGACACAAGTTATAGATTCCGATGCTTCACTTCAGGTTTACTGTATCCCTTGGACCTTCTTATTGACGATGAAACACAGCAATTGCATCGGAATTAAATAGAGAAGGCACAATGCCGACTTAAGCACAAGAAGACTGACTCTTCCTACTTTCTACGTTTTGTACCATTCCTGTGACACTAGTTATGGATTCGGAGGCATCACTTCAGGTTTACTGTATCCTTCTGACCTTCTCATTGACGATGAAACACAGAAATTGCAACGGAATTAAATACAAAAGGACAATGTTACTTAAGTACAAGAAGACTGACTCTTCTTCTGTCTATGTTTTGAACCATTCCTGTGACACTAGTTATAAATTTCGATGCTTCACTTCAGGTTTACTGTAGCCCTTGGACCTACATATTGACGATGAAACACAGATATTGCATCGGAATTAAATAGAAAAGGCACAATGCCGACTCAAGTACAAGAAGACTGACTCTTCTTACTGACTATGTTTTGAACAATTCCTGTGACACTAGTTATAGATTCAGATGTTCACTTCAGGTTTCCTGTATCCCTCTGAGCTTCTTATTGACGATGAAACACAGATATTGCATCCGAATTAAATCCAAAAGGCACAGTGCCGAATTAAGTACAAGAAGACTGACTCTTCTTAGTGACTATGATTTGAGCCATTCCTGTGACACTAGTTATAGATTCCGATGCTTCACTCCCGGTTTACTGTATCCCTTGGATCATCTTATTGACGATGAAACACAGAAATTGCATCGGAAGTAAATAGAAAAGGCACACGGCAGTTTTAAGTACAAGAAAACTGACTCTTCCTACTGTCTATGTTTGAACTATTCCTGTGACACTAGTTACGATTCCGATGCTTCACTTCTGGTTGACTGTATCCGTTGGACCTTCTTGTTGACGATGAAACACAGAAATTGCATCGGAATTAAATACAAAATGTGCAATGCCGACTTAAGTACAAAAAGACTGACTCTTCTTACAGACTATGTTTTGAATCATTCCTGTGACACTAGTTATAGATTCCGACGCTTCACTCCAGGTTTACTGTGTCCCTTGGACCTTCTTATTGTCGATGAAACACAGATATTGCATCGGAATTAAATACAAAAGGCACAATGCCGACTGAAGTACAAGTAGACTGACTCTTCTTACTGACTATGCTTTGAACCATTCCTGTGACACTAGTTATAGATTCCGATGCTTAACTCCCGGTTTACTGTATCCCTTGGACCTTCTTATTGAGGATGAAAGACAAAAATTGCATCGGAATTAAATACAAAAGGCACAATGCCGACTTCAGTACAAGAATACTGACTCTTATTACTGTGTATGTTTTGAACCATCCCTGTGTCACTAGTTATTGATTCCGAGGCTTCACTCCAGGTTTACTGTATCCCTTGGACCTTCTTATTGACGATGAAACACAGAAATTGCATCCGAATTAAATACAAAAAGCACAATGCCGACCTAAGTACAATAAGCCTGTCTCTTCTTACTGACTATGTTTTGAATCATTCCTGTGACACTAGTTATAGATTCCGTTGCTTGACTTCAAATTTACTGTATCCCTCTGACCTTCTAATTGACGATGAAACACAGAAATTGCATCGGAATTAAATACTAAAGGCACAATGCCGAATTAAGTACAAGAAGACTGACTCTTCTTACTGACTATGTTTAGAACCATTCCTGTGACACTAGTTATAGATTCAGATGCTTCACTTCAGGTTTACTGTATCCCTCTGACCTCCTTATTGACGATGAAACACAGAAATTGCATCGGAAATAAATCCAAAAAGCACAGTGCCGAATTAAGTACAAGAAGACTGACTCTTCTTAGTGTCTATGATTTGAACCATTCCTGTGACACTAGTTATAGATTCCGATGCTTCACTCCAGGTTTACGGTATCCCTTGGATCTTCTTTTTTACAATGAAACAAAGAAATTGCATCGGAATTTAACACAAAAGGCACAATGGCGACTTAAGTACAAGAAGACTGACTCTTCTTACTGACTATGTCTTGAACCATTCCTGTGACACTAGTTATAGATTCCGATGCTTCACTTCAGATTTACTGTATCCCTCTGACGTTCTTATTGACGATGAAACACAGTAATTGCGTCGGAATTAAATACAAAAGGCACATGCTGAATTAAGTACAAGAAGACTGACTCTTCTTACCATCTATGTTTGGAACCATTCCTGTGACACTAGTAATAGATTCCAATGCTTCACTCTAGGTTTACTGTATCCCTTGGACCTTCTTATTGACGATGAAACACAGAAATTGCATCGGAAACAAATAAATAAGGCACAATGACGACTTAAGTTCAAGAAGACTGACTCATCTTACTGTCTATGTTTTGCACCATTCCTGTGACACTAGTTACAGATTCCGATGCTTCACTCCCGGTTTACTGTATCCCTTGAACCTTCTTATTGATAATGAAACACAGAAATTGCATCTGAATTTAACACAAAAGGCACAATGCCGACTTAAGTACAAGAAACTGACTCTTCTTACTGACTATGCTTTGAACCATTCCTGTGACACTAGTTATAGATTCCGATGCTTCACTTCAGGTTTACTGTATCCCTTGGACCTTCTTATTGACGATGAAACACAGCAATTGCATCGGAATTAAATAGAGAAGGAACAATGCCGACTTAAGTACAAGAAGACTGACTCTTCCCACTTTCTATGTTTTGTACAATTCCTGTGACACTAGTTATAGATTCGGATGCTTCACTTCAACTTTACTGTATCCCTTTGACCTTCTCATTGACGATGTAACACAGAAATTGCAAAGGTGTTAAATACAAAATGGACAATGCCGACTTAAGTAAAAGAAGACTGACTCTTCTTCTGTCTATGTTTGAACCATTCCTGTGACACTAGTTATAAATTTCGATGCTTCACTTCAGGTTTACTGTATCCCTTGGACCTTCTTATTGACGATGAAACACAGAAATTGCATCGGAATTAAATACAAAAGTGACAATGCCGACTTAAGTACAAGAAGACTGACTCTTCTTACTGACTATTATTTGAACCATTCCTGTGACACTAGATATAGATTCAGATGTTCACTTCAGGTTTACTGTATCCCTCTGACCTTCTTATTGACGATGAAACACAGAAATTGCTTCGGAATTAAATCCAAAAGGCACAGTGCCGAATTAAGTACAAGAAGACTGACTCTTCTTAGTGTCTATGATTTGAACCATTCCTGTGACACTAGTTTTAGATTCCGATGCTTCACTGCAGGTTTACTGTATCCCTTGGACCTTCTTATTGACGATGAAACACAGAAATTGCATCGGAATTAAATAAATAAGGCACAATGCCGACATTAGTACAAGAAGACTGACTCATCTTACTGTCTATGTTTTGAACCATTCCTCTGACACTAGTTACAGATTCCGATGCTTCACTCCCGGTTTACTGTATACCTTGGACCCTCTTATTGACGATGAAACACAGAAATTGCATCGGAATTAAATACAAAAGGCACAATGCCGACTTAAGTACAAGAAGACTGACTCTTCTTACTGACTATGCTTTGAACCATTCCTGTGACCCTAGTTATAGATTCCGATGCTTCACTTCAGGTTTACTGTATCCCTTGGACCTTCTTATTGACGATCAAACACAGCAATTGCATCGGAATTAAATAGAGAAGGCACAATGCCGACTTAAGTACAAGAAGACTGTCTCTTCCTTATTTCTATGTTTTGTACCGTTCCTGTGACACTAGTTATGGTTTCGGATGCATCACTTCAGGTTTACTGTATCCCTCTGACCTTCTCATTGACGATGAAACACAGAAATTGCAACGGAATTAAATACAAAAGGGGCAATGCCGACTTAAGTACAAGAAGACTGACTCTTCTTCAGTCTATGTTATGAACCATTCCTGTGACACTAGTTATAAATTTCGATTCTTCACTTCAGGTTTACTGTATCCCTTGGACCTTCTTACTGACGATGAAACACAGATATTGCATCGGAATTAAATACAAAAGGCACAATGCCGACTTAAGTACAAGAAGACTGATTCTTCTTACTGACTATGTTTTCAACAATTCCTGTGACACTAGTTATTGATTCAGATGCTTCACTTCAGGTTTACTGTATCCCTCTGACCTTCTTATTGACGATGAAACACAGAAATTGCATCGGAATTAAATCCAAAAGGCACAGTGCCGAATTAAGTACAAGAAGGCTGACTCTTCCGACTGTCTATGTTTTGAACCATTCCTGTGACACTAGTTATAGATTCCGATGCTTCACTCCCGGTTTACTGTATCCCTTGGATCTTCTTATTGACGATGAAACACAGAAATTGCATCGGAAGTAAATAGAAAAGGCACAATGCAGTATTAAGTACAAGAAGACTGACTCTTCCTACTGTCTATGTTTGAACCATTCCTGTGGCACTAGTTATAGATTCCGATGCTTCACTCCCGGTTTACTGTATCCCTTGGACCTTCTTATTGACGATGAAACACAGAAATTGCGTCGGAATTAAATACAAAAGTCACAATGCCGACTTAAGTACAAGAAGACTGACTCTTCTTACTGACTATTATTTGAACCATTCCTGTGACACTAGTTATAAATTCAGATGTTCACTTCAGGTTTACTGTATCCCTCTGACCTTCTTATTGACGATGAAACACAGAAATTGCATCGGAATTAAATCCAAAAGGCACAGTGCTGAATTAAGTACAAGAAGACTGACTCTTCTTAGTGTCTATGATTTCAACCATTCCTGTGACACTAGTTTTAGATTCCGATGCTTCACTGCAGGTTTACTGTATCCCTTGGACCTTCTTATTGACGATGAAACACAGAAATTGCATCGGCATTAAATAATAAGGCACAATGCCGACTTTAGTACAAGAAGACTAACCCATCTTACTGTCTATGTTTTGAACCATTCCTGTGACACTAGTTACAGATTCCGATGCTTCACTCTTGGTTTACTGTATACCTTGGACCTTCTTATTGACGATGAAACACAGAAATTGCATCGGAATTAAATACAAAAGGCACAATGCCGACTTAAGTACAAGAAGACTGACTCTTCTTACTGACTATGTTTTGAACCATTCCTGTGACCCTAGTTATAGATTCTGATGCTTCACTTCAGGTTTACTGTATCCCTTGGACCTTCTTATTGACGATCAAACACAGCAATTGCATCGGAATTAAATAGAGAAGGCACAATGCCGACTTAAGTCCAAAAAGACTGTCTCTTCCTACTTTCTATGTTTTGTACCGTTCCTGTGACACTAGTTATAGATTCGGATGCATCACTTCAGGTTTACTGTATCCCTCTGACCTTCTCATTGACGATGAATCACAGAAATTGCAACGGAATTAAATACAAAAGGGGCAATGCCGACTTTAGTACAAGAAGACTGACTCTTCTTCTGTCTATGTTTTGAACCATTCCTGTGACACTAGTTATAAATTTCGATGCTTCACTTCAGGTACTGTATCCCTTGGACCTTCTTATTGACGATGAAACACAGATATTGCATCGGAATTAAATACAAAAGGCACAATGCCGACTGAAGTACAAGAAGACTGACTCTTCTTACTGACTATGTTTTGAACATTTCCTGTGACACTAGTTATAGATTCAGATGCTTCACTTCAGGTTTACTGTATCCCTCTGACCTTCTTGTTGACGATGAAACACAGAAATTGCATCGGAATTAAACACAAAATGCGCAATGCCGACTTAAGTACAAGAAGACTGACTCTTCTTACTGACTACGTTTTGATTCATTCCTGTGACACTAGTTATAGAATCCGATGCTTCACTCCAGGATTACTGAATCCCTTGGACCTTCTTATTGACGATGAAACACAGATATTGCATCGGAATTAAATACAAAAGGCACAATGCCGACTTAAGTACAAGAAGACTGACTCTTCTTACTGACTATGCTTTGAACCATTCCTGTGACACTAGTTATAGATTCCGATGCTTAACTCCCGGTTTTCTGTATCCCTTGGACCTTCTTAATGAGGATGAAAGACAAAAATTGCATAGGAATTAAATACAAAAAGCACAATGGCGACTTAAGTACAAGAAGACTGACTCTTCTTACTGACTATGATTTGAACCATTCATGTGACACTAGTTATAGATTCTGGTGCTTCACTTCAGGTTTACTGTATCCCTTGGACATTGTTATTGACGATGAAACACAGAAATTGCATCGGAAATAAATACAAATGCACAATGCCAACTGAAGTACAAGAAGACTGACTCTTCTTACTGACTATGTTTTGAACAATTCCTGTGACACTAGTTATAGATTCAGATGCTACACTTCAGGTTTACTGTATCCCTCTGACCTTCTTATTGACGATGAAACACAGAAATTGCATCGGAATTAAATCCAAATGGCACACTGCCGAATTAAGTACAAGAAGACTGACTCTTCCGACTGTCTATGTTTTGAACCATTCCTGTGACACTAGCTATAGATTCCGATGCTTCACTCCCGGTTTACTGTATCCCTTGGATCTTCTTATTGACGATGAAACACAGAAATTTCATCGGAAGTAAATAGAAAAGGCACAATGCAGTATTAAGTACAAGAAGACTGACTCTTCCTACTGTCTATGTTTGAACCATTCCTGTGACACTAGTTATAGATTCCGATGCTTCACTCCCGGTTTACTGTATCCCTTGGACCTTCTTATTGACGATGAAACACAGAAATTGCATCGGAATTAAATACAAAAGTCACAAAGCCGACTTAAGTACAAGAAGACTGACTCTTCTTACTGACTATTATTTGAACATTCCTGTGACACTAGTTATAGATTCAGATGTTCACTTCATGTTTACTGGATCCCTCTGACCTTCTTATTGACGATGAAACACAGAAATTGCATCGGAATTAAATCCAAAAGGCACAGTGCCGAATTAAGTACAAGAAGACTGACTCTTCTTAGTGTCTATGATTTCAACCATTCCTGTGACACTAGTTTTAGATTCCGATGCTTCACTGCAGGTTTACTGTATCCATTGGACCTTCTTATTGACGATGAAACACAGAAATTGCATCGGCATTAAATAATAAGGCACAATGCCGACTTTAGTACAAGAAGACTAACCCATCTTACTGTCTATGTTTTGAACGATTCCTGTGACACTAGTTACAGATTCCGATGCTTCACTCCCGGTTTCCTGTATACCTTGGACCTTCTTATTGCCGATGAAACACAGAAATTGCATCGGAATTAAATACAAAAGGCACAATGCCGACTTAAGTACAAGAAGACTGACTCTTCTTACTGACTATGTTTTTAACCATTCCTGTGACCCTAGTTATAGATTCTGATGCTTCACTTCAGGTTTACTGTATCCCTTGGACCTTCTTATTGACGATCAAACACAGCAATTGCATCGGAATTAAATAGAGAAGGCACAATGCCGACTTAAGTACAAGAAGACTGTCTCTTCCTACTTTCTATGTTCTGTACCGTTCCTGTGACACTAGTTATAGATTCGGATGCATCACTTCAGGTTTACTGTATCCCTCTGACCTTCTCATTGACGATGAAACACAGAAATTGCAACGGAATTAAATACAAAAGGGGCAATGCCGACTTTAGTACAAGAAGACTGACTCTTCTTCTGTCTATGTTTTGAACCATTCCTGTGACACTAGTTATAAATTTCGATGCTTCACTTCAGGTACTGTATCCCTTGGACCTTCTTATTGACGATGAAACACAGATATTGCATCGGAATTAAATACAAAAGGCACAATGCCGACTGAAGTACAAGAAGACTGACTCTTCTTACTGACTATGTTTTGAACATTTCCTGTGACACTAGTTATAGATTCAGATGCTTCACTTCAGGTTTACTGTATCCCTCTGACCTTCTTGTTGACGATGAAACACAGAAATTGCATCGGAATTAAACACAAAATGCGCAATGCCGACTTAAGTACAAGAATACTGACTCTTCTTACTGACTATGTTTTGATTCATTCCTGTGACACTAGTTATAGTATCCGATGCTTCACTCCAGGATTACTGTATCCCTTGGACCTTCTTATTGACGATGAAACACAGATATTGCATCGGAATTAAATACAAAAGGCACAATGCCGACTTAAGTACAAGAAGCCTGACTCTTCTTACTGACTATGCTTTGAACCATTCCTGTGACACTAGTTATAGATTCCGATGCTTAACTCCCGGTTTACTGTATCCCTTGGACCTTCTTAATGAGGATGAAAGACAAAAATTGCATAGGAATTAAATACAAAAAGCACAATGGCGACTTAAGTACAAGAAGACTGACTCTTCTTACTGACTATGATTTGAACCATTCATGTGACACTAGTTATAGATTCTGGTGCTTCACTTCAGGTTTACTGTATCCCTTGGACCTTGTTATTGACGATGAAACACAGAAATTGCATCGGAAATAAATACAAAAGGCACAATGCCAACTTAAGTACAAGAAGACTGACTCTTCTTACTGACTATGTTTTGAACAATTCCTGTGACACTAGTTATAGATTCAGATGCTTCACTTCAGGTTTACTGTATCCCTCTGACCTTCTTATTGACGATGAAACACAGAAATTGCATCGGAATTAAATCCAAATGGCACACTACCGAATTAAGTACAAGAAGACTGACTCTTCCGACTGTCTATGTTTTGAACCATTCCTGTGACACTAGTTATAGATTCCGATGCTTCACTCCCGGTTTACTGTATCCCTTGGATCTTCTTATTGACGATGAAACACAGAAATTTCATCGGAAGTAAATAGAAAAGGCACAATGCAGTATTAAGTACAAGAAGACTGACTCTTCCTACTGTCTATGTTTGAACCATTCCTGTGACACTAGTTATAGATTCAGATGTTCACTTCATGTTTACTGGATCCCTCTGACCTTCTTATTGACGATGAAACACAGAAATTGCATCGGAATTAAATCCAAAAGGCACAGTGCCGAATTAAGTACAAGAAGACTGACTCTTCTTAGTGTCTATGATTTGAACCATTCCTGTGACACTAGTTTTAGATTCCGATGCTTCACTGCAGGTTTACTGTATCCCTTGGACCTTCTTATTGACGATGAAACACAGAAACTGCATCGGAATTAAATAATAAGGCACAATGCCGACTTTAGTACAAGAAGACTGACTCATCTTACTGTCTATGTTTTGAACCATTCCTGTGACACTAGTTACAGATTCCGATGCTTCACTCCCGGTTTACTGTATACCTTGGACCTTCTTATTGACGATGAAACACAGAAATTGCATCGGAATTAAATTCAAAAGCACAATGCCGACTTAAGTACAAGAAGACTGACTCTTCTTACTGACTATGCTTTGAACCATTCCTGTGACCCTAGTTATGGATTCCGATGCTTCACTTCAGGTTTACCGTATCCCTTGGACCTTATTATTGACGATCAAGCACAGCAATTGCATCGGAATTAAATAGAGAAGGCACAATGCCGACTTAAGTACAAGAAGACTGCCTCTTCCTACTTTCTATGTTTTGTACCGTACCTGTGACACTAGTTATGGATTCGGAGGCAACACTTCAGGTTTACTGTATCCCTCTGACCTTCTCATTGACGATCAATCACATAAATTGCAACGGAATTAAATACAAAAGGGGCAATGCCGACTTAAGTACAAGAAGACTGACTCTTCTTCTGTCTATGTTTGAACCATTCCTGTGACACTAGTTATAAATTTCGATGCTTCACTTCAGGTTTACTGTATCCCTTGGACCTTCTTATTGACGATGAAACACAGATATTGCATCGCAATTAAATACAAAAGGCAGAATGCCGACTTAAGTACAAGAAGACTGACTCTTCTTACTGACTATGTTTTGAACAATTCCTGTGACACTAGTTATAGATTCAGATGCTTCACTTCAGGTTTACTGTATCCCTCTGACCTTCTTGTTGACGATAAAACACAGAAATTGCATCGGAATTAAATACAAAATGCGCAATGCCGACTTAAGTACAAGAAGACTGACTCTTCTTACTGACTATGTTTTGATTCATTCCTGTGACACTAGTTATAGAATCCGATGCTTCACTCCAGGATTACTGTATCCCTTGGACCTTCTTATTGACGATGAAACACAGATATTGCATTGGAATTAAATACAAAAGGCACAATGCCGACTTAAGTACAAGAAGACTGACTCTTCTTACTGGCTATGCTTTGAACCATTCCTGTGACACTAGTTATAGATTCTGATGCTTAACTCCCGGTTTACTGTATCCCTTGGACCTTCTTATTGAGGATGAAAGACAAAAATTGCATCGGAATTAAATACAAAAGTCACATTGCCGACTTAAGTACAAGAATACTGACTCTTCTTATTGACTATGTTCTGAACCATTCCTGTGACACTAGTTATAGATTCCGATGCTTCACTCCAGGTTTACTGTATCCCTTGGACCTTCTTATTGACGATGAAACACAGAAATTGCATCGGAATTAATTAATAAGGCACAATGCCGACTTTAGTACAAGAAAACTGACTCATCTTACTGTCTATGTTTTGAACCATTCCTGTGACACTAGTTACAGATTCCGATGCTACACTCCTGGTTTCCTGTATACCTTGGACCTTCTTATTGACGATGAAACACAGAAATTGCATCGGAATTACATACAAAAGGCACAATGCCGAATAAAGTACAAGAAGACTGACTCTTCTTACTGACTATGCTTTGAACCATTCCTGTGACCCTAGTTATACATTCCGATGCCTCACTTCAGGTTTACTGTATCCCTTGGACCTTATTATTGACGATCAAGCACAGCAATTGCATCGGAATTAAATAGAGAAGGCACAATGCCGACTTAAGTACAAGAAGACTGTCTCTTCCTACTTTCTATGTTTTGTACCGTTCCTGTGACACTAGTTATGGATTCGGATGCATCACTTCAGGTTTACTGTATCCCTCTGACCTTCTCATTGACGATGAAACACAGAAATTGCAACGGAATTAAATACAAAAGGGTAATGCCGACTTAAGTACAAGAAGACTGACTCTTCTTCTGTCTATGTGTTGAACCATTCCTGTCACACTAGTTATTAATTTCGATGCTTCACTTCAGGTTTACTGTATCCCTTGGACCTTCTTATTGACGATGAAACACAGATATTGCATCGGAATTAAATACAAAATGCGCAATGCCGACTTAAGTACAAGAAGACTGACTCTTCTTACTGGCTATGTTTTGATTCATTCCTGTGACACTAGTTATAGAATCCGATGCTTCACTCCAGGATTACTGTATCCCTTGGACCTTCTTATTGACGATGAAACACAGATATTGCATCGGAATTAAATACAAAAGGCACAATGCCGACTTAAGTACAAGAAGACTGACTCTTCTTACAGGCTATGCTTAGAACCATTCCTGTGACACTAGTTATAGATTCCGATGCTTAACTCCCGGTTTACTGTATCCCTTGGACCTTCTTATTGAGGATGAAAGACAAAAATTGCATCGGAATTAAATACAAAAGGCACATTGCCGACTTAAGTACAAGAACACTGACTCTTCTTACTGTCTATGTTTTGAACCATTCCTGTGACACTAGTTATAGATTCCGATGCTTCACTCCTGGTTTACTGTATCCCTTGGAACTCCATATTGACAATGGAACATAGAAATTGCATCGGAATTAAATACAAAAGGCACAATGCTGACTTAAGTGCAAGAAGACTGACTCTTCGTATTGACTATGATTTGAACCACTCCTGTAACACTAGATATAGATTCCGGTGCCTCACTTCATTTTTACTGTATCCCTTGGACCTTCTTATTGACGAGGAAACACAGAAATTGCATCGGAATTAAATACAAAAGGCACAATGCCGACTTCAGTACAAGAATACTGACTCTTATTAATGTCTATGTTTTGAACCATCCCTGTGTCACTAGTTATTGATTCCGATGCTTCACTCCAGGTTTACCGTATCCCTTGGACCTTTTTATTGACGATGAAACACAGAAATTGCATCGGAATTAAATACAAAAAGCACAATGGCGACTTAAGTACAAGAAGACTGACTCTTCTTACTGACTATTATTTGAACCATTCCTGTGACACTAGTTATAGATTCAGATGTTCACTTCAGGTTTACTGTATCCCTCTGAAATTCTTATTGACGATGAAACACAGAAATTGCATCGGAATTAAATCCAAAAGGCACAGTGCCGAATTAAGTACAAGAAGACTGACTCTTCTTAGTGTCTATGATTTGAACCATTCCTGTGACACTAGTTTTAGATTCCGATGCTTCACTGCAGGTTTACTGTATCCCTTGGACCTTCTTATTGACGATGAAACACAGAAATTGCATCGGAATTAATTAATAAGGCACAATGCCGACTTTAGTACAAGAAAACTGACTCATCTTACTGTCTATGTTTTGAACCATTCCTGTGACACTAGTTACAGATTCCGATGCTACACTCCTGGTTTCCTGTATACCTTGGACCTTCTTATTGACGATGAAACACAGAAATTGCATCGGAATTACATACAAAAGGCACAATGCCGAATAAAGTACAAGAAGACTGACTCTTCTTACTGACTATGCTTTGAACCATTCCTGTGACCCTAGTTATACATTCCGATGCCTCACTTCAGGTTTACTGTATCCCTTGGACCTTATTATTGACGATCAAGCACAGCAATTGCATCGGAATTAAATAGAGAAGGCACAATGCCGACTTAAGTACAAGAAGACTGTCTCTTCCTACTTTCTATGTTTTGTACCGTTCCTGTGACACTAGTTATGGATTCGGATGCATCACTTCAGGTTTACTGTATCCCTCTGACCTTCTCATTGACGATGAAACACAGAAATTGCAACGGAATTAAATACAAAAGGGTAATGCCGACTTAAGTACAAGAAGACTGACTCTTCTTCTGTCTATGTGTTGAACCATTCCTGTCACACTAGTTATTAATTTCGATGCTTCACTTCAGGTTTACTGTATCCCTTGGACCTTCTTATTGACGATGAAACACAGATATTGCATCGGAATTAAATACAAAATGCGCAATGTCGACTTAAGTACAAGAAGACTGACTCTTCTTACTGGCTATGTTTTGATTCATTCCTGTGACACTAGTTATAGAATCCGATGCTTCACTCCAGGATTACTGTATCCCTTGGACCTTCTTATTGACGATGAAACACAGATATTGCATCGGAATTAAATACAAAAGGCACAATGCCGACTTAAGTACAAGAAGACTGACTCTTCTTACAGGCTATGCTTAGAACCATTCCTGTGACACTAGTTATAGATTCCGATGCTTAACTCCCGGTTTACTGTATCCCTTGGACCTTCTTATTGAGGATGAAAGACAAAAATTGCATCGGAATTAAATACAAAAGGCACATTGCCGACTTAAGTACAAGAATACTGACTCTTCTTACTGTCTATGTTTTGAACCATTCCTGTGACACTAGTTATAGATTCCGATGCTTCACTCCTGGTTTACTGTATCCCTTGGAACTCCATATTGACAATGGAACATAGAAATTGCATCGGAATTAAATACAAAAGGCACAATGCTGACTTAAGTGCAAGAAGACTGACTCTTCGTATTGACTATGATTTGAACCACTCCTGTAACACTAGATATAGATTCCGGTGCCTCACTTCATTTTTACTGTATCCCTTGGACCTTCTTATTGACGAGGAAACACAGAAATTGCATCGGAATTAAATACAAAAGGCACAATGCCGACTTCAGTACAAGAATACTGACTCTTATTAATGTCTATGTTTTGAACCATCCCTGTGTCACTAGTTATTGATTCCGATGCTTCACTCCAGGTTTACCGTATCCCTTGGACCTTTTTATTGACGATGAAACACAGAAATTGCATCGGAATTAAATACAAAAAGCACAATGGCGACTTAAGTACAAGAAGACTGACTCTTCTTACTGACTATGATTTGAACCATTCATGTGACACTAGTTATAGATTCTGGTGCTTCACTTCAGGTTTACTGTATCCCGTGGACCTTGTTATTGACGATGAAACACAGAAATTGCATCGGAAATAAATACAAAAGGCACAATGTCGACTTAAGTACTAAAAGAATGACTCTTCTTACTGACTATGTTTGAACCATTCCTGTGACACTAGTTATAGATTCTGATGCTTCACTTAAGGTTTACTGTATCCCTTGGACCTTCTTAACGACGATGAAACACAGAAATTGCATCGGAATTGAATACAAATGCACAATGCCGAATTAAGTATAAGAAGACTGACTCTTCTTACTGACTATGTTTTGAACCATTCCTGTGACACTAGTTATAGATTCCGATGCCTGACTACTGATTCACTGTATCCCTCTGACCTTCTTATTGACGATGAAACACAGAAATTGCATCGGAATTAAATACAAAAGGTACAATGATGACTGAAGTACAAGAAGACTGACTCTTCCCACTGTCTAAGCTTTAAACCATTCTTGTTACACTAGTTATAGATTCCAATGCTTCACTCCAGGATTACTGTATCCCTTGGACCTTCTTATTGACGATGAAACACAGATATTGCATCGGAATTAAATACAAAAGGCACAAGAAGACTGACTCTTCTTACTGGCTATGCTTTGAACCATTCCTGTGACACTAGTTATAGATTCCGATGCTTAACTCCCGGTTTACTGTATCCCTTGGACCTTCTTATTGAGGATGAAAGACAAAAATTGCATCGGAATTAAATACAAAAGGCACATTGCCGACTTAAGTACAAGAATACTGACTCTTCTTATTGACTATGTTTTGAACCATTCCTGTGACACTAGTTATAGATTCCGATGCTTCACTCCAGGTTTACTGTATCCCTTGGACCTTGTTATTGACGATGAAACACAGAAATTTAATCGGAAATAAATACAAAAGGCACAATGCCGACTTAAGTACAAGAAGACTGACTCTTCTTACTGACTATGTTTTGAACAATTCCTGTGACACTAGTTATAGATTCAGATGCTTCACTTCAGGTTTACTGTATCCCTCTGACCTTCTTATTGACGATGAAACACAGAAATTGCATCGGAATTAAATCCAAATGGCACAGTGCCGAATTAAGTACAAGAAGACTGACTCTTCCGACTGTCTATGTTTTGAACCATTCCTGTGACACTAGTTACAGATTCCGATGCTTCACTCCCGGTTGACTGTATCCCTTGGACCTTCCTATTGACGATGAAACACAGAAATTGCATCGGAATTAAATAATAAGGCAAAATGCCGACTTTAGTACAAGAAGACTGACTCATCTTACTGTCTATGTTTTGAACCATTCCTCTGACACTAGTTACAGATTCCGATGCTTCACTCCCGGTTTACTGTATCCCTTGGATCTTCTTATTGACGATGAAACAGAGAAATTGCATCGGAAGTAAATAGAAAAGGCACAATGCAGTATTAAGTACAAGAAGACTGACTCTTCCTACTGTCTATGTTTGAACCATTCCTGTAACACTAGTTATAGATTCCGATGCTTCACTCCCGGTTTACTGTATCCCTTGGACCTTCTTATTGACGATGAAACACAGAAATTGCATCGGAATTAAATACAAAAGTCACAATGCCGACTTAAGTGCAAGAAGACTGACTCTTCTTACTGACTATTATTTGAACCATTCCTGTGACACTAGTTATAGATTCAGATGTTCACTTCATGTTTACTGTATCCCTCTGACCTTCTTATTGACGATGAAACACAGAAATTGCATCGGAATTAAATCCAAAAGGCACAGTGCCGAATTAAGTACAAAAAGACTGACTCTTCTTAGTGTCTATGATTTGAACCATTCCTGTGACACTAGTTTTAGATTCCGATGCTTCACTGCAGGTTTACTGTATCCCTTGGACCTTCCTATTGACGATGAAACACAGAAATTGCATCGGAATTAAATAATAAGGCACAATGCCGACTTTAGTACAAGAAGACTGACTCATCTTACTGTCTATGTTTTGAACCATTCCTCTGACACTAGTTACAGATTCCGATGCTTCACTCCCGGTTTACTGTATACCTTGGACCTTCTTATTGACGATAAAACAGAGAAATTGCATCGGAATTAAATACAAAAGGCACAATGCCGAATAAAGTACAAGAAGACTGACTCTTCTTACTGACTATGCTTTGAACCATTCCTGTGACCCTAGTTATAGATTCCGATGCCTCACTTCAGGTGTACTGTATCCCTTGGACCTTATTATTGACGATCAAGCACAGCAATTGCATCGGAATTAAATAGAGAAGGCACAATGCCGACTTAAGTACAAGAAGACTGTCTCTTCCTACTTTCTATGTTTTGTACCGTTCCTGTGACACTAGTTATGGATTCGGATGCATCACTTCAGGTTTACTGTATCCCTCTGACCTTCTCATTGACGATGAAACACAGAAATTGCAACGGAATTAAATACAAAAGGGGCAATGCCGACTTAAGTACAAGAAGACTGACTCTTCTTCTGTCTATGTGTTGAACCATTCCTGTGACACTAGTTATTAATTTCGATGCTTCACTTCAGGTTTACTGTATCCCTTGGACCTTCTTATTGACGATGAAACACAGATATTGCATCGGAATTAAATACAAAATGCGCAATGCTGACTTAAGTACAAGAAGACTGACTCTTCTTACTGACTATGTTTTGATTCATTCCTGTGACACTAGTTATAGAATCCGATGCTTCACTCCAGGATTACTGTATCCCTTGGACCTTCTTATTGACGATGAAACACAGATATTGCATCGGAATTAAATATAAAAGGCACAATGCCGACTTAAGTACAAGAAGACTGACTCTTCTTACTGGCTATGCTTTGAACCATTCCAGTGACACTAGTTATAGATTCCGATGCTTAACTCCCGGTTTACTGTATCCCTTGGACCTTCTTATTGAGGATGAAAGACAAAAATTGCATCGGAATTAAGTACAAAAGGCACATTGCCGACTTAAGTACAAGAATACTGACTCTTCTTACTGACTATGTTTTGAACCATTCCTGTGACACTAGTTATAGATTCCGATGCTTCACTCCAGGTTTACTGTATCCCTTGGAACTCCCTATTGACAATGAAACATAGAAATTGCATCGGAATTAAATACAAAAGGCACAATGCTGTCTTAAGTACAAGAAGACTGACTCTTCGTATTGACTATGTTTTGAACCACTCCTGTAACACTAGATATAGATTCCGGTGCCTCACTTCAGGTTTACTGTATCCCTTGGACCTTCTTATTGACGAGAAAACACAGAAATTGCATCGGAATTAAATACAAAAGGCACAATGCCGACTTCAGTACAAGAATACTGACTCTTATTACTGTCTATGTTTTGAACCATCCCTGTGTCACTAGTTATTGATTCCGATGCTTCACTCCAGGTTTACCGTATCCCTTGGACCTTCTTATTGACGATGAAACACAGAAATTGCATCGGAATTAAATACAAAAAGCACAATGGCGACTTAAGTACAAGAAGACTGACTGTTCTTACTGACTATGATTTGAACCATTCATGTGACACTAGTTATAGATTCCGATGCTTCACGTCAGGTTTACTGTATCCCTCTGACCTTCTTATTGACGATGAAACATAGAAATTGCATCGGAATTAAATACAAAAGGTACAATGCCGACTGAAGTACAAGAAGACTGACTCTTCCCACTGTCTAAGCTTTAAACCATTCTTGTTACACTAGTTATAGATTCCAATGCTTCACTTCAGGTTTACTGTATCCCTTGGACCTTCTTATTGACGATGAAACACAGAAATTGCATCGGAATTAAATACAAAAGGCACAATGCCGTCTTATGTACAAGAAGACTGACTCTTCTTACTGACTATGTCTTGAACCATACCTGTGACACTAAGTATAGTCTCTGATGCTTCACTTCAGGTGTACTGTATCCCTTGGACCTTCTGATTGATGATGAAACACAGAAATTGCATCGGAATTAAATACAAAAGGCACAATGCCGACTTAAGTACAAGAATACTGACTCTTCTTACTTTCAATGCTTTGAACCATCCCTGTGACACTAGTTATAGATTCTGATGCTTCACTCCAGGTTTACTGTATCCCTTGGACCTTCTTTTTGACGATGAAGCACAGAAATTGCATCGGAATTAAATACAAAAGCCACAATGGCGACTTAAGTACAAGAAGACTGTTTCTTCTTACTGACTATCTTTTGAACCATTCATGTGACACTAGTTATAGATTCCGGTGCTTCGCTTCAGGTTTACTGTATCCCTTGGACCTTCTTATTGACGATGAATCACAGAAATTGCATCGGAATTAAATAAAAAAGGCACAATGCCGACTTAAGTACTAGAAGACTCACTCTTCTTACTATGTATGTTTTGAACCATTCCTGTGACACTAGTTATAGATTCCGATGCTTCACTACAATTTTATTATATACCTTGGACCTTCTTATTTAGGATGAAATACAGAAATTGCATCGGAATTAAATAAAAAAGGCACAATGCCGACTTAAGTACAAGAAGACTGACTCTTCTTCTGTCTATGTTATGAACCATTCCTGTGACACTAGTTATAAATTTCGATTCTTCACTTCAGGTTTACTGTATCCCTTGGACCTTGTTATTGACGATGAAACACAGATATTGCATCGGAATTAAATACAAAAGGCACAATGCCGACTTAAGTACAAGAAGACTGACTCTTCTTACTGACTATGTTATGAACAATTCCTGTGACACTAGTTATAGATTCAGATGCTTCACTTCAGGTTTACTGTATCCCTCTGACCTTCTTATTGTCGATGAAACACAGAAATTGCATCGGAATTAAATCCAAAAGGCACAGTGCCGAATTAAGTACAAGAAGACTGACTCTTCCGACTGTCTATGTTTTGAACCATTCCTGTGACACTAGTTATAGAATCCGATGCTTCACTCCCGGTTTACTGTATCCCTTGGATCTTCTTATTGACGCTGAAACACAGAAATTGCATCGGAAGTAAATAGAAAAGGCACAATGCAGTATTAAGTACAAGAAGACTGACTCTTCCTACTGTCTATGTTTGAACCATTCCTGTGACACTAGTTATAGATTCCGATGCTTCACTCCCGGTTTACTGTATCCCTTGGACCTTCTTATTGACGATGAAACACAGAAATTGCATCGGAATTAAATACAAAAGTCACAATGCCGACTTAAGTACAAGAAGACTGACTCTTCTTACTGACTATTATTTGAACCATTCCTGTGACACTAGTTACAGATTCAGATGTTCACTTCAGGTTTACTGTATCCCTCAGACCTTCTTGTTGACGATGAAACACAGAAATTGCATCGGAATTAAATACAAAATGCGCAATGCCGACTTAAGTACAAGAAGACTGACTCTTCTTACTGTCTATGTTTTGATTCATTCCTGTGACACTAGTTATAGAATCCGATGCTTCACTCCAGGATTACTGTATCCCTTGGACCTTCTTATTGACGATGAAACACAGAAATTGCAACGGAATTAAATACAAAAGGCACAATGCCGACTTAAGTACAAGAAGACTGACTCTTCTTACTGGCTATGCTTTGAACCATTCCTGTGACACTAGTTATAGATTCCGATGCTTAACTCCCGGTTTACTGTATCCCTTGGACCTTCTTATTGAGGATGAAAGACAAAAACTGCATCGGAATTAAATACAAAAGGCACATTGCCGACTTAAGTACAAGAACACTGACTCTTCTTACTGACTATGTTTTGATCCATTCCTGTGACACTAGTTATAGATTCCGATGCTTCACTCCAGGTTTACTGTATCCCTTGGAACTCCTTATTGACAATGAAACATAGAAATTGCATCGGAATTAAATACAAAAGGCACAATGCTGATTTAAGTACAAGAAGACTGACTCTTCCAATTGACTATGTTTTGAACCATTCCTCTAACACTAGATATAGATTCCGGTGCCTCACTTCAGATTTACTGTATCCCGTGGACCTTCTTATTGACGAGGAAACACAGAAATTGCATCGGAATTAAATACAAAAAGCACAATGGCGACTTAAGTGCAAGAAGACTGACTCTTCTTACTGACTATGATTTGAACCATTCATGTGACACTAGTTATAGATTCTGGTGCTTCTCTTCAGGTTTACTGTATCCCTTGGACCTTGTTATTGACGATGAAACACAGAAATTGCATCGCAAATAAATACAAAGGGCACAATGTTTACTTAAGTACAAAAAGAATGACTCTTCTTACTGACTATGTTTGAACCATTCCTGTGACACTAGTTATAGATTCTGATGCTTCACTTCAGGTTTACTGTATCCCTTGGACCTTCTTAATGACGATGAAACACAGAAATTGCATCGGAATTGAATACAAAAGGCACAATGCCGACTTAAGTACAAGAAGACTGATTCTTCTTACTGACTATGTTTTGAACCATTCCTGTGACACTAGTTATAGATTCCGATACTTGACTTCAGATTTACTGTATCCCTCTGACCTTCTTATTGACGATGAAACACGGAAATTGCATCGGAATTAATTACTAAAGGCACAATGCCGAATTAAGTACAAGAAGACTGACACTTCTTACTGTCGATGTTTTGAACCATTCCTGTGACACTAGTTATAGATTCCGATGCTACACTACAGGTTTACTATATCCCTTGGACCTTCTTATTGACGATGAAACACAGAAATGGCATAGGATTTAAATAGAAAAGGCACAATGCCAACTTAAATACAAGAAGACTGTCTCTTCCTACTGTCTATGTTTTGAACCACTCCTGTGACACTAGTTATAGATTCCGATGCTTCACGTCAGGTTTACTGTATCCCTCTGATCTTCTTATTGACGATGAAACATAGAAATTACATCGGAATGATGCTTGACGTCAGGTTTACTGTATCCCTCTGACCTTCTTATTGACGATGAAACATAGAAATTGCATCGGAATTAAATACAAAAGGTACAATGCCGACTGAAGTACAAGAAGACCGACTCTTCCCACTGTCTAAGCTTTAAACCATTCCTGTTACACTAGTTATAGATTCCAATGCTTCACTTCAGGTTTACTGTATCCCTTGGACCTTCTTATTGACGATGAAACACAGAAATTGCATCGGAATTAAATACAAAAGGCACAATGCCGTCTTATGTACAAGAAGACTGACTCTTCTTACTGACTATGCTTTGAACCATACCTGTGACACTAAGTATAGACTCTGATGCTTCACTTCAGGTTTACTGTATCCCTTGGACCTTCTTATTGAAGATGAAACACAGAAATTGCATCGGAATTAAATACAAAAGGCACAATGCCGTCTTAAGTTCAAGAATACTGACTCTTCTTACTTTCTATGCTTTGAACCATCACTGTGACACTAGTTATAGATTCCGATGCTTCACTCCAGGTTTACTGTATCCCTTGGACCTTCTTTTTGACGAAGAAACACAGAAATTGCATCGGAATTAAATACAAAAGCCACAATGGCGACTTAAGTACAAGAAGACTGTTTCTTCTTACTGACTATGATTTGAACCATTCATGTGACACTAGTTATAGATTCCGGTGCTTCGCTTCAGGTTTACTGTATCCCTTGGACCTTCTTATTGACGAGGAAACACAGAAATTGCATCAGAATTAAATACAAAAGGCACAATGCCGACTTCAGTACAAGAATACTGACTCTTATTACTGTCTATGTTTTGAACCATCCCTGTGTCACTCGTTATTGATTCCGATGCTTCACTCCAGGTTTACTGTATCCCTTGGACCTTCTCATTGACGATGAAACACAGAAATTGCAACGGAATTAAATACAAAAGGGGCAATGCCGACTTAAGTACAAGAAGACTGACTCTTCTTCTGTCTATGATTTGAACCATTCCTGTGACACTAGTTATAAATTTCGATGCTTCACTTCAGGTTTACTGTATCCCTTGGACCTTCTTATTGACGATGAAACACAGATATTGCATCAGAATTAAATACAAAAGGCACAAAGTCGACTTAAGTACAAGAAGACTGACTCTTCTTACTGACTATGTTTGAACAATTCCTGTGACAATAGTTATAGATTCGGATGCTTCACTTCAGCTTTCCTGTATCCCTCTGACCTTCTTGTACACGATGAAACACAGAAATTGCATCGGAATTAAATACAAAATGTTCAATGCCGACTTAAGTACAAGAAGACTGACTCTTCTTACTGACTATGTTTTGATTCGTTCCTGTGAAACTAGTTATAGAATCCGATGCTTCACTCCAGGATTACTGTATCCCTTGAACCTTCTTATTGACGATGAAACACAGATATTGCATCGGAATTAAATACAAAAGGCACAATGCCGACCAAAGTACAAGAAGACTGACTCTTCTTACTGCCTATGCTTTGAACCATTCCTGTGACACTAGTTATAGATTCCGATGCTTAACTCCCGGTTTACTGTATCCCTTGGACCTTCTTATTGAGGATGAAAGACAAAAATTGCATCGGAATTAAATACAAAAGGCACATTGCCGACTTAAGTACAAGAAGACTGACTCTTCTTACTGTCGATGTTTTGAACCATTCCTGTGACAGTTGTTATAGATTCCGATGCTTCACTCCAGGTTTACTGTATCCCTTGGAACTCCTTATTGACAATGAAACATAGAAATTGCATCGGAATTAAATACAAAAGGCACAATGCCGACTTAAGTACAAGAAGACTGACTCTTCTTACTGACTATGTTTTGAACAATTCCTGTGACACAAGTTATAGATTCAGATGCTTCACTTCAGGTTTACTGTGTCCCTCTAACCTTCTTGTTGACGATGAAACACAGAAATTGCATCGGAATTAAATACAAAATGCGCAATGCCGACTTAAGTACAAGAAGACTGACTCTTCTTACTGACTATGGTTTGATTCATTCCTGTGACACTAGTTATAGAATCCGATGCTTCACTCCAGGATTACTGTATCCCTTGGACCTTCTTATTGACGATGAAACACAGAAATTGCATCGGAATTAAATACAAAAAGCACAATGGCGACTTAAGTACAAGAAGACTGACTTTTCTTACTGACTATGATTTGAACCATTCATGCGACACTAGTTATAGATTCTGGTGCTTCACTTCAGGTTTACTGTATCCCTTGGACCTTCTTATTGACGATGAAATGCAGATATTGCATCGGAATTAAATACAAAAGGCACATTGCCGACTTAAGTACAAGAATACTGACTCTTCTTACTGACTATGTTTTGAACCATTCCTGTGGCACTAGTTATAGATTCCGATGCTTCACTCCAGGTTTACTGTATCCCTTGGAACTCCTTATTGACAATCAAACATAGAAATTGCATCGGAATTAAATACAAAAGGCACAATGCTGACTTAAGTACAAGAAGACTGACTCTTCGTATTGACTATGTTTTGAACCATTCCTGTAACACTAGATACAGATTCCGGTGCCTCACTTCAGGTTTACTGTATCCCTTGGACCTTCTTATTGACGAGGAAACACAGAAATTGCATCGAAATTAAATACAAAAGGCACAATGCCGACTTCAGTACAAGAATACTGACTCTTATTACTGTCTATGTTTTGAACCATCCCTGTGTCACTAGTTATTGATTCCGATGCTTCACTCCAGGTTTACTGTATCCCTTGGACCTTCTTACTGACGATGAAACACAGAAATTGAATCGGAATTAAATAAAAAAGGCACAATGCCGACTTAGTACTAGAAGACTCACTGTTCTTACTATGTATGTTTTGAACCATTCCTGTGACACTAGTTATAGATTCCGATGCTTCACTACAATTTTATTATATACCTTGGACCTTCTTATTTAGGATGAAATCCAGAAATTGCATCGGAATTGAATAAAAAAGGCACAATGCCGACTTAAGTACAAGAAGACTGACTCTTCTTCTGTCTATGTTATGAACCATTCCTGTGACACTAGTTATAAATTTCGATTCTTCACTTCAGGTTTACTGTATCCCTTGGACCTTGTTATTAACGATGAAACACAGATATTGCATCGGAATTAAATACAAAAGGCACAATGCCGACTTAAGTACAAGAAGACTGACTCTTCTTACTGACTATTATTTGAACCATTCCTGTGATACTAGTTATAGATTCAGATGTTCACTTCAGGTTTACTGTATCCCTCTGACCTTCTTATTGACGATGAAACACAGAAATTGCATCGGAATTAAATCCAAAAGGCACAGTGCCGAATTAAGTACAAGAAGACTGACTCTTCTTAGTGTCTATGATTTGAACCATTCCTGTGACACTAGTTTTAGATTCCGATGCTTCACTGCAGGTTTACTGTATCCCTTGGACCTTCTTATTGACGATGAAACACAGAAATTGCATCGGAATTAAATAATAAGGCACAATGCCGACTTTAGTACAAGAAGACTGACTCATCTTACTGGCTATGTTTTGAACCATTCCTGTGACACTAGTTACAGATTCCGATGCTTCACTCCCGGTTTACTGTATACCTTGGACCTTCTTATTGACGATGAAACACAGAAATTGCATCGGAATTAAATACAAAAGGCACAATGCCGACTTAAGTACAGGAAGACTGACTCTTTTTACCGACTATGCTTTGAACCATTCCTGTGACCCTAGTTTTAGATTCCGATGCTTCACTTCAGGTTTACTGTATCCCTTGGACCTTCTTATTGACGATCAAACACAGCAATTGCATCGGAATTAAATAGAGAAGGCACAATGCCGACTTAAGTACAAGAAGACTGTCTCTTCCTACTTTCTATGTTTTGTACCGTTCCTGTGACACTAGTTATGGATTCGGATGCATCACTTCAGGTTTACTGTATCCCTCTGACCTTCTTATTGACGATGAAACACAGAAATTGCAACGGAGTTAAATACAAAAGGGGCAATGACGCCTTAAGTACAAGAAGACTGACTCTTCTTCTGTCTATGTTTTGAACCATTCCTGTGACACTAGTTATAAATTTCGATGCT
The DNA here is from genome assembly GCF_021461385.2 of Schistocerca piceifrons. Classification (NCBI taxonomy): domain Eukaryota; kingdom Metazoa; phylum Arthropoda; class Insecta; order Orthoptera; family Acrididae; genus Schistocerca; species Schistocerca piceifrons. The sequence continues at coordinate 9,092,489 of NW_025727396.1, read as the reverse complement.
TTACTTCAGGTTTACTGTATCCCTTGGACCTTCTTATTGACGATGAAACACAGATATTGCATCGGAATTAAATACAAAAGGCACAATGCCGACTTAAGTACAAGAAGACTGACTCTTCTTACTGACTATGTTTTGAACAATTCCTGTGACACTAGTTATAGATTCAGATGCTTCACTTCAGGTTTACTGTATCCCTCTGGCCTTCTTGTTGACGATGAAACACAGAAATTGCATCGGAATTAAATACAAAATGCGCAATGCCGACTTAAGTACAAGAAGACTGACTCTTCTTACTGACTATGTTTTGATTCATTCCTGTGACACTAGTTATAGAATCCGATGCTTCACTCCAGGATTACTGTATCCCTTGGACCTTCTTATTGACGATGAAACACAGATATTGCATCGGAATTAAATACAAAAGGCACAATGCCGACTTAAGTACAAGAAGACTGACTCTTCTCACTGACTATGCTTTGAACCATTCCTGTGACACTAGTTATAGATTCCGATGCTTAACTCCCGGTTTACTGTATCCCTTGGACCTTCTTATTGAGGATGAAAGACAAAAATTGCATCGGAATTAAATACAAAAGGCACAATGATGACTTAAGTACAAGAAGACTGACTCTTCGTATTGACTATGTTTTGAACCATTCCTGTAACACTAGATATAGATTCCGGTGCCTCACTTCAGGTTTACTGTATCCCTTGGACCTTATTATTGACGAGGATACACAGAAATTGCATCGGAATTAAATACAAAAGGCACAATGTCGACTTTAGTACAAAAAGAATGACTCTTCTTACTGACTATGTTTGAACCATTCCTGTGACACTAGTTATAGATTCTGATGCTTCACTTCAGGTTTACTGTATCCCTTGCACCTTCTGAATGACGATGAAACACAGAAATTGCATCGGAATTGAATACAAAAGGCACAATGCCGACTTAAGTACAAGAAGACTGACTCTTCATACTGACTATGTTTTGAACCATTCCTGTGACACTAGTTATGGATTCCGATGCTTGACTTCAGATTTACTGTATCCCTCTGACCTTCTTATTGACGATGAAACACAGAAATTGCATCGGAATTAATTACTAAAGGCACAATGCCGAATTAAGAACAAGAAGACTGACACTTCTTACTGTCGATGTTTTGAACCATTCCTGTGACACTAGTTATAGATTCCGATGCTACACTACAGGTTTACTATATCCCTTGGACCTTCTTATTGACGATGAAACACAGAAATTGCATAGGATTTAAATAGGAAAGGCACAATGCCGACTTAAGTACAAGAAGACTGTCTCTTCCTACTGTCTATGTTTCGAACCACTCCTGTGACACTAGTTATAGATTCCGATGCTTCACGTCAGGTTTACTGTATCCCTCTGACCTTCTTATTGACGATGAAACATAGAAATTGCATCGGAATTAAATACAAAAGGTACAATGCCGACTGAAGTACAAGAAGACTGGCTCTTCCCACTGTCTAAGCTTTAAACCATTCCTGTTACACTAGTTATAGATTCCAATGCTTCACTTCAGGTTTACTGTATCCCTTGGACCTTCTTATTGACGATGAAACACAGAAATTGCATCGGAATTAAATACAAAAGGCACAATGCCGTCTTATGTACAAGAAGACTGACTCTTCTTACTGACTATGTTTTGAACCATACATCTGACACTAAGTATAGACTCTGATGCTTCACTTTAGGTTTACTGTATCCCTTGGCCATCTTATTGAGGATGAAACACAGAAATTGCATCGGAATTAAATACAAAAGGCACAATGCCGACTTAAGTACAAGAATACTGACTCTTCTTACTTTCTATGTTTTGAACCATCCCTGTGACACTAGTTATAGATTCCGATGCTTCACTCCAGGTTCACTGTATCCCTTGGACCTTCTTTTTGACGATGAAACACAGAAATTGCATCGGAATTAAATACAAGAGCCACAATGGCGACTTAAGTACAAGAAGACTGTTTCTTCTTACTGACTATGTTTTGAACCATTCATGTGACTCTAGATATAGATTCCGGTGCTTCGCTTCAGGTTTACTGTATCCCTTGGACCTTATTATTGACGATGAATCACAGAAATTGCATCGGAATTAAATAAAAAAGCCACAATGCCGACTTAAGTACTAGAAGACTCACTCTTCTTACTATGGATGTTTTGAACCATTCCTGTGACACTAGTTATAGATTCCGATGCTTCACTACAATTTAATTATATACCTTGGACCTTCTTATTTAGGATGAAATACAGAAATTGCATCGGAATTAAATAAATAAGGCACAATGCCGACTTAAGTACAAGAAGGCTGACTCTTCCTACTGTCTATGTTTTGAACCATTCCTGTGACACTAGTTATAGATTCCGATGCTTCACTTCAGGTTTACTGTATCCCTCTGACCTTCTTATTGACGATGAAACACATAAATTGCATCGGATTTAAATACAAAAGGCACAATGCCGACTTAAGTACGAGAAGACTGACTCTTCTTACTGACTATGTTTTGAACAATTCCTGTGACACTAGTTATAGATTCAGATGCTTCACTTCAGGTTTACTGTATCCCTCTGACCTTCTTATTGACGATGAAACACAGAAATTGCATCGGAATTAAATCCAAAAGGCACAGTGCCGAATTAAGTACAAGAAGACTGACTCTTCCGACTGTCTATGTTTTGAACCATTCCTGTGACACTAGTTATAGATTCCGTTGCTTCACTCCCGGTTTACTGTATCCCTTGGATCTTCTTATTGACGATGAAACACAGAAATTGCATCGGAAGTAAATACAAAAGGCACAATGCAGTATTAAGTACAAGTAGACTGACTCTTCCTACTGTCTATGTTTGAACCATTCCTGTGACACTAGTTATAGATTCCGATGCTTCACTCCCGGTTTACTGTATCCCTTGGACTTTCTTATTGACGATGAAACTCAGAAATTGCATCGGAATTAAATACAAAAGTCACAATGCCGACTTAAGTACAAGAAGACTGACTCTTCTTACTGACTATTATTTGAACCATTCCTGTGACACTAGTTATAGATTCAGATGTTCACTTCAGGTTTACTGTATCCCTCTGACCTTCTTATTGACGATGAAACACAGAAATTGCATCGGAATTAAATCCAAAAGGCACAGTGCCGAATTAAGTACAAGAAGACTGACTCTTCTTGGTGTCTATGATTTGAACCATTCCTGTGACACTAGTTTTAGATTCCGATGCTTCACTGCAGGTTTACTGTATCCCTTGGACCTTCTTATTCACGATGAAACACAGAAATTGCATCGGAATTAAATAATAAGGCACAATGCCGACTTTAGTACAAGAAGACTGACTCATCTTACTGTCTATGTTTTGAACCATTCCTGTGACACTAGTTACAGATTCCGATGCTTCACTCCCGGGTTACTGTATACCTTGGACCTTCTTATTGACGATGAAACACAGAAATTGCATCGGAATTAAATACAAAAGGCACAATGCCGACTTAAGTACAAGAAGACTGACTCTTCTTACTGACTATGCTTTGAACCATTTTTGTGACCCTAGTTATAGATTCGGATGCTTCACTTCAGGTTTACTGTATCCCTTGGACCTTCTTATTGACGATGAAACACAGCAATTGCAGCGGAATTAAATAGAGAAGGCACAATGCCGACTTAAGTACAAGAAGACTGTCTCTTCCTACTTTCTATGTTTTGTACCGTTCCTGTGACACTAGTTATGGATTCAGATGCTTCACTTCAGGTTTACTGTATCTCTCTGACCTTCTTGTTGATGATGAAACACAGAAATTGCATCGGAATTAAATACAAAATGCGCAATGCCGACTTAAGTACAAGAAGACTGACTCTTCTTACTGACTATGATTTGATTCATTCCTGTGACACTAGTTATAGAATCCGATGCTTCACTCCAGGATTACTGTATCCCTTGGACCTTCTTATGGACGATGAAACACAGATATTGCATCGGAATTAAATACAAAAGGCACAATGCCGACTTAAGTACAAGAAGACCGACTCTTCTTACTGACTATGCTTTGAACCATTCCTGTGACACTAGTTATAGATTCCGATGCTTAACTCCCGGTTTACTGTATCCCTTGGACCTTCTTATTGAGGATGAAAGACAACAATTGCATCGGAATTAAATACATAAGGCACATTGCTGACTTAAGTACAAGAACACTGACTCTTCCTAGAGTCTATGTTTTGAACCATTCCTGTGACACTAGTTATAGATTCCGATGCTTCACTCCAGGTTTACTGTATCCCTTGTAACTCCTTATTGACAATGAAACATAGAAATTGCATCGGAATTAAATACAAAAGGCACAATGCTGACTTAAGTACAAGAAGACTGACTCTTCGTATTGACTATGTTTTGAACCATTCCTGTAACACTAGATATAGATTCCTGTGCCTCTTTTCAGGTTTACTGTATCCCTTGGACCTTCTTATTGTCGAGGAAACACAGAAATTGCATCGGAATTAAATACAAAAGTCACAATGCCGACTTCAGTACAAGAATACTGACTCTTATTACTGTCTATGTTTTGAACCATCCCTGTGTCACTAGTTATTGATTCCGATGCTTCACTCCAGGTTTTCTGTATCCCTTGGACCTTCTTATTGACGATGAAACACAGAAATTGCATCGGAATGAAATACAAAAAGCACAATGGCGACTTAAGTACAAGAAGACTGACTCTTCTTACTGTCGATGTTTTGAACCATTCCTGTGACACTAGTTATAGATTCTGATGCTTCACTTCAGGTTTACTGTATCCCTTGAACCTTCTTAATGACGATGAAACACAGAAATTGCATCGGAATTGAATACAAAAGGCACAATGCCGACTTAAGTACAAGAAGACTGACTCTTCTTACTGACTATGTTTTGAACCATTCCTGTGACACTAGTTATAGATTCCGATGCTTGACTTCAGATTTACTGTATCCCTCTGACCTTCTTATTGACGATGAAACACAGAAATTGCATCGGAATTAATTACTAAAGGCACAATGCCGAATTGAGAACAAGAAGACTGACACTTCTTACTGTCGATGTTTTGAACCATTGCTGTGACACTAGTTATAGATTCCGATGGTACACTACAGGTTTACTATATCCCTTGGACCTTCTTATTGACGATGAAACACAGAAATTGCATAGGATTTAAATAGAAAAGGCACAATGCCGAATTAAGTACAAGAAGACTGTCTCTTCCTACTGTCTATGTTTTGAACCACTCCTGTGACACTAGTTATAGATTCCGATGCTTCACGTCAGGTTTACTGTATCCCTCTGACCCTCTTATTGATGATGAAACAAAGAAATTGCATCGGAATTAAATACAAAAGGTACAATGCCGACTGAAGTACAAGAAAACTGACTCTTCCCACTGTCTAAGCTTTAAACCATTCCTGTTACACTAGTTATAGATTCCAATGCTTCACGTCAGGTTTACTGTATCCCTTGGACCTTCTTATTGACGATGAAACACAGAAATTGCATCGGAATTAAATACAAAAGGCACAATGCCGTCTTATGTACAAGAAGACTGACTCTTCTTACTGACTATGTTTTGAACCATACCTGTGACACTAAGTATAGAATCTGATGCTTCACGTCAGGTTTACTGTATCCCTTGGACCTTCTTATTGACGATGAAACACAGAAATTGCATCGGAATTAAATACAAAAGGCACAATGCCGTCTTATGTACAAGAAGACTGACTCTTCTTACTGACTTTGTTTTGAACCATTCATGTGACACTAGATATAGATTCCGGTGCTTCGCTTCAGGTTTACTGTATCCCTTGGACCTTCTTATTGACGATGAATCACAGAAATTGCATCGGAATTAAATAAAAAAGCCACAATGCCGACTTAAGTACTAGAAGACTCACTCTTCTCACTATGTATGTTTTGAACCATTCCTGTGACACTAGTTATAGATTCCGATGCTTCACTACAATTTTATTATATACCTTGGACCTTCTTATTTAGGATGAAATACAGAAATTGCATCGGAATTAAATAAAAAAGGCACAATGCCGACTTAAGTACAAGAAGACTGACTCTTCCTACTGTCTATGTTTTGAACCATTCCTGTGACACTAGTTATAGATTCCGATGCTTCACTTCAGGTTTACTGTATCCCTCTGACCTTCTTATTGACGATGAAACACAGAAATTGCATCGGAATTAAACACAAAAGGCACAATGCCGACTTAAGTACAAGAAGACTGACTCCTCTTACTGACTATGTTTTGAACAATTCCTGTGACACTAGTTATAGATTCAGATGCTTCACTTCAGGTTTACTGTATCCCTCTGACCTTCTTATTGACGATGAAACACAGAAATTGCATCGGAATTAAATCCAAAAGGCACAGTGCCGAATTAAGTACAAGAAGACTGACTCTTCCGACTGTCTATGTTTTGAACCATTCCTGTGACACTAGTTATAAATTCCGATGCTTCACTCCCGGTTTACTGTATCCCTTGGATCTTCTTATTGACGATGAAACACAGAAATTGCATCGGAAGTAAATAGAAAAGGCACAATGCAGTATTAAGTACAAGAAGACTGACTCTTCCTACTGTCTATGTTTCAACCATTCCTGTGACACTAGTTATAGATTCCGATGCTTCACTCCCGGTTTACTGTATCCCTTGGACCTTCTTATTGACGATGAAACACAGAAATTGCATCGGAATTAAATACAAAAGTCACAATGCCGACTTAAGTACAAGAAGACTGACTCTTCTTACTGACTATTATTTGAACCATTCCTGTGACACTAGTAATAGATTCAGATGTTCACTTGAGGTTTACTGTATCCCTCTGACCTTCTTATTGACGATGAAACACAGAAATTGCATCGGAATTAAATCCAAAAGGCACAGTGCCGAATTAAGTACAAGAAGACTGACTCTTCTTAGTGTCTATGATTTGAACCATTCCTGTGACACTAGTTTTAGATTCCGATGCTTCACTGCAGGTTTACTGTATCCCTTGGACCTTCTAATTGACGATGAAACACAGATATTGCATCGGAATTAAATACAAAAGGCACAATGCCGACTTAAGTACAAGAAGACTGACTCTTCTTACTGACTATGTTTTGAACAATTCCTGTGACACTAGTTATAGATTCAGATGCTTCACTTCAGGTTTACTGTATCCCTCTGACTTTCTTGTTGACGATGAAACACAGAAATTGCATCGGAATTAAATACAAAATGCGCAATGCCGACTTAAGTACAAGAAGACTGACTCTTCTTACTGACTATGTTTTGATTCATTCCTGTGACACTAGTTATAGAATCCGATGCTTCACTCTAGGATTACTGTATCCCTTGGACCTTCTTATTGACGATGAAACACAGATATTGCATCGGAATTAAATACAAAAGGCGCATTGCTGACTTAAGTACAAGAACACTGACTCTTCCTAGAGTCTATGTTTTGAACCATTCCTGTGACACTAGTTATAGATTCCGATGCTTCACTCCAGGTTTACTGTATCCCTTGGAACTCCTTATTGACAATGAAACATAGAAATTGCATCGGAATTAAATACAAAAGGCACAATGCTGACTTAAGTACAAGAAGACTGACTCTTCGTATTGACTATGTTTTGAACCATTCCTGTAACACTAGATATTGATTCCGGTGCCTCACTTCAGGTTTACTGTATCCCTTGGACCTTCTTATTGACGAGGAAACACAGAAATTGCATCGGAATTAAATACAAAAGGCACAATGCCGACTTCAGTACAAGAATACTGACTCTTATTACTGTCTATGTTTTGAACCATCCCTGTGTCACTAGTTATAGATTCGGATGCTTCACTTCAGGTTTACTGTATCCCTTGGACCTTCTTAATGACGATGAAACACAGAAATTGCATCGGAATTGAATACAAAAGGCACAATGCCGACTTAAGTACAAGAAGACTGACTCTTCTTACTGACTATGATTTGAACCATTCCTGTGACACTAGTTATAGATTCCGATGCTTGACTTCAGATTTACTGTATCCCTCTGACCTTCTTATTGACGATGAAACACAGAAATTGTATCGGAATTAATTACTAAAGGCACAATGCCGAATTAAGTACAAGAAGACTGACACTTCTTACTGTCGATGTTTTGAACCATTCCTGTGACACTAGTTATAGATTCCGATGCTACACTACAGGTTTACTATATCCCTTGGACCTTCTTATTGACGATGAGACACAGAAATTGCATAGGATTTAAATAGAAAAGGCACAATGCCGACTTAAGTACAAGAAGACTGTCTCTTCCTACTGTCTATGTTTTGAACCACTCCTGTGACACTAGTTATAGATTCCGATGCTTCACGTCAGGTTTACTGTATCCCTCTGACCTTCTTATTGACGATGAAACATAGAAATTGCATCGGAATTAAATACAAATGGTACAATGCCGACTGAAGTACAAGAAGACTGACTCTTCCCACTGTCTAAGCTTTAAACCATTCCTGATACACTAGTTATAGATTCCAATGCTTCACTTCAGGTTTACTGTATCCCTTGTACCTTCTTATTGACGATGAAACACAGAAATTGCATCGGAATTAAATACAAAAGGCACAATGCCGACTTAAGTACAAGTACACTGACTCTTCTTACTTTCTATGTTTTGAACCATCCCTGTGACACTAGTTATAGATTCCGATGCTTCACTCCAGGTTTACTGTATCCGTTGGACCTTCTTTTTGACGATGAAACACAGAAATTGCATCGGAATTAAATACAAAAGCCACAATGGCGACTTAAGTACAAGAAGACTGTTTCTTCTTACTGACTATGTTTTGAACCATTCATGTGACACTAGTTATAGATTCCGGTGCTTCGCTTCAGGTTTACTGTATCCCTTGGACCTTCTTATTGACGATGAATCACAGAAATTGCATCGGAATTAAATGAAAAAGGCACAATGCCGACTTAAGTACTAGAAGACTCACTCTTCTTACTATGTATGTTTTGAACCATTCCTGTGACACTAGTTATAGATTCCGATGCTTCACTACAATCTTATTATATACCTTGGACCTTCTTATTTAGGATGAAATACAGAAATTGCATCGGAATTAAATAAAAAAGGCACAATGCCGACTTAAGTACAAGAGGACTGACTCTTCCTACTGTCTATGTTTTGGACCATTCCTGTGACACTAGTTATAGATTCCGATGCTTCACTTCAGGTTTACTGTATCCCTCTGACCTTCTTATTGACGATGAAACATAGAAATTGCATCGGAATTAAATACAAAAGGCACAATGCCGACTTAAGTACAAGAAAAACTGACTCTTCCCACTGTCTATGCTTTGAACCATTACTGTGACACTAGTTATAGATTCCGATGCTTCACTTCAGGTTTACTGTATCCCTTGGACCTTCTTATTGACGATGAAACACAGAAATTGCATCGGAATTAAATACAAAAGGCACAATGCCGACTTAAGTACAAGAAGCCTGACTCTTCTTACTGACTAAGCTTTGAACCATTCCTGTGACACTAGTTATAGGTTCCGATGCTTCACTTCAGGTTTACTGTATCCCTTGGACCTTCTTATTGACGAGGAAACACAGAAATTGCATCGGAATTAAATACAAAAGGCACAATGCCGACTTCAGTACAAGAATACTGACTCTCATTACTGTCTATGTTTTGAACCATCCCTGTGTCACTAGTTATTGATTCCGATGCTTCACTCCAGGTTTTCTGTATCCCTTGGACCTTCTTATTGACGATGAAACACAGAAATTGCATCGGAATGAAATACAAAAAGCACAATGGCGACTTAAGTAAAAGAAGACTGACTCTTCTTACTGACTATGATTTGAACCATTCCTGTGACACTAGTTATAGATTCCGATGCTTGACTTCAGATTTACTGTATCCCTCTGACCTTCTTATTGACGATGAAACACAGAAATTGCATCGGAATTAATTACTAAAGGCACAATGTCGACTTAAGTACAAGAAGACTGACTCTTCTTCTGTCTATGTTTTGAACCATTCCTGTGACACTAGTTATAAATTTCGATGCTTCACTTCAGGTTTACTGTATCCCTTGGACCTTCTTGTTGACGATGAAACACAGATATTGCATCGGAATTAAATACAAAAGGCACAATGCCGACTTAAGTACAAGAAGACTGACTCTTCTTACTGACTATGTTTTGAACAATTCCTGTGACACTAGTTATAGATTCAGATGCTTCACTTCAGGTTTACTGTATCCCTCTGACCTTCTTGTTGACGATGAAACACAGAAATTGCATCGGAATTAAATACAAAATGCGCAATGCCGACTTAAGTACAAGAAGACTGACTCTTCTTACTGACTATGTTTTGATTCATTCCTGTGACACTAGTTATAGAATCCGATGCTTCACTCTAGGATTACTGTATCCCTTGGACCTTCTTATTGACGATGAAACACAGATATTGCATCGGAATTAAATACAAAAGGCACAATGCCGACTTAAGTACAAGAAGACTGACTCTTCTTACTGACTATGCTTTGAACCATTCCTGTGACACTAGTTATAGATTCCGATGCTTAACTCCCGGTTTACTGTATCCCTTGGACCTTCTTATTGAGGATGAAAGACAAAAATTGCATCGGAATTAAATACAAAAGGCACATTGCTGACTTAAGTACAAGAACACTGACTCTTCCTAGAGTCTATGTTTTGAACCATTCCTGTGACACTAGTTATAGATTCCGATGCTTCACTCCAGGTTTACTGTATCCCTTGGAACTCCTTATTGACAATGAAACATAGAAATTGCATCGGAATTAAATACAAAAGGCACAATGCTGACTTAAGTACAAGAAGACTGACTCTTCGTATTGACTATGTTTTGAACCATTCCTGTAACACTAGATATAGATTCCGGTGCCTCACTTCAGGTTTACTGTATCCCTTGGACCTTCTTATTGACGAGGAAACACAGAAATTGCATCGGAATTAAATACAAAAGGCACAATGCCGACTTCAGTACAAGAATACTGACTCTTATTACTGTCTATGTTTTGAACCATCCCTGTGTCACTAGTTATAGATTCGGATGCTTCACTTCAGGTTTACTGTATCCCTTGGACCTTCTTAATGACGATGAAACACAGAAATTGCATCGGAATTGAATACAAAAGGCACAATGCCGACTTAAGTACAAGAAGACTGACTCTTCTTACTGACTATGATTTGAACCATTCCTGTGACACTAGTTATAGATTCCGATGCTTTACTTCAGATTTACTGTATCCCTCTGACCTTCTTATTGACGATGAAACACAGAAATTGTATCGGAATTAATTACTAAAGGCACAATGCCGAATTAAGTACAAGAAGACTGACACTTCTTACTGTCGATGTTTTGAACCATTCCTGTGACACTAGTTATAGATTCCGATGCTACACTACAGGTTTACTATATCCCTTGGACCTTCTTATTGACGATGAGACACAGAAATTGCATAGGATTTAAATAGAAAAGGCACAATGCCGACTTAAGTACAAGAAGACTGTCTCTTCCTACTGTCTATGTTTTGAACCACTCCTGTGACACTAGTTATAGATTCCGATGCTTCACGTCAGGTTTACTGTATCCCTCTGACCTTCTTATTGACGATGAAACATAGAAATTGCATCGGAATTAAATACAAATGGTACAATGCCGACTGAAGTACAAGAAGACTGACTCTTCCCACTGTCTAAGCTTTAAACCATTCCTGATACACTAGTTATAGATTCCAATGCTTCACTTCAGGTTTACTGTATCCCTTGTACCTTCTTATTGACGATGAAACACAGAAATTGCATCGGAATTAAATACAAAAGGCACAATGCCGACTTAAGTACAAGTACACTGACTCTTCTTACTTTCTATGTTTTGAACCAACCCTGTGACACTAGTTATAGATTCCGATGCTTCACTCCAGGTTTACTGTATCCGTTGGACCTTCTTTTTGACGATGAAACACAGAAATTGCATCGGAATTAAATACAAAAGCCACAATGGCGACTTAAGTACAAGAAGACTGTTTCTTCTTACTGACTATGTTTTGAACCATTCATGTGACACTAGTTATAGATTCCGGTGCTTCGCTTCAGGTTTACTGTATCCCTTGGACCTTCTTATTGACGATGAATCACAGAAATTGCATCGGAATTAAATAAAAAAGGCACAATGCCGACATAAGTACTAGAAGACTCACTCTTCTTACTATGTATGTTTTGAACCATTCCTGTGACACTAGTTATAGATTCCGATGCTTCACTACAATCTTATTATATACCTTGGACCTTCTTATTTAGGATGAAATACAGAAATTGCATCGGAATTTAATTAAAAAAGGCACAATGCCGACTTAAGTACAAGAGGACTGACTCTTCCTACTGTCTATGTTTTGGACCATTCCTGTGACACTAGTTATAGATTCCGATGCTTCACTTCAGGTTTACTGTATCCCTCTGACCTTCTTATTGACGATGAAACATAGAAATTGCATCGGAATTAAATACAAAAGGCACAATGCCGACTTAAGTACAAGAAAAACTGACTCTTCCCACTGTCTATGCTTTGAACCATTCCTGTGACACTAGTTATAGATTCCGATGCTTCACTTCAGGTTTACTGTATCCCTTGGACCTTCTTATTGACGATGAAACACAGAAATTGCATCGGAATTAAATACAAAAGGCACAATGCCGACTTAAGTACAAGAAGCCTGACTCTTCTTACTGACTAAGCTTTGAACCATTCCTGTGACACTAGATATAGGTTCCGATGCTTCACTTCAGGTTTACTGTATTCCTTGGACCTTCTTATTGACGAGGAAACACAGAAATTGCATCGGAATTAAATACAAAAGGCACAATGCCGACTTCAGTACAAGAATACTGACTCTCATTACTGTCTATGTTTTGAACCATCCCTGTGTCACTAGTTATTGATTCCGATGCTTCACTCCAGGTTTTCTGTATCCCTTGGACCTTCTTATTGACGATGAAACACAGAAATTGCATCGGAATGAAATACAAAAAGCACAATGGCGACTTAAGTAAAAGAAGACTGACTCTTCTTACTGACTATGATTTGAACCATTCCTGTGACACTAGTTATAGATTCCGATGCTTGACTTCAGATTTACTGTATCCCTCTGACCTTCTTATTGACGATGAAACACAGAAATTGCATCGGAATTAATTACTAAAGGCACAATGTCGACTTAAGTACAAGAAGACTGACACTTCTTACTGTCGATGTTTTGAACCATTCCTGTGACACTAGTTATAGATTCTGATGCTTCACTTCAGGTTTACTGCATCCCTTGGACCGTCTTAATGACGATGAAACACAGAAATTGCATCGGAATTGAATACAAAAGGCACAATGCCGACTTAAGTACAAGAAGATTGACTCTTCTTACTGACTATGTTTTGAACCATTCCTGTGACACTAGTTATAGATTTCGATGCTTGACTTCAGATTTACTGTATCCCTCTGACCTTCTTATTGACGATGAAACACAGAAATTGCATCGGAATTAATTACTAAAGGCACAATGCCGAATTAAGAACAAGAAGACTGACACTTCTTACTGTCGATGTTTTGAACCATTCCTGTGACACTAGTTATAGATTCCGATGGTACACTACAGGTTTACTATATCCCTTGGACCTTCTTGTTGACGATGAAACACAGAAATTGCATAGGATTTAAATAGAAAAGGCACAATGCCGAATTAAGTACAAGAAGACTGTCTCTTCCTACTGTCTATGTTTTTAACCACTCCTGTGACACTAGTTATAGATTCCGATGCTTCACGTCAGGTTTACTGTATCCCTCTGACCCTCTTATTGACGATGAAACATAGAAATTGCATCGGAATTAAATAAAAAGGTACAATGCCGACTGAAGTACAAGAAGACTGACTCTTCCCACTGTCTAAGCTTTAAACCATTCCTGTTACACTAGTTATAAATTCCAATGCTTCACGTCAGGTTTACTGTATCCCTTGGACCTTCTTATTGACGATGAAACACAGATATTGCATCGGAATTAAATACAAAAGGCACAATGCCGTCTTATGTACAAGAAGACTGACTCTTCTTACTGACTATGTTTTGAACCATACCTGTGACACTAAGTATAGACTCTGATGCTTCACGTCAGGTTTACTGTATCCGTTGGACCTTCTTATTGACGATGAAACACAGAAATTGCATCGGAATTAAATACAAAAGGCACAATGCCGTCTTATGTACAAGAAGACTGACTCTTCTTACTGACTTTGTTTTGAACCATTCATGTGACACTAGATATAGATTCCGGTGCTTCGCTTCAGGTTTACTGTATCCCTTGGACCTTCTTATTGACGATGAATCACAGAAATTGCATTGGAATTAAATAAAAAAGCCACAATGCCGACTTAAGTACTAGAAGACTCACTCTTCTTACTATGTATGTTTTGAACCATTCCTGTGACAGTAGTTATAGATTCCGATGCTTCACTACAATTTTATTATATACCTTGGACCTTCTTATTTAGGATGAAATACAGAAATTGCATCGGAATTAAATAAAAAAGGCACAATGCCGACTTAAGTACAAGAAGACTGACTCTTCCTACTGTCTATGTTTTGAACCATTCCTGTGACACTAGTTATAGATTCCGATGCTTCACTTCAGGTTTACTGTATCCCTCTGACCTTCTTATTGACGATGAAACACAGAAATTGCATCGGAATTAAATACAAAAGGCACAATGCCGACTTAAGTACAAGAAGACTGACTCTTCTTACTGACTATGTTTTGAACAATTCCTGTGACACTAGTTATAGATTCAGATGCTTCACTTCAGGTTTACTGCATCCCTCTGACCTTCTTATGGACGATGAAACACAGAAATTGCATCGGAATTAAATCCAAAAGGTACAGTGCCGAATTAAGTACAAGAAGACTGACTCTTCCGACTGTCTATGTTTTGAAGCATTCCTGTGACACTAGTTATAGATTCCGATGCTTCACTCCCGGTTTACTGTATCCCTTGGATCTTCTTATTGACGATGAAACACAGATATTGCATCGGAATTAAATACAAAAGGCACAATGCCGACTTAAGTACAAGAAGACTGACTCTTCTTACTGACTATGCTTTGAACCATTCCTGTGACACTAGTTATAGATTCCGATGCTTAACTCCCGGTTTACTGTATCCCTTGGACCTTCTTATTGAGGATGAAAGACAAAAATTGCATCGGAATTAAATACAAAAGGCACATTGCTGACTTAAGTACAAGAACACTGACTCTTCCTAGAGTCTATGTTTTGAACCATTCCTGTGACACTAGTTATAGATTCCGATGCTTTACTCCAGGTTTACTGTATCCCTTGGAACTCCTTATTGACAATGAAACATAGAAATTGCATCGGAATTAAATACAAAAGGCACAATGCTGACTTAAGTACAAGAAGACTGACTCTTCGTATTGACTATGTTTTGAACCATTCCTATAACACTAGATATAGATTCCGGTGCCTCACTTCAGGTTTACTGTATCCCTTGGACCTTCTTATTGACGAGGAAACACAGAAATTGCATCGGAATTAAATACAAAAGGCACAATGCCGACTTCAGTACAAGAATACTGACTCTTATTACTGTCTCTGTTTTGAACCATCCCTGTGTCACTAGTTATAGATTCGGATGCTTCACTTCAGGTTTACTGTATCCCTTGGACCTTCTTAATGACGATGAAACACAGAAATTGCATCGGAATTGAATACAAAAGGCACTATGCCGACTTAAGTACAAGAAGACTGACTCTTCTTACTGACTATGATTTGAACCATTCCTGTGACACTAGTTATAGATTCCGATGCTTGACTTCAGATTTACTGTATCCCTCTGACCTTCTTATTGACGATGAAACACAGAAATTGTATCGGAATTAATTACTAAAGGCACAATGCCGAATTAAGTACAAGAAGACTGACACTTCTTACTGTCGATGTTTTGAACCATTCCTGTGACACTTGTTATAGATTCCGATGCTACACTACAGGTTTACTATACCCCCTTGGACCTTCTTATTGACGATGAGACACAGAAATTGCATAGGATTTAAATAGAAAAGGCACAATGCCGACTTAAGTACAAGAAGACTGTCTCTTCCTATTGTCTATGTTTTGAACCACTCCTGTGACACTAGTTATAGATTCCGATGCTTCACGTCAGGTTTACTGTATCCCTCTGACCTTCTTATTGACGATGAAACATAGATATTGCATCGGAATTAAATACAAATGGTACAATGCCGACTGAAGTACAAGAAGACTGACTCTTCCCACTGTCTAAGCTTTAAACCATTCCTGTTACACTAGTTATAGATTCCAATGCTTCACTTCAGGTTTACTGTATCCCTTGGACCTTCTTATTGACGATGAAACACAGATATTGCATCGGAATTAAATACAAAAGGCACAATGCCGTCTTATGTACAAGAAGACTGACTCTTCTTACTGACTATGTTTTGAACCATACCTGTGACACTAAGTATAGACTCTGATGCTTCACGTCAGGTTTACTGTATCCGTTGGACCTTCTTATTGACGATGAAACACAGAAATTGCATCGGAATTAAATACAAAAGGCACAATGCCGTCTTATGTACAAGAAGACTGACTCTTCTTACTGACTTTGTTTTGAACCATTCATGTGACACTAGATATAGATTCCGGTGCTTCGCTTCAGGTTTACTGTATCCCTTGGACCTTCTTTTTGACGATGAATCACAGAAATTGCATTGGAATTAAATAAAAAAGCCACAATGCCGACTTAAGTACTAGAAGACTGACTCTTCCTACTGTCTATGTTTTGAACCATTCCTGTGACACTAGTTATAGATTCCGATGCTTCACTACAATTTAATTATATACCTTGGACCTTCTTATTTAGGATGAAATACAGAAATTGCATCGGAATTAAATAAAAAAGGCACAATGCCGACTTAAGTACAAGAAGACTGACTCTTCCTACTGTCTATGTTTTGAACCATTCCTGTGACACTAGTTATAGATTCCGATGCTTCACTTCAGGTTTACTGTATCCCTCTGACCTTCTTATTGACGATGAAACCCAGAAATTGCATCGGAATTAAATACAAAAGGCACAATGCCGACTTAAGTACAAGAAGACTGACTCTTCTTACTGACTATGTTTTGAACAATTCCTGTGACACTAGTTATAGATTCAGATGCTTCACTTCAGGTTTACTGTATCCCTCTGACCTTCTTATGGACTATGAAACACAGAAATTGCATCGGAATTAAATCCAAAAGGCACAGTGCCGAATTAAGTACAAGAAGACTGACTCTTCCGACTGTCTATGTTTTGAACCATTCCTGTGACACTAGTTATAGATTCCGATGCTTCACTCCCGGTTTACTGTATCCCTTGGATCTTCTTATTGACGATGAAACACAGAAAATGCATCGGAAGTAAATAGAAAAGGCACAATGCAGTATTAAGTACAAGAAGACAGACTCTTCCTACTGTCTATGTTTGAACCATTCCTGTGACACTAGTTATAGATTCCGATGCTTCACTCCCGGTTTACTGTATCCCTTGGACCTTCTTATTGACGATGAAACACAGAAATTGCATCGGAATTAAATACAAAAGTCACAATGCCGACTTAAGTACAAGAAGACTTACTCTTCTTACCGACTATTATTTGAACCATTCCTGTGACACTAGTAATAGATTCAGATGTTCACTTCAGGTTTACTGTATCCCTCTGACCTTCTTATTGACGATGAAACACAGAAATTGCATCGGAATTAAATCCAAAAGGCACAGTGCCGAATTAAGTACAAGAAGATTGACTCTTCTTAGTGTCTATGATTTGAACCATTCCTGTGACACTAGTTTTAGATTCCGATGCTTCACTGCAGGTTTACTGTATCCCTTGGACCTTCTTATTGACGATGAAACACAGAAATTGCATCGGAATTAAATAATAAGGCACAATGCCGACATTAGTACAAGAAGACTGACTCATCTTACTGTCTATGTTTTGAACCATTCCTGTGACACTAGTTACAGATTCCGATGCTTCACTCCCGGTTTACTGTATACCTTGGACCATCTTATTGACGATGAAACACAGAAATTGCATCGGAATTAAATACAAAAGCACAATGCCGACTTAAGTACAAGAAGACTGACTCTTCTTACTGACTATGCTTTGAACCATTCCTGTGACCCTAGTTATAGATTCGGATGCTTCACTTCAGGTTTACTGTATCCCTTGGACCTTCTTATTGACGATGAAACACAGCAATTGCATCGGAATTAAATAGAGAAGGCACAATGCCGACTTAAGTACAAGAAGACTGTCTCTTCCTACTTTCTATGTTTTGTACCGTTCCTGTGACACTAGTTATCGATTCGGATGCATCACTTCAGGTTTACTGTATCCCTCTGACCTTCTCATTGACGATGAAACACAGAAATTGCAACGGAATTAAATACAAAAGGGGCAATGCCGACTTAAGTACAAGAAGACTGACTCTTCTTCTGTCTATGTTTTGAACCATTCCTGTGACACTAGTTATAAATTTCGATGCTTCACTTCAGGTTTACTGTATCCCTTGGACCTTCTTATTGACGATGAAACACAGATATTGCATCGGAATTAAATACAAAAGGCACAATGCCGACTTAAGTACAAGAAGACTGACTCTTCTTACTGACTATGTTTTGAACAATTCCTGTGACACTAGTTATAGATTCAGATGCTTCACTTCAGGTTTACTGTATCCCTCTGACCTTCTTGTTGACGATGAAACACAGAAATTGCATCGGAATTAAATACAAAATGCGCAATGCCGACTTAAGTACAAGAAGACTGACTCTTCTTACTGACTATGTTTTGATTCATTCCTGTGACACTAGTTATAGAATCCGATGCTTCACTCCAGGATTACTGTATCCCTTGGACCTTCTTATTGACGATGAAACACAGATATTGCATCGGAATTAAATACAAAAGGCACAATGCCGACTTAAGTACAAGAAGACTGACTCTTCTTACTGACTATGCTTTGAACCATTCCTGTGACACTAGTTATAGATTCCGATGCTTAACTCCCGGTTTACTGTATCCCTTGGACCTTCTTATTGAGGATGAAAGACAAAAATTGCATCGGAATTAAATACAAAAGGCACATTGCTGACTTAAGTACAAGAACACTGACTCTTCCTAGAGTCTATGTTTTGAACCATTCCTGTGACACTAGTTATAGATTCCGATGCTTCACTCGAGGTTTACTGTATCCCTTGGAACTCCTTATTGACAATGAAACATAGAAATTGCATCGGAATTAAATACAAAAGGCACAATGCTGACTTAAGTACAAGAAGACTGACTCTTCGTATTGACTATGTTTTGAACCATTCCTGTAACACTAGATATAGATTCCGGTACCTCACTTCAGGTTTACTGTATCCCTTGGACCTTCTTATTGACGAGGAAACACAGAAATTGCATCGGAATTAAATACAAAAGGCACAATGCCGACTTCAGTACAAGAATACTGACTCTTATTACTGTCTATGTTTTGAACCATCCCTGTGTCACTAGTTATTGATTCCGATGCTTCACTTCAGGTTTACTGAATGCGTTGGACCTTCTTTTTGACGATGAAACACAGAAATTGCATCGGAATTAAATACAAAGGCCACAATGGCGACTTAAGTACAAGAAGACTGTTTCTTCTTACTGACTATGTTTTGAACCATTCATGTGACACTAGTTATAGATTCCGGTGCTTCGCTTCAGGTTTACTGTATCCCTTGGACCTTCTTATTGACGATGAATCACAGAAATTGCATCGGAATTAAATAAAAAAGGCACAATGCCGACTTAAGTACTAGAAGACTCACTCTTCTTATTATGTATGTTTTGAACCATTCCTGTGACACTAGTTATAGATTCCGATGCTTCACTACAATCTTATTATATACCTTGGACCTTCTTATTTAGGATGAAATACAGAAATTGCATCGGAATTAAATAAAAAAGGCACAATGCCGACTTAAGTACAAGAAGACTGACTCTTCCTACTGTCTATGTTTTGGACCATTCCTGTGACACTAGTTATAGATTCCGATGCTTCACTTCAGGTTTACTGTATCCCTCTGACCTTCTTATTGACGATGAAACATAGAAATTGCATCGGAATTAAATACAAAAGGCACAATGCCGACTTAAGTACAAGAAAAACTGACTCTTCCCACTGTCTATGTTTTGAACCATTCCTGTGACACTAGTTATAGATTCCGATGCTTCACTTCAGGTTTACTGTATCCCTTGGACCTTCTTATTGACGATGAAACACAGAAATTGCATCGGAATTAAATACAAAAGGCACAATGCCGACTTAAGTACAAGAAGCCTGACTCTTCTTACTGACTAAGCTTTGAACCATTCCTGTGACACTAGATACAGATTCCGATGCTTCACTTCAGGTTTACTGTATCCCTTGGACCTTCTTATTGACGATGAAACACAGCAATTGCATCGGAATTAAATAGAGAAGGCACAATGCCGACTTAAGTAAAAGAAGACCGACTCTTCTTCTGTCTATGTTTCGAACCATTCCTGTGACACTTGTTATAGATTCCGATGCTTCACTCCAGGTTTACTATATACCTTGGACCTTCTTATTTACGATGAAATACAGAAATTGCATCGGAATTAAATAAAAAAGGCACAATGCCGACTTAAGTACAAGAACACTGACTCTTCCTAGAGTCTATGTTTTGAACCATTCCTGTGACACTAGTTATAGATTCCGAAGCTTCACTTCAGGTTTACTGTATACCACTGACCTTCGTATTGACGATGAAACACAGAAATTGCATCGGAATTAAATACAAAAGGCACAATGCCGACTTAAGTACAAAAAGACTGACTCTTCCCACTGTCTATGTTTTGAACCATTCCTGTGACACTAGTTATAGATTCCGATGCTTCACCTCAGGTTTTCTGTATCCCTTGGACCTTCTTATTGACGATGAAACACAGAAATTGCTTCGGAATTAAATACAAAAGCACAATGCCGACTTAAGTACAAGAAGACTGTCTCTTCTTAACGACTATGTTTTGAACCACTCCTGTGGCACTAGTTATAGACTCTGATGCTTCACTTCAGGTTTACTGTATCCCTTGAACGTTCTTATTGGAGACGAAACACAGAAATAGCATCGGAATGAAATACAAAAGGCACAATGCCGACTGAAGTGCAAGAATACTGACTCTTCTTATTGTCTATGTTTTGAAGCATCCCTGTGACACTTGTTATAGATTCCGAAGCTTCACTCCAGGTTTACTGTATACCGTCGACCTTCTTATTGACGATGAAACACAGAAATTGCATCGGAATTACATACAAAAGGCACAATGCCGACTTTAGTACAAGAAGACTGGCTCTTCTTACTGACTATGTTTTGAACCCTTCCTGTGACACTAGTTATAGATTCCGATGATTCACTTCAGATTTACTGTATCCCTCTGACGTTCTTATTGACGATGAAACACAGAAATTGGGTCGGTATTAAATACAAAAGGCACAATGCCGAATTAAGTACAAGAAGACTGACTCTTCTTACTGTCTATGTTTTGAACCATTCCTGTGACACTAGTAATAGATTCCGATGCTTCACTCTAGGTTTACTGCATCCCTCGTACTTTCTTATTGACGATGAAACACAGAAATTGCATCGGAATTAATAAATAAGGCACAATGCCGACTTAAGTACAAGAAGCCTGACCTTTCTTACTGACTATAATTTGAACCATTCCTGTGACACTAGTTATAGATTCCGGTGCTTCACTTCAGGTTTACTGTATCCCTTGGACCTTCTTATTGACGATGAAACACAGAAATTGCATAGGAATTAAATACAAAAGGCACAATGCCGACTTACGTACAACAAGACTGACTCTTCTTACTGACAATGTTTTGAACCATTCCTGTGACACTAGTTATAGATTCCGATGCTTCACTTGAGGTTTACTGTATCCCTCTGACCTTCTTATTGACGATGAAACACAGAAATTTCATCGGAATTAAATACAAAAGGCACAATGCCGAATGAAGTACAAGAAGACTGACTCTTCTTACTGTCTATGTTTTGAACCA
The DNA here is from genome assembly GCF_021461385.2 of Schistocerca piceifrons. Taxonomy (NCBI): domain Eukaryota; kingdom Metazoa; phylum Arthropoda; class Insecta; order Orthoptera; family Acrididae; genus Schistocerca; species Schistocerca piceifrons. The sequence continues at coordinate 9,070,173 of NW_025727396.1, read as the reverse complement.
TTCATGTGACACTAGTTATAGATTCTGATGTTTCACTCCAGGTTTACTGTATCCCTTGGACCTTCTTATTGACGATGAAACACAGAAATTGCATCGGAATTAAATACAAAGGGCACAATGCCGACTTAAGTACAAGAAGACCGACTCTTCTTACTGACTATGTTTTGAACCATTCATGTGACACTAGTTATAGATTACGGTGCTTCCCTTCAGGTTCACTGTATCCCTTGGACCTTCTTATTGACGATGAAACACAGAAATTGCATCGGAATTAAATACGAAAGGCACAATGCCGACTTAGTACAAGAAGACTGACTCTTCTTACTGACTATGTTTTGAACCATTCCTGTACCACTAGTTATAGATTCTGATGCTTCACTTCAGGTTTACTGTATCCCTTGAACCTTCTTATTGACGATGAAACACAGAAATAGCATCGGAATTAAATACAAAAGGCACAATGCCGACTTAAGTACAAGAACACTGACTCTTCTTACTGACTATGTTTTGAACCATTCCTGTGACACTAGTTATAGATTCCGATGCTTCTCTTCAGATTTACTGTATCCCTCTGACCATCATATTGACGATGAAACACAGAAATTGCATCGGAATTAAATACAAAAGGCACAATGCCGACATAAGTACAAGAAGACTGACTGTTCTTACTGACTATAATTTGAACCATTCCTGTGACACTAGTTATAGATTCCGGTGCTTCACTTCAGGTTTACTGTATCCCTTGGACCTTCTTATTGACGATGAAACACAGAAATTGCATCGGAATTAAATACAAAAGGCACAATGCCGACTTACGTACAACAAGACTGACTCTTCATACTGACAATGTTTTGAACCATTCCTGTGACACTAGTTATAGATTCCGATGCTTCACTTGAGGTTTACTGTATCCCTCTGACCTTCTTATTGACGATGAAAGACAGAAATTTCATCGGAATTAAATACAAAAGGCACAATGCCGAATGAAGTACAAGAAGACTGACTCTTCTTACTGTCTATGTTTTGAACCATTCATGTGACACTAGTTATAGATTCTGATGTTTCACTCCAGGTTTACTGTATCCCTTGGACCTTCTTATTGACGATGAAACACAGAAATTGCATCGGAATTAAATACAAAGGGCACAATGCCGACTTAGTACAAGAAGACTGTGCTCTTCTTACTGACTATGTTTTGAACCATTCCTGTACCACTAGTTATAGATTCTGATGCTTCACTTCAGGTTTACTGTATCCCTTGGACCTTCTTATTGACGATGAAACACAGAAATTGCATCGGAATTAAATACAAAAGGCACAATGCCGACTTAAGTACAAGAACACTGACTCTTCTTACTGACTATGTTTTGAACCATTCCTGTGACACTAGTTATAGATTCCGATGCTTCACTTCAGATTTACTGTATCCCTCTGACCATCATATTGACGACGAAACACAGAAATTGCATTGGAATTAAATACTAAAGGCTCAATGCCGAATTAAGTACAAGAAGACTGACTCATCTTACTGTCGATGTTTTGAACCATTCCTGTGACACTAGTTATAGATTCCGATGCTTCACTCCAGGTTTACTGTATCCCTTGGACCTTCTTATTGACGATGAAACACAGAAATTGCATCGAAATTAAATAAAAAAGGCACAATGCCGACTTAAGTACAAGAAGACTGACTCTTCTTACTGTCTATGTTTTGAACCATTCCTGTGACACAAGTTATAGATTCCGATGCTTCACTCCAGGTTTACTATATACCTTGGACCTTCTTATTTACGTTGAAATACAGAGATTGCATCGGAATTAAATAAAAAAGGCACAATGCCGACTTAAGTACAAGAACACTGACTCTTCCTAGAGTCTATGTTTTGAACCATTCCTGTGACACTAGTTATAGATTCCGATGCTTCACTTCAGGTTTACTGTATACCACTGACCTTCGTATTGACGATGAAACACAGAAATTGCATCGGAATTAAATACAAAAGGCACAATGCCGACTTAAGTACAAGAAGACTGATTCTTCCCACTGTCTATGTTTTGAACCATTCCTGTGACACTAGTTATAGATTCCGATGTTTCACCTCAGGTTTTCTGTATCCCTTGGACCTTCTTATTGACGATGAAACACAGAAATTGCTTCGGAATTAAATACAAAAGCACAATGCCGACTTAAGTACAAGTAGACTGTCTCTTCTTACTGACTATGTTTTGAACCATTCCTGTGTCACTAGATATAGATTCAGATGCTTCACTTCAGGTTTACTGTATCCCGCTGACCTTCTTATTGACGATGAAACACAGAAATTGCATCGGAATTAAATAAATAAGGCACAATGCCGACTTTATTACAAGAAGACTGACTCATCTTACTGTCTATGCTTTGAACCATTCCTGTGACACTAGTTATAGATTCCGATGCTTCACCTCAGAATTACTGTATCCCTCTGACCTTCATATTGACGATGAAACACAGAAATTGCATTGGAATTAAATACTAAAGGCTCAATGCCGAATTAAGTACAAGAAGACTGACTCGTCTTACTGTCGATGTTTTGAACCGTTCCTGTGACACTAGTTATAGATTCCGATGCTTCACTCCAGGTTTACTGTATCCGTTGGACCTTCTAATTGACGATGAAACACAGAAATTGCATCGGAATTAAATAAATAAGGCACAATGCCGACTTTAGTACAAGAAGACTGACTCTTCCCACTGTCTATGTTTTGAACCATTCCTGTGACACTAGTTATAGATTCCGATGCTTCACCTCAGGTTTTCTGTATCCCTTGGACCTTCTTATTGACGATGAAACACAGAAATTGCATCGGAATTAAATACAAAAGGCACAATGCCGACTTACGTACAACAAGACTGACTCTTCTTACTGACTATGTTTTGAACCATTCCTGTACCACTAGTTATAGATTCTGATGCTTCACTTCAGGTTTACTGTATCCCTTGGACCTTCTTATTGACGATGAAACACAGAAATTGCATCGGAAATAAATACAAAAGGCACAATGCCGACTTAAGTACAAGAACACTGACTCTTCTTACTGACTATGTTTTGAACCATTCCTGTGACACTAGTTATAGATTCCGATGCTTCACTTCAGATTTACTGTATCCCTCTGACCATCATATTGACGATGAAACACAGAAATTGCATTGGAATTAAATACTAAAGGCTCAATGCCGAATTAAGTACAAGAAGACTGACTCTTCTTACTGTCGATGTTTTGAACCATTCCTGTGACACTAGTTATAGACTCCGATGCTTCACTCCAGGTTTACTGTATCCGTTGGACCTTCTTTTTGACGATGAAACACAGAAATTGCATCGGAATTAAATACAAAAGCCACAATGGCGACTTAAGTACAAGAAGACTGTTTCTTCCTACTGTCTATGTTTTGAACCATTCCTGTGACACTAGTTGTAGATTCCGATGCTTCACTACAAATTTACTGTATCCCTCTGACCTTCATATTGACGATGAAGCACAGAAATTGCATCGGAATTGAATGAAAAGGCACAATGCCGACTTAAGTACAACAAGACTGACTCTTCCTACTGTCTATGTTATGAACCATTCCTGTGACACTAGTTATAGATTCCGATGCTTCACGTCAGGTTTACTGTATCCCCTGGACCTCCTTAATGACGATGAAACACAGAAATTGCATCGGAATTGAATACAAAAGGCACAATGCCGACATAAGTACAAGAAGACTGACTGTTCTTACTGACTATAATTTGAACCATTCCTGTGACACTAGTTAAAGATTCCGGTGCTTCACTTCAGGTTTACTGTATCCCTTGGACTTTCTTATTGACGATGAAACACAGAAATTGCATCGGAATTAAATACAAAAGGCACAATGCCGACTTACGTACAACAAGACTGACTCTTCTTACTGACAATGTTTTGAACCATTCCTGTGACACTAGTTATGGATTCCGATGCTTCACTTGAGGTTTACTGTATCCCTCTGACCATCTTATTGACGATGAAACACAGAGATTTCATCGGAATGAAATACAAAAGGCACAATGCCGAATGAAGTACAAGAAGACTGACTCTTCTTACTGTCTATGTTTTGAACCATTCATGTGACACTAGTTATAGATTCTGATGTTTCACTCCAGGTTTACTGTATCCCTTGGACCTTCTTATTGACGATGAAACACAGAAATTGCATCGGAATTAAATACAAAGGGCACAATGCCGACTTAGTACAAGAAGACTGTGCTCTTCTTACTGACTATGTTTTGAACCATTCCTGTACCACTAGTTATAGATTCTGATGCTTCTCTTCAGGTTTACTGTATCCCTTGGACCTTCTTATTGACGATGAAACACAGAAATTGCATCGGAATTAAATACAAAAGGCACAATGCCGACTTAAGTACAAGAACACTGACTCTTCTTACTGACTATGTTTTGAACCATTCCTGTGACACTAGTTATAGATTCCGATGCTTCACTTCAGATTTTCTGTATCCCTCTGACCATCATATTGACGATGAAACACAGAAATTGCATTGGAATTAAATACTAAAGGCTCAATGCCGAATTAAGTACAAGAAGACTGACTCTTCTTACTGTCGATGTTTTGAACCATTCCTGTGACACTAGTTATTGATTTCGATGATTCACTCCAGGTTTGCTGTATCCCTTGGACCTTCTTATTGACGATGAAACACAGAAATTGCATCGAAATTAAATAAAAAAGGCACAATGCCGACTTAAGTACAAGAAGACTGACTCTTCTTACTGTCTATGTTTGAACCATTCCTGTGACACAAGTAATAGATTCCGATGCTTCACTCCAGGTTTACTATATACCTTGGACCTTCTTATTTACGATGAAATACAGAAATTGCATCGGAATTAAATAAAAAAGGCACAATGCCGACTTAAGTACAAGAACACTGACTCTTCCTAGAGTCTATGTTTTGAACCATTCCTGTGACACTAGTTTTAGATTCCGATGCTTCACTTCAGGTTTACAGTATACCACTGACCTTCGTGTTGACGATGAAACACAGAAATTGCATCGGAATTAAATACAAAAGGCACAATGCCGACTTAAGTACAAGAAGACTGACTCTTCCCACTGTCTATGTTTTGAACCATTCCTGTGACACTAGTTATAGATTCCGATGCTTCACCTCAGGTTTTCTGTATCCCTTGGACCTTCTTATTGACGATGAAACACAGAAATTGCTTCGGAATTAAATACAAAAGCACAATGCCGACTTAAGTACAAGAAGACTGTCTCTTCTTAACGACTATGTTTGAACCACTCCTGTGGCACTATTTATAGACTCTGATGCTTCACTTCAGGTTTACTGTATCCCTTGGACGTTCTTATTGGAGACGAAACACAGAAATAGCATCGGAATTAAATACAAAGGCACAATGCCGACTTTAGTACAAGAAGACTGACTCTTCTCACTCACTATGTTTTGAACCATTCCTGTGACACTAGTTATAGACTCTGATGCTTCACTCCAGGTTTACTGTATCCGTTGGACCTTCTTTTTGACGATGAAACACAGAAATTGCATCGGAATTAAATACAAAAGCCACAAAGGCGACTTAAGTACAAGAAGACTGTTTCTTCCTACTGTCTATGTTTTGAACCATTCCTGTGACACTAGTTGTAGATTCCGATGCTTCACTACAAATTTACTGTATCCCTCTGACCTTCATATTGACGATGAAGCACAGAAATTGCATCGGAATTAAATAAAAAGGCACAATGCCGACTTAAGTACAACAAGACTGACTCTTCCTACTGTCTATGTTTTGAACCATTCCTGTGACACTAGTTATAGATTCCGATGCTTCACGTCAGGTTTACTGTATCCCTTGGACCTCCTTAATGACGATGAAACACAGAAATTGCATCGGAATTAAATACAAAAGGCACAATGCCGACATAAGTACAAGAAGACTGACTGTTCTTACTGACTATAATTTGAACCATTCCTGTGACACTAGTTATAGATTCCGGTGCTTCACTTCAGGTTTACTGTATCCCTTGGACCTTCTTATTGACGATGAAACACAGAAATTGCATCGGAATTAAATACAAAAGGCACAATGCCGACTTACGTACAACAAGACTGACTCTTCTTACTGACAATGTTTTGAACCATTCCTGTGACACTAGTTATAGATTCCGATGCTTCACTTGAAGTTTACTGTATCCCTCTGACCTTCTTATTGACGATGAAACACAGAAATTTCATCGGAATTAAATACAAAAGGCACAATGCCGAATGAAGTACAAGAAGACTGACTCTTCTTACTGTCTATGTTTTGAACCATTCATGTGACACTAGTTATAGATTCTGATGTTTCACTCCAGGTTTACTGTATCCCTTGGACCTTCTTATTGACGATGAAACACAGAAATTGCATCGGAATTAAAGACAAAGGGCACAATGCCGACTTAAGTACAAGAAGACTTACTCTTCTTACTGACTATGTTTTGAACCATTCATGTGACACTAGTTATAGATTACGGTGCTTCACTTCAGGTTCACTGTATCCCTTGGACCTTCTTATTGACGATGAAACACAGAAATTGCATCGGAATTAAATACGAAAGGCACAATGCCGACTTAGTACAAGAAGACTGACTCTTCTTACTGACTATGTTTTGAACCATTCCTGTACCACTAGTTATAGATTCTGATGCTTCACTTCAGGTTTACTGTATCCCTTGGACCTTCTTATTGACGATGAAACACAGAAATTGCATCGGAATTAAATACAAAAGGCGCAATGCCGACTTAAGTACAAGAACACTGACTCTTCTTACTGACTATGTTTGAACCATTCCTGTGACACTAGTTATAGATTCCGATGCTTCACTTCAGATTTACTGTATCCCTCTGACCATCATATTGACGATGAAACACAGAAATTGCATCTGAATTAATACTAAAGGCTCAATGCCGAATTAAGTACAAGAAGACTGACTCTTCTTACTGTCGATGTTTGAACCATTCCTGTGACACTAGTTATAGACTCCGATGCTTCACTCCAGGTTTACTGTATCCGTTGGACCTTCTTTTTGACGATGAAACACAGAAATTGCATCGGAATTAAATACAAAAGCCACAATGGCGACTTAAGTACAAGAAGACTGTTTCTTCCTACTGTCTATGTTTTGAACCATTCCTGTGACACTAGTTGTAGATTCCGATGCTTCACTACAAATTTACTGTATCCCTCTGACCTTCATATTGACGATGAAGCACAGAAATTGCATCGGAATTAAATAAAAAGGCACAATGCCGAATTAAGTACAACAAGACTGACTCTTCCTACTGTCTATGTTTTGAACCATTCCTGTGACACTAGTTATAGATTCCGCTGCTTCACGTCAGGTTTACTGTATCCCCTGGACCTCCTTAATGACGATGAAACACAGAAATTGCATCGGAACTAAATACAAAAGGCACAATGCCGACATAAGTACAAGAAGACTGACTGTTCTTACTGACTATAATTTGAACCATTCCTGTGACACTAGTTATAGATTCCGGTGCTTCACTTCAGGTTTACTGTATCCCTTGGACCTTCTTATTGACGATGAAACACAGAAATTGCATCGGAATTAAATACAAAAGGCACAATGCCGACTTAAGTAGAAGAACACTGACTCTTCTTACTGACTATGTTTTGAACCATTCCTGTGACACTAGTTATAGATTCCGATGCTTCACTTCAGATTTACTGTATCCCTCTGACCATCATATTGACGATGAAACACAGAAATTGCATTGGAATTAAATACTAAAGGCTCAATGCCGAATTAAGTAGAAGAAGACTGACTCTTCTTACTGTCGATGGTTTGAACCATTCCTCTGACACTAGTTATAGATTCCGATGCTTCACTCCAGGTTTACTGTATCCCTTGGACCTTGTTATTGACGATGAAACACAGAAATTGCATCGAAATTAAATAAAAAAGGCACAATGCCGACTTAAGTACAAGAAGACTGACTCTTCTTACTGTCTATGTTTTGAACCATTCCTGTGACACAAGTTATAGATTCCGATGCTTCACTCCAGGTTTACTATATACCTTGGACCTTCTTATTTACGATGAAATACAGAAATTGCATCGGAATTAAATAAAAAAGGCACAATGCCGACTTAAGTACAAGAACACTGACTCTTCCTAGAGTCTATGTTTTGAACCATTCCTGTGACACTAGTTATAGATTCCGATGCTTCACTTCAGGTTTACTGTATACCACTGACCTTCGTATTGACGATGAAACACAGAAATTGCATCGGAATTAAATACAAAAGGCACAATGCCGACTTAAGTACAAGAAGACTGACTCTTCCCACTGTCTATGTTTTGAACCATTCCTGTGACACTAGTTATAGATTCCGATGCTTCACCTCAGGTTTTCTGTATCCCTTGGACCTTCTTATTGACGATGAAACACAGAAATTGCTTCGGAATTAAATACAAAAGCACAATGCCGACTTAAGTACAAGAAGACTGTCTCTTCTTAACGACTATGTTTTGAACCACTCCTGTGGCACTAGTTATAGACTCTGATGCTTCACTTCAGGTTTACTGTATCCCTTGACCGTTCTTATTGGAGACGAAACACAGAAATAGCATCGGAATGAAATACAAAAGGCACAATGCCGACTGAAGTGCAAGAATACTGACTCTTCTTATTGTCTATGTTTTGAACCATCCCTGTGACACTTGTTATAGATTCCGAAGCTTCACTCCAGGGTTACTGTATCCCTTCGACCTTCTTATTGACGATGAAACACAGAAATTGCATCGGAATTACATACAGAAGGCACAATGCCGACTTTAGTACAAGAAGACTGGCTCTTCTTGCTGACTATGTTTTGAACCCTTCCTGTGACACTAGTTATAGATTCTGATGCTTCACTTCAGATTTACTGTATCCCTTGGACCATCTTATTGACGATGAAACACAGAAATTGCATCGGAATTAAATACAAAAGTCACAATGCCGACTTAAGTACAAGAAGACTGACTCTTCTTACTGACTATGTTTTGAACCATTCCTGTGTCACTAGATATAAATTCAGATGCTTCACTTCAGGTTTACTATATCCCTCTGACCTTCTTATTGACGATGAAATACAGAAATTGCATCGGAATTAAATCCAAAAGGCACAGTGCCGAATTAAGTACAAGAAGACTGACTCTTCTTAGTGCCTATGATTTGAACCATTCCTGTGACACTAGTTTTAGATTCCGATGCTTCACTGCAGGTTTACTGTATCCCTTGGACCTTCTTATTGACGATGAAACACAGAAATTGCATAGGAATTAGATACTAAAGGCACAATGCCGACTTTAGTACAAGAAGACTGACTCTTCTCACTGACTATGTTTTGAACCATTCCTGTGACACAAGTTATAGATTCCGATGCTTCACTTAAGATTTACTGTATCCCTCTGACGTTCTTATTGACGATGAAACATAGAAATTGCGTCGGGATTAAATACAAAAGGCACAATGCCGAATTAAGTACAAGAAGACTGACTCTTCTTACTGTCTATGATTTGAACCATTCCTGTGACACTAGTGGTAGATTCCGATGCTTCACTCTAGGTTTACTGTATCCCTTGGACCTTCTTATTGACGATGAAACACAGAAATTGCATCGGAATTAAATAAATAAGGCACAATGCCGACTTTAGTACAAGAAGACTGACTCATCTTACTGTCTATGCTTTGAACCATTCCTGTGACACTAGTTATAGATTCCGATGCTTCACTTCAGATTTACTGTATCCCTCTGACCTTCATATTGACGATGAAACACAGAAATTGCATTGGAATTAAATACTAAAGGCTCAATGCCGAATTAAGTACAAGAAGACTGACTCTTCTTACTGTCGATGTTTTGAACCATTCCTGTGACACTAGTTATAGATTCCGATGCTTCACTCCAGGTTTACTGTATCCCTTGGACCTTCTTATTGAAGATGAAACACAGAAATTGCATAGGAATTAAATACAAAAGGCACAATGCCGACTTTAGTACAAGAAGACTGACTCTTCTCACTGACTATGCTTTGAACCATTCCTGTGACACTAGTTATAGACTCCGATGCTTCACTTCAGGTTCACTGTATCCCTTGGACCTTCTTATTGACGATGAAACACAGAAATTGCATCGGAATTAAATACGAAAGGCACAATGCCGACTTAGTACAAGAAGACTGACTCTTCTTACTGACTATGTTTTGAACCATTCCTGTACCACTAGTTATAGATTCTGATGCTTCACTTCAGGTTAACTGTATCCCTTGGACCTTCTTATTGACGATGAAACACAGAAATTGCATCGGAATTAAATACAAAAGGCACAATGCCGACTTAAGTACAAGAACACTGACTCTTCTTACTGACTATGTTTTGAACCATTCCTGTGACACTAGTTATAGATTCCGATGCTTCACTTCAGATTTACTGTATCCCTCTGACCATCATATTGACGATGAAACACAGAAATTGCATTGGAATTAAATACTAAAGGCTCAATGCCGAATTAAGAACAAGAAGACTGACTCTTCTTACTGTCGACGTTTTGAACCATTCCTGAGACACTAGTTATAGACTCCGATGCTTCACTCCAGGTTTACTGTATCCGTTGGACCTTCCTTTTGACGATGAAACACAGAAATTGCATCGGAATTAAATACAAAAGCCACAATGGCGACTTAAGTACAAGAAGACTGTTTCTTCCTACTGTCTATGTTTTGAACCATTCCTGTGACACTAGTTGTAGATTCCGATGCTTCACTACAAATTTACTGTATCCCTCTGACCTTCATATTGACGATGAAGCACAGAAATTGCATCGGAATTAAATAAAAATGCACAATGCCGACTTAAGTACAACAAGACTGACTCTTCCTACTGTCTATGTTTTGAACCATTCCTGTGACACTAGTTATAGATTCCGATGCTTCACGTCAGGTTTACTGTATCCCTTGGACCTCCTTAATGACGATGAAACACAGAAATTGCATCGGAATTAAATACAAAAGGCACAATGCCGACATAAGTACAAGAAGACTGACTGTTCTTACTGACTATCATTTGAACCATTCCTGTGACACTAGTTATAGATTCCGATGCTTCACTTGAGGTTTACTGTATCCCTCTGACCTTCTCATTGACGATGAAACACAGAAATTTCATCGGAATTAAATACAAAAGGCACAATGCCGAATGAAGTACAAGAAGACTGACTCTTCTTACTGTCTATGTTTTGAACCATTCATGTGACACTAGTTATAGATTCTGATGTTTCACTCCAGGTTTGCTGTATCCCTTGGACCTTCTTATTGACGATGAAACACAGAAATTGCATCGGAATTAAATACAAAGGGCACAATGCCGACTTAGTACAAGAAGACTGAGCTCTTCTTACTGACTATGTTTTGAACCAATCCTGTACCACTAGTTATAGATTCTGATGCTTCACTTCAGGTTTACTGTATCCCTTGGACCTTCTTATTGACGATGAAACACAGAAATTGCATCGGAATTAAATACAAAAGGCACAATGCCGACTTAAGTACAAGAACACTGACTCTTCTTACTGACTATGTTTTGAACCATTCCTGTGACACTAGTTATAGATTCCGATGCTTCACTTCAGATTTACTGTATCCCTCTGACCATCATATTGACGATGAAACACAGAAATTGTATTGAAATTAAATACTAAAGCCTCAATGCCGAATTAAGTACAAGAAGACTGACTCTTCTTACTGTCGATGTTCTGAACCATTCCTGTGACACTAGTTATAGATTCCGATGCTTCACTCCAGGTTTACTGTATCAATTGGACCTTCTTATTGACGATGAAACACAGAAATTGCATCGAAATTAAATAAAAAAGGCACAATGCCGACTTAAGTACAAGAAGACTGACTCTTCTTACTGTCTATGTTTTGAACCATTCCTGTGACACAAGTTATAGATTCCGATGCTTCACTCCAGGTTTAGTATATACCTTGGACCTTCTTATTTACGATGAAATACAGAAATTGCATCGGAATTAAATAAAAAAGGCACAATGCCGACTTAAGTACAAGAACACTGACTCTTCCTGGAGTCTATGTTTTGAACCATTCCTGTGACACTAGTTATAGATTCCGATGCTTCACTTCAGGTTTACTGTATACCACTGACCTTCGTATTGACGATGAAACACAGAAATTGCATCTGAATTAAATACAAAAGGCACAATGCCGACTTAAGTACAAGAAGACTGACTCTTCCCACTGTCTATGTTTTGAACCATTCCTGTGACACTAGTTATAGATTCCGATGCTTCACCTCAGGTTTTCTGTATCCCTTGGACCTTCTTATTGACGATGAAACACAGAAATTGCTTCGGAATTAAATACAAAAGCACAATGCCGACTTAAGTACTAGAAGACTGTCTCTTCTTAACGACTATGTTTTGAACCACTCCTGTGGCACTAGTTATAGACTCTGATGCTTCACTTCAGGTTTACTGTATCCCTTGGACGTTCTTATTGGAGACGAAACACAGAAATAGCATCGGAATGAAATACAAAAGGCACAATGCCGACTGAAGTGCAAGAATACTGACTCTTCTTATTGTCTATGTTTTGAACCATCCCTGTGACACTTGTTATAGATTCCGAAGCTTCACTCCAGGTTTACTGTATCCCGTCGACCTTCTTATTGACGATGAAACTCAGAAATTGGCTCGGAATTAAATACAAAAGGCACAATGCCGACTTTAGTACAAGAAGACTGACTCTTCTTACTGACTATGTTTTGAACCATTCCTGTGTCACTAGATATAGATTCAGATGCTTCACTTCAGGTTTACTGTATCCCTCTAACCTTCTTATTGACGATGAAACAAAGAAATTGCATCGGAATTAAATCCAAAAGGCACAGTGCCGAATTAAGTACAAGAAGACTGACTCTTCTTACTGACTATGTTTTGAACCATTCCTGTGTCACTAGATATAGATTCATATGCTTCACTTCAGGTTTACTGTATCCCTCTGACCTTCTTATTGACGATGAAACACAGAAATTGCATCGGAATTAAATCCAAAAGGCACAGTGCCGAATTAAGTACAAGAAGACTGACTCTTCTTAGTGTCTATGATTTGAACCATTCCTGTGACACTAGTTTTAGATTCCGATGCTTCACTGCAGGTTTACTGTATCCCTTGGACATTCTTATTGACGATGAAACACAGAAATTGCATAGGAATTAGATACTAAAGGCACAATGCCGACTTTAGTACAAGAAGACTGACTCTTCTCACTGACTATGTCTTGAACCATTCCTGTGACACAAGTTATAGATTCCGATGCTTCACTTCAGATTTACTGTATTCCTCTGACGTTCTTATTGACGATGAAACATAGAAATTGCGTCGGGATTAAATACAAAAGGCACAATGCCGAATTAAGTACAAGAAGACTGACTCTTCTTACTGTCTATGATTTGAACCATTCCTTGACACTAGTAGTAGATTCCGATGCTTCACTCTAGGTTTACTGTATCCCTTGGCCCTTCTTATTGACGATGAAACACAGAAATTGCATCGGAATTAAATAAATAAGGCACAATGCCGACTTTAGTACAAGAAGACTGACTCATCTTACTGTCTATGCTTTGAACCATTCCTGTGACACTAGTTATAGATTCCGATGCTTCACTTCAGATTTACTGTATCCCTCTGACCTTCATATTGACGATGAAACACAGAAATTGCATTGGAATTAAATACTAAAGGCTCAATGCCGAATTAAGTACAAGAAGACTGACTCTTCTTACTGTCGATGCTTTGAACCATTCCTGTGACACTAGTTATAGATTCCGATGCTTCACTCCAGGTTTACTGTATCCCTTGGACCTTCTTATTGAAGATGAAACACAGAAATTGCATAGGAATTAAATACAAAAGGCACAATGCCGACTTTAGTACAAGAAGACTGACTCTTCTCACTGACTATGATTTGAACCATTCCTGTGACACTAGTTATAGACTCCGATGCTTCACTCCAGGTTTACTGTATCCGTTGGACCTTCTTTTTGACGATGAAACAGAGAAATTGCATCGGAATTTAATACAAAAGCCACAATGGCGACTTAAGTACAAGAAGACTGTTTCTTCCTACTGTCTATGTTTTGAACCATTCCTGTGACACTAGTTGTAGATTCCGATGCTTCACTACAAATTTACTGTATCCCTCTGACCTTCATCATGACGATGAAGCACAGAAATTGCATCGGAATTAAATAAAAAGGCACAATGCCGACTTAAGTACAACAAGACTGACTCTTCCTACTGTCTATGTTTGGAACCATTCCTGTGACACTAGTTATAGATTCCGATGCTTCACGTCAGGTTTACTGTATCCCTTGGACCTCCTTAATGACGATGAAACACAGAAATTGCATCGGAATTAAATACAAAAGGCACAATGCCGACATAAGTACAAGAAGACTGACTGTTCTTACTGACTATAATTTGAACCATTCCTGTGACACTAGTTATAGATTCCGGTGCTTCACTTCAGGTTTACTGTATCCCTTGGACCTTCTTATTGACGATGAAACACAGAAATTGCATCGGAATTAAATACAAAAGGCACAATGCCGACTTACGTACAACAAGACTGACTCTTCTTACTGACAATGTTTTGAACCATTCCTGTGACACTAGTTATAGATTCCGATGCTTCACTTGAGGTTTACTGTATCCCTCTGACCTTCTTATTGACGATGAAACACAGAAATTTCATCGGAATTAAATACAAAAGGCACAATGCCGAATGAAGTACAAGAAGACTAACTCTTCTTACTGTCTATGTTTTGAACCATTCATGTGACACTAGTTATAGATTCTGATGTTTCACTCCAGGTTTTCTGTATCCCTTGGACCTTCTTATTGACGATGAAACACAGAAATTGCATCGGAATTAAATACAAAGGGCACAATGCCGACTTAAGTACAAGAAGACCGACTCTTCTTACTGACTATGTTTTGAACCATTCATGTGACACTAGTTATAGATTACGTTGCTTCACTTCAGGTTCACTGTATCCCTTGGACCTTCTTATTGACGATGAAACACAGAAATTGCATCGGAATTAAATACGAAAGGCACAATGCCGACTTAGTACAAGAAGACTGACTCTTCTTACTGACTATGTTTTGAACCATTCCTGTACCACTAGTTATAGATTCTGATGCTTCACTTCAGGTTTACTGTATCCCTTGGACCTTCTTATTGACAATGAAACACAGAAATTGCATCGGAATTAAATACAAAAGGCACAATGCCGACTTAAGTACAAGAACACTGACTCTTCTTACTGACTATGTTTTGAACCATTCCTGTGACACTAGTTATAGATTCCGATGCTTCACTTCAGATTTACTGTATCCCTCTGACCATCATATTGACGATGAAACACAGAAATTGCATTGGAATTAAATACTAAAGGCTCAATGATGAATTAAGTACAAGAAGACTGACTCTTCTTACTGTCGATGTTTTGAACCATTCCTGTGACACTAGTTATAGACTCCGATGCTTCACTCCAGGTTTACTGTATCCGTTGGACCTTCTTTTTGACGATGAAACACAGACATTGCATCGGAATTAAATACAAAAGCCACAATGGCGACTTAAGTACAAGAAGACTGTTTCTTCCTACTGTCTATGTTTTGAACCATTCCTGTGACACTAGTTGTAGATTCCGATGCTTCACTACAATTTTACTGTATCCCTCTGACCTTCATATTGACGATGAAGCACAGAAATTGCATCAGAATTAAATAAAAAGGCACAATGCCGACTTAAGTACAACAAGACTGACTCTTCCTACTGTCTATGTTTTGAACCATTCCTGTGACACTAGTTATAGAATCCGATGCTTCACGTCAGGTTTACTGTATCCCTTGGACCTCCTTAATGACGATGAAACACAGGAATTGCATCGGAATTCAATACAAAAGGCACAAATCCGACATAAGTACAAGAAGACTGACTGTTCTTACTGACTATAATTTGAACCATTCCTGTGACACTAGTTATAGATTCCGGTGCTTCACTTCAGGTTTACTGTATCTCTTGGACCTTCTTATTGACGATGAAACACAGAAATTGCATCGGAATTAAATACAAAAGGCACAATGCCGACTTACGTACAACAAGACTGACACTTCTTACTGACAATGTTTTGAACCATTCCTGTGACACTAGTTATAGATTCCGATGTTTCACTTGAGGTTTACTGTATCCCTCTGACCTTCTTATTGACGATGAAACACAGAAATTGCATCGGAATTAAATACAAAAGCCACAATGGCGACTTAAGTACAAGAAGACTGTTTCTTCCTACTGTCTATGTTTTGAACCATTCCTGTGACACTAGTTGTAGATTCCGATGCTTCACTTCAGATTTACTGTATCCCTCTGACCATCATTTTGACGATGAAACACAGAAATTGCATTGGAATTAAATACTAAAAGCTCAATGCCGAATTAAGTACAAGAAGACTGACTCTTCTTACTGTCGATGTTTTGAACCATTCCTGTGACACTAGTTATAGATTCCGATGCTTCACTCCAGGTTTACTGTATCCCTTGGACCATCTTATTGACGATGAAACACAGAAATTGCATCGAAATTAAATAAAAAAGGCACAATGCCGACTTAAGTACAAGAAGACTGACTCTTCTTACTGTCTATGTTCTGAACCATTCCTGTGACACAAGTTATAGATTCCGATACTTCACTCCAGGTTTACTATATACCTTGGACCTTCTTATTTACGATGAAATACAGAAATTGCATCGGAATTAAATAAAAAAGGCACAATGCCGACTTAAGTACAAGAACACTGACTCTTCCTAGAGTCTATGTTTTGAGCCATTCCTGTGACACTAGTTATAGATTCCGATGCCTCACTTCAGGTTTACTGTATACCACTGACCTTCGTATTGACGATGAAACACAGAAATTGCATCGGAATTAAATACAAAAGGCACAATGCCGACTTAAGTACAAGAAGACTGACTCTTCCCACTGTCTATGTTTTGAACCATTCCTGTGACACTAGTTATAGATTCCGATGCTTCACCTCAGGTTTTCTGTATCCCTTGGACCTTCTTATTGACGATGAAACACAGAAATTGCTTCGGAATTAAATACAAAAGCACAATGCCGACTTAAGTACAAGAAGACTGTCTCTTCTTAACGACTATGTTTTGAAAAACTCCTGTGGCACTAGTTATAGACTCTGGTGCTTCACTTCAGGTTTACTGTATCCCTTGGACGTTCTTATTGGAGACGAAACACAGAAATACCATCGGAATGAAATACAAAAGGCACAATGCCGACTGAAGTGCAAGAATACTGACTCTTCTTATTGTCTATGTTTTGAACCATACCTGTGACACTTGTTATAGATTCCGAAGCTTCACTCCAGGTTTACTGTTTCCCTTCGACCTTCTTATTGACGATGAAACTCACAAATTGCATCGGAATTAAATACAAAAGGCACAATGCCGACTTTAGTACAAGAAGACTGGCTCTTCTTACTGACTATGTTTTGAACCCTTCCTGTGCCACTAGTTATAGATTCCGATGATTCACTTCAGATTTACTGTATCCCTCTGACGTTCTTATTGACGATGAAACACAGAAATTGAGTCGGTATTAAATACAAAAGGCACAATGCCGAATTAAGTACAAGAAGACTGACTCTTCTTACTGTCTATGCTTTGAACCATTCCTGTGACACTAGTAATAGATTCCGATGCTTCACTCTAGGTTTACTGCATCCCTCGTACTTTCTTATTGACGATGAAACACAGAAATTGCATCGGAATTAAATAAATAAGGCACAATGCCGACTTAAGTACAAGAAGACAGACTCATCTTACTGTCTTTGTTTTGAACCATTCCTGTGACACTAGTTACAGATTCCGATGCTTCACTTCCGGTTTACTGTATCCCTTGGACCTTCTTATTGACGATGAAACACAGAAATTGCATCGGAATTAAATACAAAATGCACAATGCCAACTTAAGTACAAGAAGACTGACTCTTCTTACTGACTATGCTTTGAACCATTCCTGTGACACTAGTTATAGATTCCGATGCTTCACTTCAGGTTTACTGTATCCCTTGGACCATCTTATTGACGATGAAACACAGCAATTGCATCGGAATTAAATAGAGAAGGCACAATGCCGACTTCAGTACAAGAAGACTGACTCTTCCCACTTTCTATGTTTTGTACCATTCCTGTGACACTAGTTATAGATTCGGATGCTTCACTTCAGGTTTACTGTATCCCTCTGACCTTCTCACTGACGATGAAAGACAGAAATTGCAACGGAATTAAATACAAAAGGGACCATGCCGACTTAAGTAAAAGAAGACTGACTCTTCTTCTGTATATGTTTTGAACCATTCCTGTGTCACTAGTTATAAATTTCGATGCTTCACTTCAGGTTTACTGTATCCCTTGGACCTTCTTGTTGACGATGAAACACAGAAATTGCATCGGAATTACATACAAAAGGCACAATGCCGACTTAAGTACAAGAAGACTGACTCTTCTTACTGACTATGTTTTGAACCATTCCTGTGACACTAGTTATAGATTCAGATGCTTCACTTCAGGTTTTCTGTATCCCTCTGACCTTCTTATTGACGATGAAACACAGAAATAACTCCATAAATAAATCCAAAAGGCACAGTGCGGAATTAAGTACAAGAAGACAGACTCTTCTTAGTGTCTATGATTTGAACCATTCCTGTGACACTAGTTATAGATTCCGATGCTTCACTCCAGGCTTACTGTACCCCTTGGATCTTCTTTTTACAATGAAACACAGAAATTGCATCGGAATTTAACACAAAAGGCACAATGGCGACTTAAGTACAAGAAGACCCGACTCTTCTTACTGAATATGTTTGAACCATTCCTGTGACACTAGTTATAGATTCCGATGCTTCACTTCAAATTTACTGTATCCCTCTGACGTTCTTATTGACGATGAAACACAGTAATTGCGCCGGAATTAAATACAAAAGGCACAATGCCGAATTAAGTACATGAAGACTGACTCTTCTTACTGTCTATGTTTGGAACCATTCCTGTGACACTAGTAATAGATTCCGATGCCTCACTCTAGGTTTACTGTATCCCTTGGACCTTAATATTGACGATGAAACACAGAAATTGCACCGGAATTAAATACAAAAGGCACAATGCCGACTCCAGTACAAGAAGCCTGACTCATTTTACTGACTATGCTTTGAACCATTCCTCTGACACTAGTTACAGATTCCGATGCTCCACTCCCAGTTTACAGTATCCCTTGGACCTTCTTATTGACGATGAAACACAGAAATTGTATCGGAATTAAATACAAAAGGCACAATGCCGACTTAACTACAAGAACCCTGAGTCTTCTTACTGACTATGCTTTGAACCATTCCTGTGACACTAGTTATAGATTCCGATGCTTCACTTCAGGTTTACTGTATCCCTTGGACCTTCTTATTGACGATGAAACACAGAAATTGCATCGGAATTAAATACAAAAGTCACAATGCCGACTTAAGTACAAGAAGACTGACTCTTCTTACTGACTATGTTTTGAACCAATCCTGTGTCACTACATATAGATTCAGATGCTTCACTTCAGGTTTACTGTATCCCTTGGACCTTCTTATTGACGATGAAACACAGCAATTGCATCGGAATTAAATAGAGAAGGCACAATGCCGACTTAAGTACAAGAAGACTGACTTTCCCACTTTCTATGATTTGTACAATTCCTGTGACACTAGTTATAGATTCGGATGCTTCACTTCAGGTTTACTGTATCCCTCTGACCTTCTCATTGACGATGAAACACAGAAATTGCAACGGAATTAAATCCAAAATGGACAATGCCGACTTGAGTAAAAGAAGACTGATTCTTCTTCTGTCTATGCTTTGAACCATTCCTGTGTCACTAGTTATAGATTCCGATGCTTCACTTCAGATTTACTGTATCCCTCTGACGTTCTTATTGACGATGAAACACAGTAATTGCGTCGGAATTAAATACAAAAGGCACAATGCCGAATTAAGTACAAGAAGACTGACTCTTCTTACTGTCTATGTTTGGAACCATTCCTGTGACACTAGTAATAGATTCCGATGCTTCACTCTAGGTTAACTGTATCCCTTGGAGCATCTTATTGACGATGAAACACAGAAATTGCATCGGAATTAAATAAATAAAGCACAATGACGACTTAAGTACAAGAAGACTGACTCATCTTACTGTCTATGTTTTGCACCATTCCTAAGACACTAGTTACAGATTCCGATGCTTCACTCCCGGTTTACTGTATCCCTCGGACCTTCTTATTGACGATGAAACACAGAAATTGCATCGGAATTAAATTCAAAAGTCACAATGCCGACTTGAGTACAAGAAGACTGACTCTTCTTACTGACTATGTTTTGAACCATTCCTGTGTCACTAGATATAGATTCAGATGCTTCACTTCAGGTTACTGTATCCCTCTGACCTTCTTATTGACGATGAAACACAGAAATTGCATCGGAATTAAATGCAAAAGGCACAGTGCCGAATGAAGTACAAGAAGACTGACTCTTCTTAGTGTCTATGATTTGAACCATTCCTGTGACACTAGTTTTAGATTCCGATGCTTCACTGCAGGTTTACTGTATCCCTTGGACCTCCTTATTGACGATGAAACACAGAAATTGCATAGGAATTAGATACTAAAGGCACAATGCCGACTTTAGCACAAGAAGACTGACTCTTCTCACTGACTATGTTTTGAACCATTCCTGTGACACAAGTTATAGATTCCGATGCTTCACTTCAGATTTACTGTATCCCTCTGACGTTCTTATTGACGATGAAACATAGAAATTGCGTCGGAATTAAATACAAAAGGCACAATGCCGAATTAAGTACAAGAAGACTGACTCTTCTTACTGTCTATGATTTGAACCATTCCTGTGACACTAGTAGTAGATTCCGATGCTTCACTCTAGGTTTACTGTATCCCTTGGACCTTCTTATTGACGATAAAACACAGAAATTGCATCGGAATTAAATAAATAAGGCACAATGCCGACTTTAGTACAAGAAGACTGACTCATCGTACTGTCTATGCTTTGAACCAATCCTGTGACACTAGTTATAGATTCCGATGCTTCACTTCAGATTTACTGTATCCCTCTGACCTTCATATTGACGATGAAACACAGAAATTGCATCGGAATTAAATAAATAAGGCACAATGACGACTTAAGTACAAGAAAACTGACTCATCTTACTGTCTATGTTTTCACCATTCCTGTGACACTAGTTACAGATTCCGATGCTTCACTCCAGGTTTACTGTATCCCTTGGACCTTCTTATTGACGATGAAACACAGAAATTGCATCGGAATTAAATACAAAAGGCACAATGCCGACTTAAGTACAAGAAGCTTGACTCTTCTTACTGACTATGCTTTGAACCATTCCTGTGACACTAGTTATAGATTCCGATGCTTCACTTCAGGTTTACTGTATCCCTTGGACCTTCTTATTGACGATGAAACACAGAAATTGCATCGGAATTAAATACAAAAGTCACAATGCCGACTTAAGTACAAGAAGACTGACTCTTCTTACTGACTATTTTTTGAACCATTCCTGTGTCACTAGTTATAGATTCAGATGCTTCACTTCAGGTTTACTGTATCCCTCTGACCTTCTTATTGACGATGAAACACAGAAATTGCATCGGAATTAAATCCAAAAGGCACAGTGCCGAATTAAGTACAAGATGACTGACTCTTCTTAGTGTCTACGATTTGAACCATTCCTGTGACACTAGTTTTAGATTCCGATGCTTCACTGCAGGTTTACTGTATCCCTTGGACCTTCTTATTGACGATGAAACACAGAAATTGCATAGGAATTAAATACGAAAGGCACAATGCCGACTTTAGTACAAGAAGACTGACTCATCTCACTGACTATGTTTTGAACCATTCCTGTGACACAAGTTATAGATTCCGATGCTTCACTTCAGATTTACTGTATCCCTCTGACGTTCTTATTGACGATGAAACATAGAAATTGCGTCGGAATTAAATACAAAAGGCACAATGCCGAATTAAGTACAAGAAGACTGACTCTTCTTACTGTCTATGATTTGAACCATTCCTGTGACACTAGTAGTAGATTCCGATGTTTCACTCTAGGTTTACTGTATCCCTTGGACCTTCTTATTGACGATGAAACACAGAAATTGAATCGGATTTAAATAAATAAGGCACAATGCCGACTTTAGTACAAGAAGACTGACTCATCTTACTGTCTATGTTTTGAACCATTCCTGTGACACTAGTTACAGATTCCGATGCTTCACTCCCGGTTTACTGTATCCCTCTGACCTTCTCATTGACGATGAAACACAGAAATTGCAACGGAATTAAATACAAAATGGACAATGTTGACTTAAGTACAAGAAGACTGACTCTTCTTCTGTCTATGTTTTGAACCATTCCTGTGACATTAGTTATAAATTTCGATGCTTCACTTCAGGTTTACTGTAGCCCTTGGACCTTCTTATTGACGATGAAACACAGATATTGCATCGGAATTAAATACAAAAGGCACAATGCCGACTCAAGTACAAGATGACTGACTCATCGTACTGACTATGTTTTGAACAATTCCTGTGACACTAGTTATAGATTCCGATGCTTCACTTCAGATTTACTGTATCCCTCTGACGTTCTTATTGACGACGAAACACAGTAATTGCGTCGGAATTAAATACAAAAGGCACAATGCCGAATTAAGTACAAGAAGACTGACTCTTCTTACTGTCTATATTTGGAACCATTCCTGTGACACTAGTAATAGATTCCGATGCTTCACTCTAGGTTAACTGTATCCCTTGGAGCATCTTATTGACGATGAAACACAGAAATTGCATCGGAATTAAATAAATAAGGCACAATGACGGCTTAAGTACAAGAAGACTGACTCATCTTACTGTCTATGTTTTGCACCATTCCTGTGACACTAGTTACAGATTCCGATGCTTCACTCCCGGTTTACAGTATCCCTTGGACCTTCTTATTGACGATGAAACACAGAAATTGTATCGGAATTAAATACAAAAGGCACAATGCCGACTTAAGTACAAGAAGCCTGACTCTTCTTACTGACTATGCTTTGAACCATTCCTGTGACACTAGTTATAGATTCCGATGCTTCACTTCAGGTTTACTGTATCCCTTGGACCTTCTTATTGACGATGAAACACAGAAATTGCATCGGAATTAAATACAAAAGTCACAATGCCGACTTAAGTACAAGAAGACTGACTCTTCTTAGTGTCTATGATTTGAACCATTCCTGTGACACTAGTTATAGATTCCGATGCTTCACTTCAGATTTACTGTATCCCTCTGACGTTCTTATTGACGATGAAACACAGTAATTGCGTCGGAATTAAATACAAAAGGCACAGTGCCGAATTAAGTACAAGAAGACTGACTCTTCTTACTGTCTATGTTTGGAACCATTCATGTGACACTAGTAGTAGATTCCGATGCCTCACTCTAGGTTTACTATATCCCTTGGACCTTAATATTGACGATGAAACACAGATATTGCATCGGAATTAAATACAAAAGGCACAATGCCGACTTAAG
This sequence comes from Schistocerca piceifrons, assembly GCF_021461385.2. Lineage (NCBI taxonomy): Eukaryota > Metazoa > Arthropoda > Insecta > Orthoptera > Acrididae > Schistocerca > Schistocerca piceifrons. Next base: position 9,046,336 of record NW_025727396.1, on the reverse strand, counting down.
TACAAGAAGCCTGACTCTTCTTACTGACTATGCTTTGAACCATTCCTGTGACACTAGTTATAGATTCCGATGCTTCACATCAGGTTTACTGTATCCCTTGGACCTTCTTATTGACGATGAAACACAGCAATTGCATCGGAATTAAATAGAGAAGGCACAATGCCGACTTAAGTACAAGAAGACTGACTTTTCCCACTTTCTATGATTTGTACAATTCCTGTGACACTAGTTATAGATTCGGATGCTTCACTTCAGGTTTACTATATCCCTCTGACTTTCTCATTGACGATGAAACACAGAAAATACAACGGAATTAAATCCAAAATGGACAATGCCGACTTGAGTAAAAGAAGACTGACTCTTCTTCTGTCTATGCTTTGAACCATTCCTGTGTCACTAGTTATAGATTCCGATGCTTCACTTCAGATTTACTGTATCCCTCTGACGTTCTTATTGACGATGAAACACAGTAATTGCGTCGGAATTAAATACAAAAGGCACAATGCCGAATTAAGTACAAGAAGACTGACTCTTCTTACTGTCTATGTTTGGAACCATTCCTGTGACACTAGTAATAGATTCCGATGCTTCACTCTAGGTTTACTGTATCCCTTGGATCTTCTTATTGACGATGAAACACAGAAATTGCATCGGAATTAAATAAATAAGGCACAATGACGACTTAAGTACAAGAAAACTGACTCATCTTACTGTCTATGTTTTCACCATTCCTGTGACACTAGTTACAGATTCCGATGCTTCACTCCAGGTTTACTGTATCCCTTGGACCTTCTTATTGACGATGAAACACAGAAATTGCATCGGAATTAAATACAAAAGGCACAATGCCGACTTAAGTACAAGAAGCTTGACTCTTCTTACTGACTATGCTTTGAACCATTCCTGTGACACTAGTTATAGATTCCGATGCTTCACTTCAGGTTTACTGTATCCCTTGGACCTTCTTATTGACGATGAAACACAGAAATTGCATCGGAATTAAATACAAAAGTCACAATGCCGACTTAAGTACAAGAAGACTGACTCTTCTTACTGACTATTTTTTGAACCATTCCTGTGTCCCTAGTTATAGATTCAGATGCTTCACTTCAGGTTTACTGTATCCCTCTGACCTTCTTATTGACGATGAAACACAGAAATTGCATCGGAATTAAATCCAAAAGGCACAGTGCCGAATTAAGTACAAGATGACTGACTCTTCTTAGTGTCTACGATTTGAACCATTCCTGTGACACTAGTTTTAGATTCCGATGCTTCACTGCAGGTTTACTGTATCCCTTGGACCTTCTTATTGACGATGAAACACAGAAATTGCATAGGAATTAAATACGAAAGGCACAATGCCGACTTTAGTACAAGAAGACTGACTCATCTCACTGACTATGTTTTGAACCATTCCTGTGACACAAGTTATAGATTCCGATGCTTCACTTCAGATTTACTGTATCCCTCTGACGTTCTTATTGACGATGAAACATAGAAATTGCGTCGGAATTAAATACAAAAGGCACAATGCCGAATTAAGTACAAGAAGACTGACTCTTCTTACTGTCTATGATTTGAACCATTCCTGTGACACTAGTAGTAGATTCCGATGCTTCACTCTAGGTTTACTGTATCCCTTGGACCTTCTTATTGACGATGAAACACAGAAATTGAATCGGATTTAAATAAATAAGGCACAATGCCGACTTTAGTACAAGAAGACTGACTCATCTTACTGTCTATGTTTTGAACCATTCCTGTGACACTAGTTACAGATTCCGATGCTTCACTCCCGGTTTACTGTATCCCTCTGACATTCTCATTGACGATGAAACACAGAAATTGCAACGGAATTAAATACAAAATGGACAATGTTGACTTAAGTACAAGAAGACTGACTCTTCTTCTGTCTATGTTTTGAACCATTCCTGTGACACTAGTTATAAATTTCGATGCTTCACTTCAGGTTTACTGTAGCCCTTGGACCTTCTTATTGACGATGAAACACAGATATTGCATCGGAATTAAATACAAAAGGCACAATGCCGACTCAAGTACAAGATGACTGACTCATCGTACTGACTATGCTTTGAACAATTCCTGTGACACTAGTTATAGATTCCGATGCTTCACTTCAGATTTACTGTATCCCTCTGACGTTCTTATTGACGATGAAACACAGTAATTGCGTCGGAATTAAATACAAAAGGCACAATGCCGAATTAAGTACAAGAAGACTGACTCTTCTTACTGTCTATATTTGGAACCATTCCTGTGACACTAGTAATAGATTCCGATGCTTCACTCTAGGTTAACTGTATCCCTTGGAGCATCTTATTGACGATGAAACACAGAAATTGCATCGGAATTAAATAAATAAGGCACAATGACGACTTAAGTACAAGAAGACTGACTCATCTTACTGTCTATGTTTTGCACCATTCCTGTGACACTAGTTACAGATTCCGATGCTTCACTCCCGGTTTACAGTATCCCTTGGACCTTCTTATTGACGATGAAACACAGATATTGTATCGGAATTAAATACAAAAGGCACAATGCCGACTTAAGTACAAGAAGCCTGACTCTTCTTACTGACTATGCTTTGAACCATTCCTGTGACACTAGTTATAGATTCCGATGCTTCACTTCAGGTTAACTGTATCCCTTGGACCTTCTTATTGACGATGAAACACAGAAATTGCATTGGAATTAAATACAAAAGTCACAATGCCGACTTAAGTACAAGAAGACTGACTCTTCTTACTGACTATGTTTTGAACCATTCCTGTGTCACTAGATATAGATTCAGATGCTTCACTTCAGGTTACTGTATCCCTCTGACCTTCTTATTGACGATGAAACACAGAAATTGCATCGGAATTAAATCCAAAAGGCACAGTGCCGAAGGAAGTACAAGAAGACTGACTCTTCTTAGTGTCTATGATTTGAACCATTCCTGTGACACAAGTTATAGATTCCGATGCTTCACTTCAGATTTACTGTATCCCTCTGACGTTCTTATTGACGATGAAACATAAAAATTGCGTCGGAATTAAATACAAAAGGCACAATGCCGAATTAAGTACAAGAAGACCGACTCTTCTTACTGTCTATGATTTGAACCATTCCTGTGACACTAATAGTAGATTCCGATGCTTCACTCTAGGTTTACTGTATCCCTTGGACCTTCTTATTGACGATAAAACACAGAAATTGCATCGGAATTAAATAAATAAGGCACAATGCCGACTTTAGTACAAGAAGACTGACTCATCGTACTGTCTATGCTTTGAACCAATCCTGTGACACTAGTTATAGATTCCGATGCTTCACTTCAGATTTACTGTATCCCTCTGACCTTCATATTGACGATGGAACACAGAAATTGCATTGGAATTAAATACTAAAGGCTCAATGCCGAATTAAGTACAAGAAGACTGACTCTTCTTACTGTCGATGTTTTGAACCATTCCTGTGACACTAGTTATAGATTCCGATGCTTCACTCCAGGTTTACTGTATCCCTTGGACCTTCTTATTGACGATGAAACACAGAAATTGCATAGGAATTAAATACAAAAGGCACAATGCCGACTTTAGTACAAGAAGACTGACTCTTCTCACTGACTATGTTTTGAACCATTCCTGTGACACAAGTTATAGATTCCGATGCTTCACTTCAGATTTACTGTATCCCTCTGACGTTCTTATTGACGATGAAACACAGAAATTGCATCGGAATTAAATACAAAATGCACAATGCCGACTTAAGTACAAGAACACTGACTCTTCTTACTGTCGATGTTTTGAACCATTCCTGTGACACTAGTTATAGATTCCGATGCTTCACTCCAGGTTTACTGTTTCCCTTCGACCTTCTTATTGACGATGAAACACAGAAACTGCATCGGAATTAAATAAAAAAGGCACAATGTCGACTTAAGTACAAGAAGAGTGACTCCTCTTACTGTCTATGTTTTGAACCATTCCTGTGACACAAGTTATAGATTCCGATGCTTCACTCCAGGTTTACTATATAACTTGGACCTTCTTATTTACGATGAAATACAGAAATTGCATCGGAATTAAATAGGAAAGGCACAATGCCGGCTTAAGTACAAGAACACTGACTCTTCCTAGGGTCTATGTTTTGAACCATTCCTGTGACACTAGTTATAGATTCCGATGCTTCACTTCAGGTTTACTGTATCCCACTGACCTTCGTATTGACCATGAAACACAGAAATTGCATCGGAATTAAATACAAAAGGCACAATGCCGACTTTAGTACAAGAAGACTGGCTCTTCTTACTGACTATGTTGTGAACCCATCCTGTGACACTAGTTATAGATTCCGATGATTCACTTCAGATTTACTGTATCCCTCTGACGTTCTTATTGACGATGAAACACAGAAATTGCCTCGGAATTAAATACAAAAGGCACAATGCCGAATGAAGTACAAGAAGACTGACTCTTCTTACTGTCTATGTTTTGAACCATTCCTGTGACACTAGTAATAGATTCCGATGCTTCACTCTAGGTTTACTGCATCCCTCGTTCTTTCTTATTGACGATGAAACACAGAAATTGCATCGGAATTAAATAAATAAGGCACAATGCCGACTTAAGTACAAGAAGCCTGACTTTTCTTACTGACTATGCTTTGAACCATTCCTGTGACACTAGTTATAGATTCCAATGCTTCACTTCAGGTTTACTGTATCCCGTGGACCTTCTTGTTGACGATGAAACACAGAAATTGCATCGGAATCACATACAAAAGGCACAATGCCGACTTAAGTACAAGAAGACTGACTCTTCTTACTGACTTTGTTTTGAACCATTCCTGTGACACTAGTTATAGATTCAGATGCTTCACTTCAGGTTTTCTGTATCCCTCTGACCTTCTTATTGACGATGAAACACAGAAATTACTCCATAAATAAATCCAAAAGGCACAGTGCCGAATTAAGAACAAGAACACTGACTCTTCTTAGTGTCTATGATTTGAACTATTCCTGTGACACTAGTTATAGATTCCGATGCTTCACTTCAGATTTACTGTATCCCTCTGACGTTCTTATTGACGATGAAACACAGTAATTGCGTCGGAATTAAATACAAAAGGCACAATGCCGAATTAAGTACAAGAAGACTGACTCTTCTTACTGTCTATGTTTGGAACCATTCATGTGACACTAGTAATAGATTCCGATGCCTCACTCTAGGTTTACTATATCCCTTGGACCTTAATATTGACGATGAAACACAGATATTGCATCGGAATTAAATACAAAAGGCACAATGCCGACTTAAGTACAAGAAGCCTGACTCTTCTTACTGACTATGCTTTGAACCATTCCTGTGACACTAGTTATAGATTCCGATGCTTCACATCAGGTTTACTGTATCCCTTGGACCTTCTTATTGACGATGAAACACAGCAATTGCATCGGAATTAAATAGAGAAGGCACAATGCCGACTTAAGTACAAGAAGACTGACTTTTCCCACTTTCTATGATTTGTGCAATTCCTGTGACACTAGTTATAGATTCGGATGCTTCACTTCAGGTTTACTATATCCCTCCGACTTTCTCATTGACGATGAAACACAGAAAATGCAACGGAATTAAATCCAAAATGGACAATGCCGACTTGAGTAAAAGAAGACTGACTCTTCTTCTGTCTATGCTTTGAACCATTCCTGTGTCACTAGTTATAGATTCCGATGCTTCACTTCAGATTTGCTGTATCCCTCTGACGTTCTTATTGACGATCAAACACAGTAATTGCGTCGGAATTAAATACAAAAGGCACAATGCCGAATTAAGTACAAGAAGACTGACTCTTCTTACTGTCTATGTTTGGAACCATTCCTGTGACACTAGTAATAGATTCCGATGCTTCACTCTAGGTTTACTGTATCCCTTGGATCTTCTTATTGACGATGAAACACAGAAATTGCATCGGAATTAAATAAATAAGGCACAATGACGACTTAAGTACAAGAAGACTGACTCATCTTACTGTCTATGTTTTCACCATTCCTGTGACACTAGTTACAGATTCCGATGCTTCACTCCAGGTTTACTGTATCCCTTGGACCTTCTTATTGACGATGAAACACAGAAATTGCAACGGAATTAAATACAAAAGGCACAATGCAGACTTAAGTACAAGAAGCTTGACTCTTCTTACTGACTATGCTTTGAACCATTCCTGTGACACTAGTTATAGATTCCGATGCTTCACGTCAGGTTTACTGTATCCCTTGGACCTTCTTATTGACGATGAAACACAGAAATTGCATCGGAATTAAATACAAAAGTCACAATGCCGACTTAAGTACAAGAAGACTGACTCTTCTTACTGACTATTTTTTGAACCATTCCTGTGTCACTAGTTATAGATTCAGATGCTTCACTTCAGGTTTACTGTATCCCTCTGACCTTCTTATTGACGATGAAACACAGAAATTGCATCGGAATTAAATCCAAAAGGCACAGTGCCGAATTAAGTACAAGATGACTGACTCTTCTTAGTGTCTACGATTTGAACCATTCCTGTGACACTAGTTTTAGATTCCGATGCTACACTGCAGGTTTACTGTATCCCTTGGACCTTCTTATTGACGATGAAACACAGAAATTGCATAGGAATTAAATACGAAAGGCACAATGCCGACTTTAGTACAAGAAGACTGACTCATCTCACTGACTATGTTTTGAACCATTCCTGTGACACAAGTTATAGATTCCGATGCTTCACTTCAGATTTACTGTATCCCTCTGACGTTCTTATTGACGATGAAACATAGAAATTGCGTCGGAATTAAATACAAAAGGCACAATGCCGAATTAAGTACAAGAAGACTGACTCTTCTTACTGTCTATGATTTGAACCATTCCTGTGACACTAGTAGTAGATTCCGATGCTTCACTCTAGGTTTACTGTATCCCTTGGACCTTCTTATTGACGATGAAACACAGAAATTGAATCGGAATTAAATAAATAAGGCACAATGCCGACTTTAGTACAAGAAGACTGACTCATCTTACTGTCTATGTTTTGAACCATTCCTGTGACACTAGTTACAGATTCCGATGCTTCACTCCCGGTTTACTGTATCCCTTTGACCTTCTCATGGACGATGAAACACAGAAATTGCAACGGAATTAAATACAAAATGGACAATGTTGACTTAAGTACAAGAAGACTGACTCTTCTTCTGTCTATGTTTTGAACCATTCCTGTGACACTAGTTATAAATTTCGATGCTTCACTTCAGGTTTACTGTAGCCCTTGGACCTTCTTATTGACGATGAAACACAGATATTGCATCGGAATTAAATACAAAAGGCACAATGCCGACTCAAGTACAAGATGACTGACTCATCGTACTGACTATGTTTTGAACAATTCCTGTGACACTACTTATAGATTCAGATGCTTCACTTCAGGTTTACTGCATCCCTCTGACCTTCTTATTGACGATGAAACACAGAAATTGCATCGGAATTAAATCCAAAAGGCACAGTGCCGTATTAAGTACAAGAAGACTGACTCTTCCTACTGTCTATGTTTTGAACCATTCCTGTGACACTAGTTATAGATTCCGATGCTTCACTCCCGGTTTACTGTATCCCTTGGATCTTCTTATTGACGATGAAACACAGAAATTGCATCGGAATTAAATCCAAAAGGCACAGTGCCGTATTAAGTACAAGAAGACTGACTCTTCCTACTGTCTATGTTTTGAACCATTCCTGTGACACTAGTTATAGATTCCGATGCTTCACTCCCGGTTTACTGTATCCCTTGGATCTTCTTATTGACGATGAAACACACAAATTGCATCGGAAGAATATAGAAAAGGCACAATGCAGTTTTAAGTACAAGAACACTGACTCTTCCTACTGTCTATGTTTGAACTATTCCTGTGACACTAGTTACAATTCCGATGCTTCACTTCTGGTTTACTGTATCCCTTGGACCTTCTTGTTGACGATGAAACACAGAAATTGCATCGGAATTAAATACAAAATGTGCAATGCCGACTTAAGTACAAGAAGGCTGACTCTTCTTACTGACTATGTTTTGATTCATTCCTGTGACACTAGTTATAGATTCCGATGCTTCACTCCAGGTTTACTGTATCCCTTGGACCTTCTTATTGACGATGAAACACGGAAATTGCATCGGAATTAAATACAAAAGGCACAATACCGACTGAAGTACAAGAAGACTGACTCTTCTTACTGACTATGCTTTGAACCATTCCTGTGACACTAGTTATAGATTCCGATGCTTAACTCCCGGTTTACTGTATCCCTTGGACCTTCTTATATAGGATGAAAGACAAAAATTGCATCGGAATTAGATACAAAAGGCACATTGCCGACTTAAGTACAAGAATACTGACTCTTCTTACTGACTATGTTTTGAACCATTCCTGTGACACTAGTTATAGATTCCGATGCTTCACTCCAGGTTTACTGCATCCCTTGGAACTCCTTAATGACAATGAAACATAGAAATTGCATCGGAATTAAATACAAAAGGCACAATGCTGATTTAAGTACAAGAAGACTGACTCTTCGTATTGACTATGTTTTGAACCATTCCTGTAACACTAGATATAGATTCCAGTGCCTCACTTCAGGTTTATTGTATCCCTTGGACCTTCTTATTGACGATGAAACACAGCAATTGCATCGGAATTAAATAGAGAAGGCACAATGCCGACTTAAGTACAAGAAGACTGACTTTTCCCACTTTCTATCATTTGTACAATTCCTGTGACACTAGTAATAGATTCCGATGCTTAACTCTAGGTTTACTTTATCCCTTGGATCTTCTTATTGACGATGAAACACAGAAATTGCATCGGAATTAAATAAATAAGGCACAATGACGACTTAAGTACAAGAAGACTGACTCATCTTACTGTCTATGTTTTGCACCATTCCTGTGACACTAGTTACAGATTCCGATGCTTCACTCCCGGTTTACTGTATCCCTTGGACCTTCTTATTGACGATGAAACACAGAAATTGCATCGGAATTAAATACAAAAGGCACAATGCCGACTTAAGTACAAGAAGCCTGACTCTTCTTACTGACTATGCTTTGAACCATTCCTGTGACACTAGTTATAGATTCCGATGCTTCACTTCAGGTTTACTGTATCCCTTGGACCTTCTTATTGACGATGAAACACAGAAATTGCATCGGAATTAAATACAAAAGTCACAATGTCGACTTAAGCACAAGAAGACTGACTCTTCTTACTGACTATGTTTTGAACCATTCCTGTGTCACTAGTTATAGATTCAGATGCTTCACTTCAGGTTTACTGTATCCCTCTGACCTTCCTATTGACGATGAAACACAGAAATTGCATCGGAATTAAATCCAAAAGGCACAGTGCCGAATTAAGTACAAGAAGACTGACTCTTCTTAGTGTCTATGATTTGAACCATTCCTGTGACACAAGTTATAGATTCCGATGCTTCACTCCAGGTTTACTATATAACTTGGACCTTCTTATTTACGATGAAATACAGAAATTGCATCGGAATTAAATAGGAAAGGCACAATGCCGGCTTAAGTACAAGAACACTGACTCTTCCTAGAGTCTATGTTTTGAACCATTCCTGTGACACTAGTTATAGATTCCGATGCTTCACTTCAGGTTTACTGTATCCCACTGACCTTCGTATTGACCATGAAACACAGAAATTGCATCGGAATGAAATACAAAAGGCACAATGCCGACTTAAGTACAAGAAGACTGACTCTTCCCACTGTCTATGTTTTGAACCATTCCTGTGACACTAGTTATAGATTCCGATGCTTCACCTCAGGTTTTCTGTATCCCTTGGACCTTCTTATTGACGATGAAACACAGAAATTGCTTCGGAATTAAATACAAAAGCACGATGCCGACTTAAGTACAAGAAGACTGTCTCTTCTTAACGACTATGTTTTGAACCACTCCTGTGGCACTAGTTATAGACTCTGATGCTTCACTTCAGGTTTACTGTATCCCTTGGACGTTCTTATTGGAGACGAAAGACGGAAATAGCATCGGAATTAAATACAAAAGGCACAATGCCGACTTAAGTACAAGAAGCCTGACTCTTCTTACTGACTATGCTTTGAACCATTCCTGTGACACTAGTTATAGATTCCGATGCTTCACTTCAGGTTTACTGTATCCCTTGGACCTTCTTATTGACGATGAAACACAGAAATTGCATCGGAATTAAATAGGAAAGGCACAATGCCGGCTTAAGTACAAGAACACTGACTCTTCCTAGAGTCTATGTTTTGAACCATTCCTGTGACACTAGTTATAGATTCCGATGCTTCACTTCAGGTTTACTGCATCCCTCTGACCTTCTTATTGACGATGAAACACAGAAATTGCATCGGAATTAAATCCAAAAGGCACAGTGCCGTATTAAGTACAAGAAGCCTGACTCTTCTTACTGACTATGCTTTGAACCATTCCTGTGACACTAGTTATAGATTCCGATGCTTCACTTCAGGTTTACTGTATCCCTTCGACCTTCTTATTGACGATGAAACACAGAAATTGCATCGGAATTAAACACAAAAGGCACAATGCCGACTTTACTATAAGAAGACTGGCTCTTCTTACTGACTATGTTGTGAACCCTTCCTGTGACACTAGTTATAGATTCCGATGATTCACTTCAGATTTACTGTATCCCTCTGACGTTCTTATTGACGATGAAACACAGAAATTGCGTCGGAATTAAATACAAAAGGCACAATGCCGAATTAAGTACAAGAAGACTGACTCTTCTTACTGACTATGTTTTGAACCATTCCTGTGACACTAGTTATAGATTCAGATGCTTCACTTCAGGTTTTCTGTATCCCTCTGACTTTCTTATTGACGATGAAACACAGTAATTGCGTCGGAATTAAATACAAAAGGCATAATGCCGAATTAAGTACAAGAAGACTGACTCTTCTTACTGTCTATGTTTGGAACCATTCATGTGACACTAGTAATAGATTCCGATGCCTCACTCTAGGTTGACTATATCCCTTGGACCTTAATATTGACGATGAAACACAGATATTGCATCGGAATTAAATACAAAAGGCACAATGCCGACTTAAGTACAAGAAGCCTGACTCTTCTTACTGACTATGCTTTGAACCATTCCTGTGACACTAGTTATAGATTCCGATGCTTCACATCAGGTTTACTGTATCCCTTGGACCTTCTTATTGACGATGAAACACAGCAATTGCATCGGAATTAAATAGTGAAGGCACAATGCCGACTTAAGTACAAGAAGACTGACTTTTCCCACTTTCTATGATTTGTACAATTCCTGTGACACTAGTTATAGATTCGGATGCTTCACTTCAAGTTTACTATATCCCTCTGAGTTTCTCATTGACGATGAAACACAGAAAATGCAACGCATATAAATCCAAAATGGACAATGCCAACTTGAGTAAAAGAAGACTGACTCTTCTTCTGTCTATGCTTTGAACCATTCCTGTGTCACTAGTTATAGATTCCGATGCTTCACTTCAGATTTACTGTACCCCTCTGACGTTCTTATTGACGATGAAACACAGTAATTGCGTCGGAATTAAATACAAAAGGCACAATGCCGAATTAAGTACAAGAAGACTGACTCTTCTTACTGTCTATGTTTGGAACCATTCCTGTGACACTAGTAATAGATTCCGATGCTTCACTCTAGGTTTACTGTATCCCTTGGATCTTCTTATTGACGATGAAACACAGAAATTGCATCGGAATTAAATAAATAAGGCACAATGACGACTTAAGTACAAGAAGACTGACTCATGTTACTGTCTATGTTTTCACCATTCCTGTGACACTAGTTACAGATTCCGATGCTTCACTCCAGGTTAACTGTATCCCTTGGACCTTCTTATTGACGATGAAACACAGAAATTGCATCGGAATTAAATACAAAAGGCACAATGCCGACTTAAGTACAAGAAGCTTGACTCTTCCTACTGACTATGCTTTGAACCATTCCTGTGACACTAGTTATAGATTCCGATGCTTCACTTCAGGTTTACTGTATCCCTTGGACCTTCTTATTGACGATGAAACACAGAAATTGCATCGGAATTAAATACAAAAGTCACAATGCCGACTTAAGTACAAGAAGACTGACTCCTCTTACTGACTATTTTTTGAACCATTCCTGTGTCACTAGTTATAGATTCAGATGCTTCACTTCAGGTTTACTGTATCCCTCTGACCTTCTTATTGACGATGAAACACAGAAATTGCATGGGAATTAAATCCAAAAGGCACAGTGCCGAATTAAGTACAAGATGACTGACTCTTCTTAGTGTCTACGATTTGAACCATTCCTGTGACACTAGTTTTAGATTCCGATGCTGCACTGCAGGTTTACTGTATCCCTTGGACCTTCTTATTGACGATGAAACACAGAAATTGCATCGGAATTAAATAAATAAGGCACAATGACGACTTAAGTACAAGAAGACTGACTCATCTTACTGTCTATGTTTTCACCATTCCTGTGACACTAGTTACAGATTCCGATGCTTCACTCCAGGTTAACTGTATCCCTTTGACCTTCTCTTTGACGATGAAACACAGAAATTGCAACGGAATTAAATACAAAATGGACAATGTTGCCTTAAGTACAAGAAGACTGACTCTTCTTCTGTCTATGTTTTGAACCATTCCTGTGACACTAGTTATAAATTTCGATGCTTCACTTCAGGTTTACTGTAGCCCTTGGACCTTCTTATTGACGATGAAACACAGATATTGCATCGGAATTAAATTCAAAAGGCACAATGCCGACTCAAGTACAAGATGACGGACTCATCGTACTGACTATGTTTTGAACAATTCCTGTGACACTACTTATAGATTCCGATGCTTCACTCCCGGTTTACTGTATCCCTTGGATCTTCTTATTGACGATGAAACACAGAAATTGCATCGGAATTAAATCCAAAAGGCACAGTGCCGTATTAAGTACAAGAAGACTGACTCTTCCTACTGTCTATGTTTTGAACCATTCCTGTGACACTAGTTATAGATTCCGATGCTTCACTCCCGGTTTACTGTATCCCTTGGATCTTCTTATTGACGATGAAACACACAAATTGCTTCGGAAGAATATAGAAAAGGCACAATGCAGTTTTAAGTACAAGAACACTGACTCTTCCTACTGTCTATGTTTGAACTATTCCTGTGACACTAGTTACAATTCCGATGCTTCACTTCTGGTTTACTGTATCCCTTGGACCTTCTTGTTGACGATGAAACACAGAAATTGCATCGGAATTAAATACAAAATGTGCAATGCCGACTTAAGTACAAGAAGACTGACTCTTCTTACTGACTATGTTTTGATTCATTCCTGTGACACTAGTTATAGATTCCGATGCTTCACTCCAGGTTTACTGTATCCCTTGGACCTTCTTATTGACGATGAAACACGGATATTGCATCGCAATTAAATACAAAAGGCACAATACCGACTGAAGTACAAGACGACTGACTCTTCTTACTGACTATGCTTTGAACCATTCCTGTGACACTAGTTATAGATTCCGATGCTTAACTCCCGGTTTACTGTATCCCTCGGACCTTCTTATATAGGATGAAAGACAAAAATTGCATCGGAATTAGATACAAAAGGCACATTGCCGACTTAAGTACAAGAGTACTGACTCTTCTTACTGACTATGTTTTGAACCATTCCTGTGACACTAGTTATAGATTCCGATGCTTCACTCCAGGTTTACTGCATCCCTTGGAACTCCTTAATGACAATGAAACATAGAAATTGCATCGGAATTAAATACAAAAGGCACAATGCTGATTTAAGTACTTGAAGACTGACTCTTCGTATTGACTATGTTTTGAACGATTCCTGTAACACTTGATATAGATTCCAGTGCCTCACTTCAGGTTTATTGTATCCCTTGGACCTTCTTATTGATGATGAAACACAGCAATTGCATCGGAATTAAATAGAGAAGGCACAATGCCGACTTAAGTACAAGAAGACTGACTTTTCCCACTTTCTATCATTTGTACAATTCCTGTGACACTAGTTATAGATTCGGATGCTTCACTTCAGGTTTACTGTATCCCTCTGACCTTCTCATTGACGGTGAAACACAGAAATTGCAACGGAATTAAATCCAAAATGGACAATGCCGACTTGAGTAAAAGAAGACTGACTCTTCGTCTGTCTATGCTTTGAAGCATTCCTGTGTCACTAGTTATATATTCTGATGCTTCACTTCAGGTTTACTGTATCCCTCTGACGTTCTTATTGACGATGAAACACAGTAATTGCGTCGGAAATAAATACAAAAGGCACAATGCCGAATTAAGTACAAGAAGACTGACTCTTCTTACTGTCTATGTTTGGAACCATTCCTGTGACACTAGTAATAGATTCCGATGCTTCACTCTAGGTTTACTGTATCCCTTGGATCTTCTTATTGACGATGAAACACAGAAATTGCATCGGAATTAAATAAATAAGGCACAATGACGACTTAAGTACAAGAAGACTGACTCATCTTACTGTCTATGTTTTGCACCATTCCTGTGACACTAGTTACAGATTCCGATGCTTCACTCCCGGTTTACTGTATCCCTTGGACCTTCTTATTGACGATGAAACACAGAAATTGCATCGGAATTAAATACAAAAGGCACAATGCCGACTTTAGTACAAGAAGCCTGACTCTTCTTACTGACTATGCTTTGAACCATTCCTGTGACACTAGTTATAGATTCCGATGCTTCACTTCAGGTTTACTGTATCCCTTGGACCTTCTTATTGACGATGAAACACAGAAATTGCATCGGAATTAAATACAAAAGTTACAATGTCGACTTAAGTACAAGAAGACTGACTCTTCTTACTGACTATGTTTTGAACCATTCCTGTGTCACTAGTTATAGATTCAGATGCTTCACTTCAGGTTTACTGTATCCCTCTGACCTTCTTATTGACGATGAAACACAGAAATTGCATCGGAATTAAATCCAAAAGGCACAGTGCCGAATTAAGTACAAGAAGACTGACTCTTCTTAGTGTCTATGATTTGAACCATTCCTGTGACACTAGTTTTAAATTCCGATGCTTCACTGCAGGTTTACTGTATCCCTTGGACCTTCTTATTGACGATGAAACACAGATATTGCATCGGAATTAAATACAAAAGGCACAATGCCGACTCAAGTACAAGATGACTGACTCATCTTACTGACTATGTTTTGAACAATTCCTGTGACACTAGTTATAGATTCAGATGCTTCACTTCAGGTTTACTGTATCCCTTGGATCTTCTTATTGACGATGAAACACAGAAATTGCATCGGAATTAAATCCAAAAGGCACAGTGCCGTATTAAGTACAAGAAGACTGACTCTTCCTACTGTCTATGTTTTGAACCATTCCTGTGACACTAGTTATAGATTCCGATGCTTCACTCCCGGTGTACTGTATCCCTTGGATCTTCTTATTGACGATGAAACACACAAATTGCATCGGAAGAATATGGAAAAGGCACAATGCAGTTTTAAGTACAAGAACACTGACTCTTCCTACTGTCTATGTTTGAACTATTCCTGTGACACTAGTTACAATTCCGATGCTTCACTTCTGGTTTACTGTATCCCTTGGACCTTCTTGTTGACGATGAAACACAGAGATTGCATCGGAATTAAATACAAAATGTGCAATGCCGACTTAAGTACAAGAAGACTGACTCTTCTTACTGACTATGTTTTGATTCATTCTTGTGACACTAGTTATAGATTCCGATGCTTCACTCCAGGTTTACTGTATCCCTTGGACCTTCTTATTGACGATGAAACACGGATATTGCATCGGAATTAAATACAAAAGGCACAATACCGACTGAAGTACAAGAAGACTGACTCTTCTTACTGACTATGCTTTGAACCATTCCTGTGACACTAGTTATAGATTCCGATGCTTAACTCCCGGTTTACTGTATCCCTTGGACCTTCTTATATAGGATGAAAGACAAAAATTGCATCGGAATTAGATACAAAAGGCACATTGCCGACTTAAGTACAAGAATACTGACTCTTCTTACTGACTATGTTTTGAACCATTCCTGTGACACTAGTTATAGATTCCGATGCTTCACTCCAGGTTTACTGCATCCCTTGGAACTCCTTAATGACAATGAAACATAGAAATTGCATCGGAATTAAATACAAAAGACACAATGCTGATTTAAGTACAAGAAGACTGACTCTTCGTACTGACTATGTTTTGAACCATTCCTGTAACACTAGATATAGATTCCAGTGCCTCACTTCAGGTTTATTGTATCCCTTGGACCTTCTTATTGACGATGAAACACAGCAATTGCATCGGAATTAAATAGAGAAGGCACAATGCCGACTTAAGTACAAGAAGACTGACTTTTCCCACTTTCTATCATTTGTACAATTCCTGTGACACTAGTTGTAGATTCGGATGCTTCACTTCAGGTTTACTGTATCCCTCTGACCTTCTCATTGACGGTGAAACACAGAAATTGCAACGGAATTAAATCCAAAATGGACAATGCCGACTTGAGTAAAAGAAGACTGACTCTTCTTCTGTCTATGCTTTGAAGCATTCCTGTGTCACTAGTTATGGATTCTGATGCTTCACTTCAGGTTTACTGTATCCCTCTGACGTTCTTATTGACGATGAAACACAGTAATTGCGTCGGAAATAAATACAAAAGGCACAATGCCGAATTAAGTACAAGAAGACTGACTCTTCTTACTGTCTATGTTTGGAACCATTCCTGTGACACTAGCAATAGATTCCGATGCTTCACTCTAGGTTTACTGTATCCCTTGGATCTTCTTATTGACGATGAAACACAGAAATTGCATCGGAATTATATAAATAAGGCACAATGACGACTTAAGTACAAGAAGACTGACTCATCTTACTGTCTATGTTTTGCACCATTCCTGTGACACTAGTTACAGATTCCGATGCTTCACTCCCGGTTTACTGTATCCCTTGGACCTTCTTATTGACGATGAAACACAGAAATTGCATCGGAATTAAATACAAAAGGCACAATGCCGACTTAAGTACAAGAAGCCTGACTCTTCTTACTGACTATGCTTTGAACCATTCCTGTGACACTAGTTATAGATTCCGATGCTTCACTTCAGGTTTACTGTATCCCTTGGACCTTCTTATTGACGATGAAACACAGAAATTGCATCGGAATTAAATACAAAAGTCACAATGTCGACTTAAGTACAAGAAGACTGACTCTTCTTACTGACTATGTTTTGAACCTTTCCTGTGTCACTAGTTATAGATTCAGATGCTTCACTTCAGGTTTACTGTATCCCTCTGACCTTCTTATTGACGATGAAACACAGAAATTGCATCGGAATTAAATCCAAAAGGCACAGTGCTGAATTAAGTACAAGAAGACTGACTCTTCTTAGTGTCTATGATTTGAACCATTCCTGTGACACTAGTTTTAAATTCCGATGCTTCACTGCAGGTTTACTGTATCCCTTGGACCTTCTTATTGACGATGAAACACAGATATTGCATCGGAATTAAATACAAAAGGCACAATGCCGACTCAAGTACAAGATGACTGACTCATCTTACTGACTATGTTTTGAACAATTCCTGTGACACTAGTTATAGAATCAGATGCTTCACTTCAGGTTTACTGTATCCCTTGGATCTTCTTATTGACGATGAAACACAGAAATTGCATCGGAATTAAATCCAAAAGGCACAGTGCCGTATTAAGTACAAGAAGACTGACTCTTCCTACTGTCTATGTTTTGAACCATTCCTGTGACACTAGTTATAGATTCCGATGCTTCACTCCCGGTTTACTGTATCCCTTGGATCTTCTTATTGACGATGAAACACACAAATTGCATCGGAAGAATATAGAAAAGGCACAATGCAGTTTTAAGTACAAGAACACTGACTCTTCCTACTGTCTATGTTTGAACTATTCCTGTGACACTAGTTACAATTCCGATGCTTTACTTCTGGTTTACTGTATCCCTTGGACCTTCTTGTTGACGATGAAACACAGAAATTGCATCGGAATTAAATACAAAATGTGCAATGCCGACTTAAGTACAAGAAGACTGACTCTTCATACTGACTATGTTTTGATTCATTCTTGTGACACTAGTTATAGATTCCGATGCTTCACTCCAGGTTTACTGTATCCCTTGTACCTTCTTATTGACGATGAAACACGGATATTGCATCGGAATTAAATACAAAAGGCACAATACCGACTGAAGTACAAGAAGACTGACTCTTCTTACTGACTATGCTTTGAACCATTCCTGTGACACTAGATATAGATTCCGATGCTTAACTCCCGGTTTACTGTATCCCTTGGACCTTCTTATATAGGATGAAAGACAAAAATTGCATCGGAATGAGATACAAAAGGCACATTGCCGACTTAAGTACAAGAATACTGACTCTTCTTACTGACTATGTTTTGAACCATTCCTGTGACACTAGTTATAGATTCCGATGCTTCACTCCAGGTTTACTGCATCCCTTGGAACTCCTTAACGACAATGAAACATAGAAATTGCATCGGAATTAAATACAAAAGGCACAATGCTGATTTAAGTACAAGAAGATTGACTCTTCGTATTGACTATGTTTTGAACCATTCCTGTAACACTAGATATAGATTCCAGTGCCTCACTTCAGGTTTATTGTATCCCTTGGACCTTCTTATTGACGATGAAACAAAGCAATTGCATCGGAATTAAATAGAGAAGGCACAATGCCGACTTAAGTACAAGAAGACTGACTTTTCCCACTTTCTATCATTTGTACAATTCCTGTGACACTAGTTATAGATTCGGATGCTTCACTTCAGGTTTACTGTATCCCTCTGACCTTCTCATTGACGGTGAAACACAGAAATTGCAACGGAATTAAATCCAAAATGGACAATGCCGACTTGAGTAAAAGAAGACTGACTCTTCTTCTGTCTATGCTTTGAAGCATTCCTGTGTCACTAGTTATGGATTCTGATGCTTCACTTCAGGTTTACTGTATCCCTCTGACGTTCTTATTGACGATGAAACACAGTAATTGCGTCGGAAATAAATACAAAAGGCATAATGCCGAATTAAGTACAAGAAGACTGACTCTTCTTACTGTCTATGTTTGGAACCATTCCTGTGACACTAGCAATAGATTCCGATGCTTCACTCTAGGTTTACTGTATCCCTTGGATCTTCTTATTGACGATGAAACACAGAAATTGCATCGGAATTAAATAAATAAGGCACAATGACGACTTAAGTACAAGAAGACTGACTAATCTTACTGTCTATGTTTTGCACCATTCCTGTGACACTAGTTACAGATTCCGATGCTTCACTCCCGGTTTACTGTATCCCTTGGACCTTCTTATTGACGATGAAACACAGAAATTGCATCGGAATTAAATACAAAAGGCACAATGCCGACTTAAGTACAAGAAGCCTGACTCTTCTTACTGACTATGCTTTGAACCATTCCTGTGACACTAGTTATAGATTCCGATGCTTCACTTCAGGTTTACTGTATCCCTTGGACCTTCTTATTGACGATGAAACACAGAAATTGCATCGGAATTAAATACAAAAGTCACAATGTCGACTTAAGTACAAGAAGACTGACTCTTCTAACTGACTATGTTTTGAACCATTCCTGTGTCACTAGTTATAGATACAGATGCTTCACTTCAGGTTTACTGTATCCCTCTGACCTTCTTATTGACGATGAAACACAGAAATTGCATCGGAATTAAATCCAAAAGGCACAGTGCCGTATTAAGTACAAGAAGACTGACTCTTCCTACTGTCTATGTTTTGAACCATTCCTGTGACACTAGTTATAGATTCCGATGCTTCACTCCCGGTTTACTGTATCCCTTGGATCTTCTTATTGACGATGAAACACACAAATTGCATCGGAAGAATATAGAAAAGGCACAATGCAGTTTTAAGTACAAGAACACTGACTCTTCCTACTGTCTATGTTTGAACTATTCCTGTGACACTAGTTACAATTCCGATGCTTCACTTCTGGTTTACTGTATCCCTTGGACCTTCTTGTTGACGATGAAACACAGAAATTGCATCGGAATTAAATACAAAATGTGCAATGCCGACTTAAGTACAAGAAGACTGACTCTTCTTACTGACTATGTTTTGATTCATTCCTGTGACACTAGTTATAGATTCCGATGCTTCACTCCAGGTTTACTGTATCCCTTGGACCTTCTTATTGACGATGAAACACGGATATTGCATCGGAATTAAATACAAAAGGCACAATACCGACTGAAGTACAAGAAGACTGACTCTTCTTAGTGTCTATGATTTTGAACCATTCCTGTGACACTAGTTTTCGATTCCGATGCTTCACTGCAGGTTTACTGTATCCCTTGGACCTTCTTATTGACGATGAAACACAGATATTGCATCGGAATTCAATACAAAAGGCACAATGCCAACTCAAGTACAAGATGACTGACTCATCTTACTGACTATGCTTTGAACAATTCCTGTGACACTAGTTATAGATTCAGATGCTTCACTTCAGGTTTACTGTATCCCTCTGACCTTCTTATTGACGATGAAACACAGAAATTGCATCGGAATTAAATCCAAAAGGCACAGTGCCGTATTAAGTACAAAAAGACTGACTCTTCCTACTGTCTATGTTTTGAACCATTCCTGTGACACTAGTTATAGATTCCGATGCTTCACTCCCGGTTTACTGTATCCCTTGGATCTTCTTATTGACGATGAAACACAGAAATTGCATCGGCATTAAATCCAAAAGGCACAGTGCCGTATTAAGTACAAGAAGACTGACTCTTCCTACTGTCTATGTTTTGAACCATTCCTGTGACACTAGTTATAGATTCCGATGCTTCACTGCAGGTTTACTGTATCCCTTGGACCTTCTTATTGACGATGAAACACAGATATTGCATCGGAATTAAATACAAAAGGCACAATGCCGACTCAAGTACAAGATGACTGACTCATCTTACTGACTATGTTTTGAACAATTCCTGTGACACTAGTTATAGAATCAGATGCTTCACTTCAGGTTTACTGTATCCCTTGGATCTTCTTATTGACGATGAAACACAGAAATTGCATCGGCATTAAATCCAAAAGGCACAGTGCCGTATTAAGTACAAGAAGACTGACTCTTCCTACTGTCTATGTTTTGAACCATTCCTGTGACACTAGTTATAGATTCCGATGCTTCAACTCCCGGTTTACTGTATCCCTTGGATCTTCTTATTGACGATGAAACACACAAATTGCATCGGAAGAATATAGAAAAGGCACAATGCAGTTTTAAGTACAAGAACACTGACTCTTCCTACTGTCTATGTTTGAACTATTCCTGTGACACTAGTTACAATTCCGATGCTTCACTTCTGGTTTACTGTATCCCTTGGATCTTCTTATTGACGATGAAACACACAAATTGCATCGGAAGAATATAGAAAAGGCACAATGCAGTTTTAAGTACAAGAAGACTGACTCTTCATACTGACTATGTTTTGATTCATTCTTGTGACACTAGTTATAGATTCCGATGCTTCACTCCAGGTTTACTGTATCCCTTGTACCTTCTTATTGACGATGAAACACGGATATTGCATCGGAATTAAATACAAAAGGCACAATACCGACTGAAGTACAAGAAGACTGACTCTTCTTACTGACTATGCTTTGAACCATTCCTGTGACACTAAGATATAGATTCCGATGCTTAACTCCCGGTTTACTGTATCCCTTGGACCTTCTTATATAGGATGAAAGACAAAAATTGCATCGGAATGAGATACAAAAGGCACATTGCCGACTTAAGTACAAGAATACTGACTCTTCTTACTGACTATGTTTTGAACCATTCCTGTGACACTAGTTATAGATTCCGATGCTTCACTCCAGGTTTACTGCATCCCTTGGAACTCCTTAACGACAATGAAACATAGAAATTGCATCGGAATTAAATACAAAAGGCACAATGCTGATTTAAGTACAAGAAGATTGACTCTTCGTATTGACTATGTTTTGAACCATTCCTGTAACACTAGATATAGATTCCAGTGCCTCACTTCAGGTTTATTGTATCCCTTGGACCTTCTTATTGACGATGAAACAAAGCAATTGCATCGGAATTAAATAGAGAAGGCACAATGCCGACTTAAGTACAAGAAGACTGACTTTTCCCACTTTCTATCATTTGTACAATTCCTGTGACACTAGTTATAGATTCGGATGCTTCACTTCAGGTTTACTGTATCCCTCTGACCTTCTCATTGACGGTGAAACACAGAAATTGCAACGGAATTAAATCCAAAATGGACAATGCCGACTTGAGTAAAAGAAGACTGACTCTTCTTCTGTCTATGCTTTGAAGCATTCCTGTGTCACTAGTTATGGATTCTGATGCTTCACTTCAGGTTTACTGTATCCCTCTGATGTTCTTATTGACGATGAAACACAGTAATTGCGTCGGAAATAAATACAAAAGGCATAATGCCGAATTAAGTACAAGAAGACTGACTCTTCTTACTGTCTATGTTTGGAACCATTCCTGTGACACTAGCAATAGATTCCGATGCTTCACTCTAGGTTTACTGTATCCCTTGGATCTTCTTATTGACGATGAAACACAGAAATTGCATCGGAATTAAATAAATAAGGCACAATGACGACTTAAGTACAAGAAGACTGACTAATCTTACTGTCTATGTTTTGCACCATTCCTGTGACACTAGTTACAGATTCCGATGCTTCATTCCCGGTTTACTGTATCCCTTGGACCTTCTTATTGACGATGAAACACAGAAATTGCATCGGAATTAAATACAAAAGGCACAATGCCGACTTAAGTACAAGAAGCCTGACTCTTCTTACTGACTATGCTTTGAACCATTCCTGTGACACTAGTTATAGATTCCGATGCTTCACTTCAGGTTTACTGTATCCCTTGGACCTTCTTATTGACGATGAAACACAGAAATTGCATCGGAATTAAATACAAAAGTCACAATGTCGACTTAAGTACAAGAAGACTGACTCTTCTAACTGACTATGTTTTGAACCATTCCTGTGTCACTAGTTATAGATACAGATGCTTCACTTCAGGTTTACTGTATCCCTCTGACCTTCTTATTGACGATGAAACACAGAAATTGCATCGGAATTAAATCCAAAAGGCACAGTGCCGTATTAAGTACAAGAAGACTGACTCTTCCTACTGTCTATGTTTTTGAAACCATTCCTGTGACACTAGTTATAGATTCCGATGCTTCACTCCCGGTTTACTGTATCCCTTGGATCTTCTTATTGACGATGAAACACACAAATTGCATCGGAAGAATATAGAAAAGGCACAATGCAGTTTTAAGTACAAGAACACTGACTCTTCCTACTGTCTATGTTTGAACTATTCCTGTGACACTAGTTACAATTCCGATGCTTCACTTCTGGTTTACTGTATCCCTTGGACCTTCTTGTTGACGATGAAACACAGAAATTGCATCGGAATTAAATACAAAATGTGCAATGCCGACTTAAGTACAAGAAGACTGACTCTTCTTACTGACTATGTTTTGATTCATTCCTGTGACACTAGTTATAGATTCCGATGCTTCACTCCAGGTTTACTGTATCCCTTGGACCTTCTTATTGACGATGAAACACGGATATTGCATCGGAATTAAATACAAAAGGCACAATACCGACTGAAGTACAAGAAGACTGACTCTTCTTAGTGTCTATGATTTGAACCATTCCTGTGACACTAGTTTTCGATTCCGATGCTTCACTGCAGGTTTACTGTATCCCTTGGACCTTCTTATTGACGATGAAACACAGATATTGCATCGGAATTCAATACAAAAGGCACAATGCCAACTCAAGTACAAGATGACTGACTCATCTTACTGGACTATGCTTTGAACAATTCCTGTGACACTAGTTATAGATTCAGATGCTTCACTTCAGGTTTACTGTATCCCTCTGACCTTCTTATTGACGATGAAACACAGAAATTGCATCGGAATTAAATCCAAAAGGCACAGTGCCGTATGAAGTACAAAAAGACTGACTCTTCCTACTGTCTATGTTTTGAACCATTCCTGTGACACTAGTTATAGATTCCGATGCTTCACTCCCGGTTTACTGTATCCCTTGGATCTTCTTATTGACGATGAAACACAGAAATTGCATCGGCATTAAATTCAAAAGGCACAGTGCCGTATTAAGTACAAGAAGACTGACTCTTCCTACTGTCTATGTTTTGAACCATTCCTGTGACACTAGTTATAGATTCCGATGCTTCACTCCCGGTTTACTGTATCCCTTGGATCTTCTTATTGACGATGAAACACACAAATTGCATCGGAAGAATATAGAAAAGGCACAATGCAGTTTTAAGTACAAGAACACTGACTCTTCCTACTGTCTATGTTTGAACTATTCCTGTGACACTAGTTACAATTCCGATGCTTCACTTCTGGTTTACTGTATCCCTTGGACCTTCTTGTTGACGATGAAACACAGAAATTGCATCGGAATTAAATACAAAATGTGCAATGCCGACTTAAGTACAAGAAGACTGACTCTTCTTACTGACTATGTTTTGATTCATTCCTGTGACACTAGTTATAGATTCCGATGCTTCACTCCAGGTTTACTGTATCCCTTGGACCTTCTTATTGACGATGAAACACGGATATTGCATCGGAATTAAATACAAAAGGCACAATACCGACTGAAGTACAAGAAGACTGACTCTTCTTACTGACTATGCTTTGAACCATTCCTGTGACACTAGTTATAGATTCCGATGCTTAACTCCCGGTTTACTGTATCCCTTGGACCTTCTTATATAGGATGAAAGACAAAAATTGCATCGGAATTAGATACAAAAGGCAGATTGCCGACTTAAGTACAAGAATACTGACCCTTCTTACTGACTATGTTTTGAACCATTCCTGTGACACTAGTTATAGATTCCGATGCTTCACTCCAGGTTTACTGCATCCCTTGGAACTCCTTAATGACAATGAAACATAGAAATTGCATCGGAAATAAATACAAAAGGCACAATGCTGACTTAAGTACAAGAAGACTGACTCTTCGTATTGACTATGTTTTGAACCATTCCTGTAACACTAGATATAGATTCCAGTGCCTCACTTCAGGTTTATTGTATCCCTTGGACCTTCTTATTGACGATGAAACACAGCAATTGCATCGGAATTAAATAGAGAAGGCACAATGCCGACTTAAGTACAAGAAGACTGACTTTTCCCACTTTCTATCATTTGTACAATTCCTGTGACACTAGTTGTAGATTCGGATGCTTCACTTCAGGTTTACTGTATCCCTCTGACCTTCTCATTGACGGTGAAACACAGAAATTGCAACGGAATTAAATCCAAAATGGACAATGCCGACTTGAGTAAAAGAAGACTGACTCTTCTTCTGTCTATGCTTTGAAGCATTCCTGTGTCACTAGTTATAGATTCTGATGCTTCACTTCAGGTTTACTGTATCCCTCTGACGTTCTTATTGACGATGAAACACAGTAATTGCGTCGGAAATAAATACAAAAGGCACAATGCCGAATTAAGTACAAGAAGACTGACTCTTCTTAGTGTCTATGATTTGAACCATTCCTGTGACACTAGTTTTAGATTCCGATGCTTCACTGCAGGTTTACTGTATCCCTTGGACCTTCTTATATAGGATGAAAGACAAAAATTGCATCGGAATGAGATACAAAAGGCACATTGCCGACTTAAGTACAAGAATACTGACTCTTCTTACTGACTATGTTTTGAACCATTCCTGTGACACTAGTTATAGATTCCGATGCTTCACTCCAGGTTTACTGCATCCCTTGGAACTCCTTAACGACAATGAAACATAGAAATTGCATCGGAATTAAATACAAAAGGCACAATGCTGATTTAAGTACAAGAAGATTGACTCTTCGTATTGACTATGTTTTGAACCATTCCTGTAACACTAGATATAGATTCCAGTGCCTCACTTCAGGTTTATTGTATCCCTTGGACCTTCTTATTGACGATGAAACAAAGCAATTGCATCGGAATTAAATAGAGAAGGCACAATGCCGACTTAAGTACAAGAAGACTGACTTTTCCCACTTTCTATCATTTGTACAATTCCTGTGACACTAGTTATAGATTCGGATGCTTCACTTCAGGTTTACTGTATCCCTCTGACCTTCTCATTGACGGTGAAACACAGAAATTGCAACGGAATTAAATCCAAAATGGACAATGCCGACTTGAGTAAAAGAAGACTGACTCTTCTTCTGTCTATGCTTTGAAGCATTCCTGTGTCACTAGTTATGGATTCTGATGCTTCACTTCAGGTTTACTGTATCCCTCTGACGTTCTTATTGACGATGAAACACAGTAATTGCGTCGGAAATAAATACAAAAGGCATAATGCCGAATTAAGTACAAGAAGACTGACTCTTCTTACTGTCTATGTTTGGAACCATTCCTGTGACACTAGCAATAGATTCCGATGCTTCACTCTAGGTTTACTGTATCCCTTGGATCTTCTTATTGACGATGAAACACAGAAATTGCATCGGAATTAAATAAATAAGGCACAATGACGACTTAAGTACAAGAAGACTGACTAATCTTACTGTCTATGTTTTGCACCATTCCTGTGACACTAGTTACAGATTCCGATGCTTCACTCCCGGTTTACTGTATCCCTTGGACCTTCTTATTGACGATGAAACACAGAAATTGCATCGGAATTAAATACAAAAGGCACAATGCCGACTTAAGTACAAGAAGCCTGACTCTTCTTACTGACTATGCTTTGAACCATTCCTGTGACACTAGTTATAGATTCCGATGCTTCACTTCAGGTTTACTGTATCCCTTGGACCTTCTTATTGACGATGAAACACAGAAATTGCATCGGAATTAAATACAAAAGTCACAATGTCGACTTAAGTACAAGAAGACTGACTCTTCTAACTGACTATGTTTTGAACCATTCCTGTGTCACTAGTTATAGATACAGATGCTTCACTTCAGGTTTACTGTATCCCTCTGACCTTCTTATTGACGATGAAACACAGAAATTGCATCGGAATTAAATCCAAAAGGCACAGTGCCGTATTAAGTACAAGAAGACTGACTCTTCCTACTGTCTATGTTTTGAACCATTCCTGTGACACTAGTTATAGATTCCGATGCTTCACTCCCGGTTTACTGTATCCCTTGGATCTTCTTATTGACGATGAAACACACAAATTGCATCGGAAGAATATAGAAAAGGCACAATGCAGTTTTAAGTACAAGAACACTGACTCTTCCTACTGTCTATGTTTGAACTATTCCTGTGACACTAGTTACAATTCCGATGCTTCACTTCTGGTTTACTGTATCCCTTGGACCTTCTTGTTGACGATGAAACACAGAAATTGCATCGGAATTAAATACAAAATGTGCAATGCCGACTTAAGTACAAGAAGACTGACTCTTCTTACTGACTATGTTTTGATTCATTCCTGTGACACTAGTTATAGATTCCGATGCTTCACTCCAGGTTTACTGTATCCCTTGGACCTTCTTATTGACGATGAAACACGGATATTGCATCGGAATTAAATACAAAAGGCACAATACCGACTGAAGTACAAGAAGACTGACTCTTCTTAGTGTCTATGATTTGAACCATTCCTGTGACACTAGTTTTCGATTCCGATGCTTCACTGCAGGTTTACTGTATCCCTTGGACCTTCTTATTGACGATGAAACACAGATATTGCATCGGAATTCAATACAAAAGGCACAATGCCAACTCAAGTACAAGATGACTGACTCATCTTACTGACTATGCTTTGAACAATTCCTGTGACACTAGTTATAGATTCAGATGCTTCACTTCAGGTTTACTGTATCCCTCTGACCTTCTTATTGACGATGAAACACAGAAATTGCATCGGAATTAAATCCAAAAGGCACAGTGCCGTATGAAGTACAAAAAGACTGACTCTTCCTACTGTCTATGTTTTGAACCATTCCTGTGACACTAGTTATAGATTCCGATGCTTCACTCCCGGTTTACTGTATCCCTTGGATCTTCTTATTGACGATGAAACACAGAAATTGCATCGGCATTAAATCCAAAAGGCACAGTGCCGTATTAAGTACAAGAAGACTGACTCTTCCTACTGTCTATGTTTTGAACCATTCCTGTGACACTAGTTATAGATTCCGATGCTTCACTCCCGGTTTACTGTATCCCTTGGATCTTCTTATTGACGATGAAACACACAAATTGCATCGGAAGAATATAGAAAAGGCACAATGCAGTTTTAAGTACAAGAACACTGACTCTTCCTACTGTCTATGTTTGAACTATTCCTGTGACACTAGTTACAATTCCGATGCTTCACTTCTGGTTTACTGTATCCCTTGGACCTTCTTGTTGACGATGAAACACAGAAATTGCATCGGAATTAAATACAAAATGTGCAATGCCGACTTAAGTACAAGAAGACTGACTCTTCTTACTGACTATGTTTTGATTCATTCCTGTGACACTAGTTATAGATTCCGATGCTTCACTCCAGGTTTACTGTATCCCTTGGACCTTCTTATTGACGATGAAACACGGATATTGCATCGGAATTAAATACAAAAGGCACAATACCGACTGAAGTACAAGAAGACTGACTCTTCTTACTGACTATGCTTTGAACCATTCCTGTGACACTAGTTATAGATTCCGATGCTTAACTCCCGGTTTACTGTATCCCTTGGACCTTCTTATATAGGATGAAAGACAAAAATTGCATCGGAATTAGATACAAAAGGCAGATTGCCGACTTAAGTACAAGAATACTGACTCTTCTTACTGACTATGTTTTGAACCATTCCTGTGACACTAGTTATAGATTCCGATGCTTCACTCCAGGTTTACTGCATCCCTTGGAACTCCTTAATGACAATGAAACATAGAAATTGCATCGGAAATAAATACAAAAGGCACAATGCTGACTTAAGTACAAGAAGACTGACTCTTCGTATTGACTATGTTTTGAACCATTCCTGTAACACTAGATATAGATTCCAGTGCCTCACTTCAGGTTTATTGTATCCCTTGGACCTTCTTATTGACGATGAAACACAGCAATTGCATCGGAATTAAATAGAGAAGGCACAATGCCGACTTAAGTACAAGAAGACTGACTTTTCCCACTTTCTATCATTTGTACAATTCCTGTGACACTAGTTGTAGATTCGGATGCTTCACTTCAGGTTTACTGTATCCCTCTGACCTTCTCATTGACGGTGAAACACAGAAATTGCAACGGAATTAAATCCAAAATGGACAATGCCGACTTGAGTAAAAGAAGACTGACTCTTCTTCTGTCTATGCTTTGAAGCATTCCTGTGTCACTAGTTATAGATTCTGATGCTTCACTTCAGGTTTACTGTATCCCTCTGACGTTCTTATTGACGATGAAACACAGTAATTGCGTCGGAAATAAATACAAAAGGCACAATGCCGAATTAAGTACAAGAAGACTGACTCTTCTTACTGTCTATGTTTGGAACCATTCCTGTGACACTAGTAATAGATTCCGATGCTTCACTCTAGGTTTACTGTATCCCTTGGATCTTCTTATTGACGATGAAACACAGAAATTGCATCGGAATTAAATCCAAAAGGCACAGTGCCGAATTAAGTACTAGAAGACTGACTCTTCTTAGTGTCTATGATTTGAACCATTCCTGTGACACTAGTTTTAGATTCCGATGCTTCACTGCAGGTTTACTGTATCCCTTGGACCTTCTTATTGACGATGAAACACAGAAATTGCATAGGAATTAGATACAAAAGGCACAATGCCGACTTTAGTACAAGAAGACTGACTCTTCTCACTGACTATGTTTTGAACCATTCCTGTGACACTAGTTATAGATTCCGATGCTTCACTTCAGGTTTACTGTATCCCTTGGACCTTCTTATTGACGATGAAACACAGAAATTGCATCGGAATTAAATACAAAAGTCACAATGTCGACTTAAGTACAAGAAGACTGACTCTTCTTACTGACTATGTTTTGAACCATTCCTGTGTCACTAGTTATAGATTCAGATGCTTCACTTCAGGTTTACTGTATCCCTCTGACCTTCTTATTGACGATGAAACACAGAAATTGCATCGGAATTAAATCCAAAAGGCACAGTGCCGAATTAAGTACAAGAAGACTGACTCTTCTTAGTGTCTATGATTTGAACCATTCCTGTGACACTAGTTTTAGATTCCGATGCTTCACTGCAGGTTTACTGTATCCCTTGGACCTTCTTATTGACGATGAAACACAGAAATTGCATAGGAATTAAATACAAAAGGCACAATGCCGACTTTAGTACAAGAAGACTGACTCTTCTCACTGACTATGTTTTGAACCATTCCTGTGACACAAGTTATAGATTCCGATGCTTCACTTCAGATTTCCTGTATCCCTCTGACGTTCTTATTGACGATGAAACATAGAAATTGCGTCGGAATTAAATACAAAAGGCACAATGCCGAATTAAGTACAAGAAGACTGACTCTTCTTGCTGTCTATGATTTGAACCATTCCTGTGACACTAGTAGTAGATTCCGATGCTTCACTCTAGGTTTACTGTATCCCTTGGACCTTCTTTTTGACGATGAAACACAGAAATTGCATCGGAATTAAATAAATAAGGCACAATGCCAACTTTAGTACAAGAAGACTGACTCATCTTACTGTCTATGATTTGAACCATTCCTGTGACACTAGTTACAGATTCCGATGCTTCACTCCCGGTTTAATGTATCCCTCTGACCTTCTCATTGACGATGAAACACAGAAATTGAAACGGAAATAAATACAAAATGGACAATGCCGACTTAAGTAAAAGAAGACTGACTCTTCTTCTGTCTATGTTTTGAACCATTCCTGTGACACTAGTTATAAATTTCGATGCTTCACTTCAGGTTTACTGTATCCCTTGGCCCTTCTTATTGACGATGAAACACAGAAATTGAATCGGAATTCAATACAAAAGGCACAATGCCGACTTAAGTACAAGAGGACTGACTCTTCTTACTGACTATGTTTTGAACAATTCCTGTGACACTAGTTATAGATTCCGATGCTTCACTTCAGATTTACTGTATCCCTCTGACGATCTTATTGACGATGAAACACAGAAATTGCGTCGGAATTAAATACAAAAGGCACAATGCCGAATTAAGTACAAGAGGACTGACTCTTCTTACTGTCTATCTTTTGAATCATTCCTGTGACACTAGTAGTAGATTCCGATGCTTCACTCCAGGGGTTACTGTATCCCTTGGACCTTCTTATTGACGATGAAACACAGAAATTGCATCGGAATTAAATACAAAAGGCACAATGCCGACTTAAGTACAAGAAGACTGACTCTTCTTACTGACTATGTTCTGAACCATTCCTGTGACACTAGTTATAGATTCCGATGCTTAACTCCCGGTTTACCGTATCCCATGGACCTTCTTATTGAGGATGAAAGACACAAATTGCATTGGAATTAAATACAAAAGGCATATTGCCGATTTAAGTACAAGAATACTGACTCTTCTTACTGACTATGCTTTGAACCATTCCTGTGACACTAGTTATTGATTCCGATGCTTCACTCCAGGCTTACTGTATCCCTTGGAACTACTTATTGACAATGAAACATAGAAATTCCATCGGAATTAAATACAAAAGGCACAATGCCGACTTAAGTGCAAGAAGACTGACTCTTCGTATTGACTATGTTTTGAACCATTCCTGTAACACTAGATATAGATTTCGGTGCCTCACTTCAGGTTTACTGTATCCCTTGGACCTTCTTATTGACGAGGAAGCACAGAAATTGCATCGGAATTAAATACAAAATGCACAATGCCGACTTCAGTACAAGAATACTGACTCTTATTACTGTCTATGTTTCGAACCATCCCTGTGTCACTAGTTATTGATTCCGATGCTTCACTCCGGGATTACTGTATCCCTTGGACCTTCTTATTGACGATGAAACACAGAAATTGCATCCGAATTAAATACAAATGGCACAATGCCGACCTAAGTACAATAAGCCTGTCTCTTCTTACTGACTATGATTTGAACCATTCCTGTGACATCAGTTATATATTCCGATGCTTCACTTCAGGTTTACTGTATCCCTCTGACCTTCTTATTGACGATGAAACATAGAAATTGCATCGGAATTACATACAAAGGACACAATGCCGAATTAAGTACAAGAAGACTGACTCTTCGTACTGTCTAAGTTTTGAACCATTCATGTGACACTAGTTATAGATTCCGATGCTTCGCTCCAGGTTACTGTATCCCTTGGACCTTCTTATTGACGAGGAAGCACAGAAATTGCATCGGAATTAAATACAAAATGCACAATGCCGACTTCAGTACAAGAATACTGACTCTTATTACTGTCTATGTTTCGAACCATCCCTGTGTCACTAGTTATAGATTCCGGTGCTTCACTTCAGGTTTACTGTATCCCTTGGACCTTTTAATGACGGTGAAACACAGATATTACATCGGAATTAAATACAAAAGGCACAATGCCGACTTAAGTACAAGAAGACTGACTCTCCTTACTGACTATGTTTTGAACCATTCCTGTGAAACTAGTTATAGATTCCGATGCTACTCTTCAGGTTACTGTAACCCTCTGACCTTCTTATTGACGATGAAACACAGAAATTGCATCGGAATTAAATACAAAAGGCACAAAGCCGACTTAAGTACAAGAAAACTGACTCTTGCCACTGTCTATTTTTTGAACCATTCCTGTGACACTAGTTATAGATTCCGATGCTTGACTTCTGATTTACTGTATCCCTCTGACCTTCTTATTGACGATGAAACACAGAAATTGCATCGGAATTAAATACTTAACTCACAATGCCGAATTAAGTACAAGAAGACTGACTCTTCTTACTGTCGTTGTTTTGAAGCATTCCTGTGACACTAGTTATAGTTTCCGATGCTCCACTACAGGTTTACTATATTCCTTGGACCTTCTTATTGACGATGAAACACAGAAATTGCATATGAATTAAATAGAAAAGGCACAATGCCGACTTAAGTACAAGAAGACTGTGTCTTCTCACTGTCTATGCTTTGAACCATTCCTGTGACACTAGTTATAGATTCCGATGCTTCACTTCAGGTTTTCTGTATCCCTCTGACCTTCTTATTGAAGATGAAGCATAGAATTTGCACCGGAATGAAATACAAAAGGTACAATGCCGACTGAAGTACAAGAAGACTGACTCTTCCCTCTGTCTGTGCTTTAAACCATTCCTGTTACACTAGTTATAGGTTCCGATGCTTCACTTCAGGTTTACTGTATCCCTTGGACCTTCTTATTGACGATGAAACACAGAAATTGCATCGGAATTAAATAAAAAAGGCACAATGCCGACTTAAGTACATGAAGACTCACTCTTCTTACTGTGTATGTTTTGAACCATTCCTGTGACACTAGTTATAGATTCCGATGCTTCACTCCAGGTTTACTACATACCTTGGACCTTCTTATTTCGGATGAAATACAGAAATTGCATCGGAATTAAATAGAAAAATCACAATGCCGACTTAAGTGCAAGAAGACTGACTCTTCCTACTGTCTATATGTTGAACCATTCCTGTGACACTAGTTATAGATTCCGATGCTTCACTTCAGGTTACTGTATCCCTCTGACCTTTTATTGACGATGAAACAGAGAAATTGCATCGGAATTAAATACAAAAGGCACAATGCCGACTTAAGTACAAGAAAACTGACTCTTCCCACTGTCTATGTTTTGAACCATTCCTGTGACACTAGTTATAGATTCGGATGCTTCACTTCAGGTTTACTGTATCCCTCTGACCTTCTCATTGAAGATGAAACACAGAAATTGCAACGGCATTAAATACAAAATGGACAATGCCTACTTAAGTAAAAGAAGACTGACTCTTCTTCTGTCTATGTTTTGAACCATTCCTGTGACACTAGTTATAAATTTCAATGCTTCACTTCAGGTTTACTGTATCCCTTGGACCTTCTTATTGACGATGAAACACAGAAATTGCATAGGAATTAAATACAAAAGGCACAATGCCGACGTAAGTACAAGAAGACTGACTCTTCTTACTGACTATGTTTTGAACCATTCCTGTGACACTAGTTATAGATTCAGATGCTTCACTTCAGGTTTACTGTATCCCTTGGATCTTCCTTTTTTACAATGAAACACAGAAATTGCATCGGAATTTAACACAAAAGGCACAATGGCGACTTAAGTACAAGAAGACCAGCTTTTCTTACTGACTATGTTTTGAACCATTCCTGTGACATTAGTTATAGATTCCGGTGCTTCACTTCAGGTTTACTGGATCCATTGGACCTACTTATTGACGTTGAAACACAGAAATTGCATCGGAATTAAATACAAACGGCACAATGCCGACTTAAGTACAAGAAGACTGACTCTTCTTACTGACTATGATTTGAGCCATTCCTGTGACACTTGTTATAGATTCCGATGCTTCACTTCAGGTTTACTGTATCCCTCTTACTTACTTATTGACGATGAAACACAGAAATTGCATCGGAATTAAATACAAAAGGCACAATGCCGACTTAAGTACAAGATGACTGACTCTTCCTACGGTCTATGTTTTGAACCATTCCTGTGACACTCGTTATAGATTCCGATGCTTCACTCCCGGTTTACTGTACCCCATGGATCTTCTTATTGACGATGAAACACAGAAATTGCATCGGAAGTAAATAGAAAAGGCACAATGCAGTTTTAAGTACAAGAAGACTGACTCATCTTACTGTCGATGTTTGGAACCATTCCTGTGACACTAGTAATAGATTCCAATGCTTCACTCTAGGTTTACTGTATCCCTTGGACCTTCTTATTGACGATGAAACACACAAATTGCATCGGAATCAAATAAATAAGGCACAATGACGACTTAAGTTCAAGAAGACTGACTTATCTTACTGTCTATGTTTTGCACCATACCTGTGACACTAGTTACAGATTCCGATGCTTCACTCCCGGTTTACTATATCCCTTGGACCTTCTTATTGACGATGAAACACAGAAAATGCATCGGAATTAAATACAAAAGGCACAATGGCGACTTAAGTACAAGAAGACTGACTCTTTCCACTTTCTAAGTTTTTTACAATTCCTGTGACACTAGTTATAGATTCGGATGCTTCACTTCAGGTTTACTGTATCCCTCTGACCTTCTCATTGACGATGAAACAGAAATTGCAACGGAGTTAAATACAAAATGGACAATGCCGACTTAAGTAAAAGAAGACTGACTCTTCTTCTGTCTATGCTTTGAACCATTCCTGTGACACTAGTTATAAATTTCGATGCTTCACTTCAGGTGTGGTGTATCCGTTGGAAATTCTTATTGACGATGAAACACAGAAATTGCATCGGAGTTAAATACAAAAGTCACAATGCCGAGTTAAGTACAAGAAGACTGACTCTTCTTACTGACTATGTTTTGAACCATTCCTGTGACACTAGTTATAAATTCAGATGCTTCACTTCAGGTTTACTGTATCCCTCTGACCTTCTTATTGACGATGAAACACAGAAATTGCATCGGAATTAAATCCAAAAGGCACAGTGCCGAATTAAGTACAAGAAGACTGACTCTTCTTAGTGTCTATGATTTGAACCATTCCTGTGACACTAGTTTTAGATTCCGATGCTTCACTGCAGGTTTACTGTATCCCTTGGACCTTCTTATTGACGATGAAACACAGAAATTGCCTCGGAATTAAATAAATAAGGCACAATGCCGACTTTAGTACAAAATGACTGACTCATCTTACTGTCCATGTTTTGAACCATTCCTGTGACACTAGTTACAGATTCCGATGCTTCACTCCAGGTTTACTGTATCCCTTGGACCTTCTTATTGACGATGAAACACAGAAAATTCATCGGAATTAAATACAAAAGGCACAATGGCGACTTAAGTACAAGAAGACTGACTCTTCTTACTGACTATGATTTCAACCATTCATGTGACACTAGTTATAGATTCCGGTGCTTCACTTCAGGTTTACTGTATCCCTTGGACCTTGTTATTGACGATGAAACACAGAAATTGCATCGGAAATAAATACAAAAGGCACAATGTCGGCTTAAGTACAAGAAGACTGACTCTTCTTACTGACTATGTTTTGAACCATTCCTGTGACACTAGTTATAGATTCCGATGCTTGACTTCAGATTTACTGTATCCCTCTGACTTTCTTATTGACGATGAAACACAGAAATTGTGTCGGAATTAAATACTAAAGGTACAATGCCGAATTAAGTACAAGAAGACTGACTCTTCTTACTGACTATGTTTAGAACCATTCCTGTGACACTAGTTATAGATTCAGATGCTTCACTTCAGGTTTACTGTATCCCTCTGACCTCCTTATTGACGATGAAACACAGAAATTGCATCGGAAATAAATCCAAAAGGCACAGTGCCGAATTAAGTACAAGAAGACTGACTCTTCTTAGTGTCTATGATTTGAACCATTCCTGTTACACTAGTTATAGATTCCGATGCTTCACTTCAGGTTTACTGTATCCCTTGGATCTTATTTTTTACA
Source organism: Schistocerca piceifrons (assembly GCF_021461385.2). Taxonomy (NCBI): domain Eukaryota; kingdom Metazoa; phylum Arthropoda; class Insecta; order Orthoptera; family Acrididae; genus Schistocerca; species Schistocerca piceifrons. Next base: position 9,009,453 of record NW_025727396.1, on the reverse strand, counting down.
ATGAAACACAGAAATTGCATCGGAATTCAAAACAAAAGGCACAATGCCGAATTAAGTACAAGAAGACTGACTCTGCTTACTGACTATGTTTAGAACCATTCCTGTAACACTAGTTATAGATTCAGATGCTTCACTTCAGGTTTTCGGTATCCCTCTGACGTTCTTATTGACGATGAAACACAGTAATTGCGTCGGAATTAAATACAAAAGGCACAGTGCCGAATTAAGTACAAGAAGACTGACTCTTCTTAGTGTCTATGATTTGAACCATTCCTGTTACACTAGTTATAGATTCCAATGCTTCACTCTAGGTTTACTGTATCCCTTGGACCTTCTTATTGACGATGAAACACAGAAATTGCATCGGAATCAAATAAATAAGGCACAATGACGAATTAAGTACAAGAAGACTGACTCATCTTACTGTCTATGTTTTGCACATTCCTGTGACACTAGTTACAGATTCCGATGCTTCACTCCCGGTTTACTGTATCCCTTGGACCTTCTTATTGACGATGAAACACAGAAATTGCATCGGAATAAAATAAAACTAGGCACAGTGCCGACTTAAGTACAAGAAGCCTGACTCTTCTAACTGACTATGCTTTGAACCATTCCTGTGACACTAGTTATAAATTTCAATGCTTCACTTCAGGTTTACTGTATCCCTTGGACCTTCTTATTGACGATGAAACACAGAAATTGCATAGGAATTAAATACAAAAGGCACAATGCCGACTTAAGTACAAGAAGACTGACTCTTCTTACTGACTATGTTTTGAACCATTCCTGTGACACTAGTTATAGATTCAGATGCTTCACTTCAGGTTTACTGTATCCCTTGGATCTTCCTTTTTTACAATGAAACACAGATATTGCATCGGAATTTAACACAAAAGGCACAATGGCGACTTAAGTACAAGAAGACCGGCTTTTCTTACTGACTATGTTTTGAACCATTCCTGTGACATTAGTTATAGATTCCGGTGCTTCACTTCAGGTTTACTGGATCCATTGGACCTACTTATTGACGTTGAAACACAGAAATTGCATCGGAATTAAATACAAACGGCACAATGCCGACTTAAGTACAAGAAGACTGACTCTTCTTACTGACTATGATTTGAGCCATTCCTGTGACACTTGTTATAGATTCCGATGCTTCACTTCAGGTTTACTGTATCCCTCTTACTTACTTATTGACGATGAAACACAGAAATTGCATCGGAATTAAATACAAAAGGCACAATGCCGACTTAAGTACAAGAAGACTGACTCTTCCTACGGTTTATGTTTTGAACCATTCCTGTGACACTAGTTATAGATTCCGATGCTTCACTCCCGGTTTACTGTATCCCTTGGATCTTCTTATTGACGATGAAACACAGAAATTGCATCGGAAGTAAATAGAAAAGGCACAATGCAGTTTTAAGTACAAGAAGACTGACTCATCTTACTGTCTATGTTTGGAACCATTCCTGTGACACTAGTAATAGATTCCAATGCTTCACTCTAGGTTTACTGTATCCCTTGGACCTTCTTATTGACGATGAAACACAGAAATTGCATCGGAATCAAATAAATAAGGCACAATGACGACTTAAGTTCAAGAAGACTGACTTATCTTACTGTCTATGTTTTGCACCATACCTGTGACACTAGTTACAGATTCCGATGCTTCACTCCCGGTTTACTATATCCCTTGGACCTTCTTATTGACGATGAAACACAGAAAATGCATCGGAATTAAATACAAAAGGCACAATGGCGACTTAAGTACAAGAAGACTGACTCTTCCCACTTTCTAAGTTTTTTACAATTCCTGTGACACTAGTTATAGATTCGGATGCTTCACTTCAGGTTTACTGTATCCCTCTGACCTTCTCATTGACGATGAAACAGAAATTGCAACGGAGTTAAATACAACATGGACAATGCCGACTTAAGTAAAAGAAGACTGACTCTTCTTCTGTCTATGCTTTGAACCATTCCTGTGACACTAGTTACAAATTTCGATGCTTCACTTCAGGTGTGGTGTATCCGTTGGAAATTCTTATTGACGATGAAACACAGAAATTGCATCGGAGTTAAATACAAAAGTCACAATGCCGAGTTAAGTACAAGAAGACTGACTCTTCTTACTGACTATGATTTGAACCATTCCTGTGACACTAGTTATAGATTCAGATGCTTCACTTCAGGTTTACTGTATCCCTCTGACCTTCTTATTGACGATGAAACACAGAAATTGCATCGGAATTAAATCCAAAAGGCACAGTGCCGAATTAAGTACAAGAAGACTGACTCTTCTTAGTGTCTATGATTTGAACCATTCCTGTGACACTAGTTTTAGATTCCGATGCTTCACTGCAGGTTTACTGTATCCCTTGGACCTTCTTATTGACGATGAAACACAGAAATTGTCTCGGAATTAAATAAACAAGGCACAATGCCGACTTTAGTACAAAATGACTGACTCATCTTACTGTCCATGTTTTGAACCATTCCTGTGACACTAGTTACAGATTCCGATGCTTCACTCCAGGTTTACTGTATCCCTTGGACCTTCTTATTGACGATGAAACACAGAAAATTCATCGGAATTAAATACAAAAGGCACAAAGGCGACTTAAGTACAAGAAGACTGACTCTTCTTACTGACTATGATTTCAACCATTCATGTGACACTAGTTATAGATTCCGGTGCTTCACTTCAGGTTTACTGTATCCCTTGGACCTTGTTATTGACGATGAAACACAGAAATTGCATCGGAAATAAATACAAAAGGCACAATGTCGGCTTAAGTACAAGAAGACTGACTCTTCTTACTGACTATGTTTTGAACCATTCCTGTGACACTAGTTATAGATTCCGATGCTTGACTTCAGATTTACTGTATCCCTCTGACTTTCTTATTGACGATGAAACACAGAAATTGTGTCGGAATTAAATACTAAAGGTACAATGCCGAATTAAGTACAAGAAGACTGACTCTTCTTACTGACTATGTTTAGAACCATTCCTGTGACACTAGTTATAGATTCAGATGCTTCACTTCAGGTTTACTGTATCCCTCTGACCTCCTTATTGACGATGAAACACAGAAATTGCATCGGAAATAAATCCAAAAGGCACAGTGCCGAATTAAGTACAAGAAGACTGACTCTTCTTAGTGTCTATGATTTGAACCATTCCTGTTACACTAGTTATAGATTCCGATGCTTCACTTCAGGTTTACTGTATCCCTTGGATCTTATTTTTTACAATGAAACACAGAAATTGCATCGGAAGTCAAAACAAAAGGCACAATGCCGAATTAAGTACAAGAAGACTGACTCTGCTTACTGACTATGTTTAGAACCATTCCTGTAACACTATTTATAGATTCAGATGCTTCACTTCAGGTTTTCGGTATCCCTCTGACGTTCTTATTGACGATGAAACACAGTAATTGCGTCGGAATTAAATACAAAAGGCACAGTGCCGAATTAAGTACAAGAAGACTGACTCTTCTTAATGTCTATGATTTGAACCATTCCTGTTACACTAGTTATAGATTCCAATGCTTCACTCTAGGTTTACTGTATCCCTTGGACCTTCTTATTGACGATGAAACACAGAAATTGCATCGGAATCAAATAAATAAGGCACAATGACGAATTAAGTACAAGAAGACTGACTCATCTTACTGTCTATGTTTTGCACATTCCTGTGACACTAGTTACAGATTCCGATGCTTCACTCCCGGTTTACTGTATCCCTTGGACCTTCTTATTGACGATGAAACACAGAAATTGCATCGGAATAAAATAAAACTAGGCACAGTGCCGACTTAAGTACAAGAAGCCTGACTCTTCTAACTGACTATGCTTTGAACCATTCCTGTGACACTAGTTATAGATTCCGATGCTTCACTTCAGGTTTACTGTATCCCTTGGACCTTCTTATTGACGATGAAACACAGCAATTGCATCGTAATTAAATAGAGAAGGCACAATGCCGACTGAAGTACAAGAAGACTGACTCTTTCCACTTTCTATGTTTTGTACAATTCCTGTGACACTAGTTATAGATTCGGATGCTTCACTTCAGGTTTACTGTATACCTTGGACCTTCTCATTGACGATGAAACACAGAAATTGCAACGGAGTTAAATACAAAATGGACAATGCCGACTTAAGTAAAAGAAGACTGACTCTTCTTCTGTCTATGCTTTGAACCATTCCTGTGACACTAGTTATAAATTTCGATGCTTCACTTCAGGTTTACTGTATTCCTTGGACCTTCTTATTGACGATGAAACACAGAAATTGCATCGGAATTAAATACAAAAGTCACAATGCCGACTTAAGTACAAGAAGACTGACTCTTCTTACTGACTATGTTTTGAACCATTCCTGTGACACTAGTTATAGATTCAGATGCTTCACTTCAGGTTTACTGTATCCCTCTGACCTTCTTATTGACGATGAAACACAGAAATTGCATCGGAATTAAATCCAAAAGGCACAGTTTCGAATTAAGTACAAGAAGACTGACTCTTCTTAGTGTCTATGATTTGAACCATTCCTGTGACACTAGTTTTAGATTCCGATGCCTCACTGCAGGTTTACTGTATCCCTTGGACCTTCTTATTGACGATGAAACACAGAAATTGCATTGAAATTAAATAAATAAGGCACAATGCCGACATTAGTACAAGAAGACTGACTCATCTTACTGTCTATGTTTTGAACCATTCCTGTGACACTAGTTACAGATTCCGATGCTTCACTCCCGGTTTACTGTATACCTTGGACCTTCTCATTGACGATGAGACACAGAAATTGCAACGGAGTTAAATACAAAATGGACAATGCCGACTTAAGTAAAAGAAGACTGACTCTTCTTCTGTCTTTGTTTTGAACCATTCCTGTGACACTAGTTATAAATTTCGATGCTTCACTTCAGGTTTACTGTATCCCTTGGACCTTCTTATTGACGATGAAACACAGAAATTGCATCGGAAGTAAATAGAAAAGGCACAATGCAGTATTAAGTACAAGAAGACTGACTCTTCCTACTGTCTATGTTTGAACTATTCCTGTGACACTAGTTACAGATTCCGATGCTTCACTTCTGGTTTACTGTATCCCTAGGAAATTCTTGTTGACGATGAAACACAGAAATTGCATCGGAATTAAAGACAAAATGCGCAATGGCGACTTAAGTACAAGAAGACTAACTCTTCTTACTGACTATGTTTGACTCATTCCTGTGACACTATTTATAGATTCCGATGCTTCACTCCAGGATTACTGTATCCCTTGGACCTTCTTATTGACGATGAAACACAGATATTGCATCGAAATTAAATACAAAAGGCACAATGCCGACTTAAGTACAAGAAGACTGACTCTTCTTACTGACTATGCTTTGAACCATTCCTGTGACACTAGTTATAGATTCCGATGCTTAACTCCTGGTTTACTGTATCCCTTGGACCTTCTTATTGAGGATGAAAGACAAAAATTGCATCGGAATTAAATACAAAAGGCACATTGCCGACTTAAGTACAAGAATACTGACCCTTCTTACTGACTATGATTTGAACCATTCCTGTGACACTAGTTATAGATTCCGATGCTTTACTCCAGGTTTACTGTATCCCTTGGAACTCCTTATTGACAATGAAACATAGAAATTGCATCGGAATTAAATACAAAAGCCAAAATGCTGACTTAAGTACAAGAAGACTGCCTCTTCGTATTGACTATGTTTTGAACCATTCATGTGACACTAGTTATAGATTCCGGTAATTCACTTCAGGTTTACTGTATCCCTTGGACCTTGTTATTGGCGATGAAACACAGAAATTGCATCGGAAATAAATACAAAAAGCACAATGCCGTCTTATGTACAAGAAGACTGGCTCTTCGTATTGACTATGTTTTGAACCATTCCTGTAACACTAGATATAGATCCCGGTGCCTCACTTCAGGTTTACTGTATCCCTTGGACCTTCTTATTGACGATGAAACACAGAAATTGCATCGGAATTAAATACAAAATGCACAATGCCGTCTTATGTACAAGAAGACTGACTCTTCTTACTGACTATGTTTTGAACCATTCCTGTGACACTAAGTATAGACTCTGATGCTTCACTTCAGGTTTACTGTATCCCTTGGACCTTCTTATTGAAGATGAAACACAGAAATTGCATCGGAATTAAATACAAAAGGCACAATGCCGACTTAAGTACAAGAATACTGACTCTTCTTACTTTCTATGCTTTGATCCATCCCTGTGACACTAGTTATAGATTCCAATGCTTCACTTCAGGTTTACTGTATCCCTTGGACCTTCTTATTGACGTTGAAACACAGAAATTGCATCGGAATTAAATACAAAAGGCACAATGCCGTCTTATGTACAAGAAGACTGACTCTTCGTATTGACTATGTTTTGAACCATTCCTGTAACACTAGATATAGATCCCGGTGCCTCACTTCAGGTTTACTGTATCCCTTGGACCTTCTTATTGACGATGAAACACAGAAATTGCATTGGAATATATACAAAAAGCACAATGGCGACTTAAGTACAAGAAGACTGACTCTTCTTACTGACTATGATTTGAACCATTCATGTGACACTAGTTATAGATTCCGGTGCTTCACTTCAGGTTTACTGTATCCCTTGGACCTTGTTATTGACGATGAAACACAGAAATTGCATCGGAAATAAATACAAAAGGCACAATGTCGACTTAGGTACAAGAAGACTGACTCTTCTTACTGACTATGTTTTGAACCATACCTGTGACACTAGTTATAGATTCTGATGCTTCACTTCAGGTTTACTGTATCCCTTGGACCTTCTTAATGACGATGAAACACAGAAATTGCATCGGAATTGAATACAAAAGGCACAATGCCGACTTAAGTACAAGAAGACTGACTCTTCTTACTGACTATGTTTTGAACCATTCCTGTGACACTAGTTATAGATTCCGATGCTTGACTTCAGATTTACTGTATCCCTCTGACCTTCTTATTGACGATGAAACACAGAAATTGCATCGGAATTAAATACTAAAGGCACAATGCCGAATTAAGTACAAGAAGACTGACACTTCTTACTGTCGATGTTTTGAACCATTCCTGTGACACTAGTTATAGATTCCGATGCTACACTACAGGTTTACTATATCCCTTGGACCTTCTTATTGACGATGAAACACAGAAATTGCATAGGATTTAAATAGTATAGGCACAATGCCGACTTAAGTACAAGAAGACTGTCTCTTCCTATTGTCTATGTTTTGAACCATTCCTGTGACACTAGTTATAGATTCGGATGCTTCACTTTAGGTTTACTGTATCCCTCTGACCTTCTTATTGACGATGAAACATAGAAATTGCATCGGAATTAAATTCAAAGGGTACAATGCCGACTGAAGTACAAGAAGACTGACTCTTCCCACTGTCTGTGTTTTGAACCATTCCTGTGACACTAGTTATAGATTCCGATGCTTCACTTCAGGTTTACTGTATCCCTTGGACCTTCTTATTGACGATGAAACACAGAAATTGCATCGGAATTAAATACAAAAGGCACAATGCCGACTTAAGTACAAGAAGCCTGACTCTTCTTACTGACTAAGTTTTGAACCATTCCTGTGACACTAGTTATAGATTCCGATGCTTCACTTCAGGTTTACTGTATCCCTTGGACCTTCTTATTGACGATGAAACACAGAAATTGCATCGGAATTAAATAGAGAAGGCACAATGCCGACTTAAGTACAAGAAGACTGACTCTTCCCACTTTCTATGTTTTGTACCATTCCTGTGACACTAGTTATAGAATCGGATGCTTCACTTCAGGTTTGCTGTATCCCTCTGACCTTCTAATTGACGATGAAACACAGAAATTGAAACGGAGTTAAATACAAAATGGACAATGCCAACTTAAGCAAAAGAAGACCGACTCTTCTTCTGCTATGTTTTGAACCATTCCTGTGACACTAGTTATATATTTCGATGCTTGACTTCAGGTTTACTGTATCCCTTGGACCTTCTTATTGACGATGAAACACAGAAATTGCATCGGAATTAAATACAAAAGGCAAAATGCCGACTTAAGTACAAGAAGACTGACCGTCCTTACTGACTATGATTTGATCCATTCCTGTAACACTAGTTATAGATTCAGATGCTTCACATCAGGTTAACTGTATCCCTCTGACCTTATTATTGACGATGAAACACAGAAATTGCATCGGAATTAAATACAAAAGGTACAATGCCGACTTAAGTACAAGAAGACTGACTCTTCCTACTGTCTATGATTTGAACCATTCCTGTGATACTAGTTTTAGATTCCGATGATTCACTGCAGGTTTACTGTATCCCTTGGACCTTCTTATTGACGGTGAAACACAAAAATTGCATAGGAATTAAATACAAACGGCACAATGCCGACATTAGTACAAGAAGACTGACTATTCTCACTGACTATGTTTTGAACCATTACTGTGACAGAAGTTATAGATTCCGATGCTTCACTTCAGATTTACTGTTTCCCTCTGACGATCTTGTTGACGATGAAACACAGAAATTGCGTCGGAATTAAATACAAAAGGCACAATGCCGAATTAAGTACAAGAGGACTGACTCTTCTTACTGTCTATGTTTTGAATCATTCCTGTGACACTAGTAGTAGATACCGATGCTTCACTCTAGGTTTACTGTATCCCTCTGACCTTCTTATTGACGATGAAACACAGAATTTGCATCGGAATTAAATCCAAAAGGCACAGTGCCGAATTAAGAACAAGAAGACTGACTCTTCTTAGTGACTACGATTTGAGCCCTTCCTGTGACACTAGTTATAGATTCCGATGCTTCACTTCAGGTTTACTGATCCCTCTTACTTTCTTATTGACGATGAAACACAGATATTGCATCGGAATTAAATAGAAAAGGCACAATGAAGACTTAAGTACAAGAAGACTGACTTTTACTACTGTCTATGTTTTGAAACATTCCTGTGACACTAGTTATAGATTCCGATGCTTCACCCCCGGTTTACTGTCTCCCTTGGATCTTTTTTTGACGACGAAACACAGAAATTGCATCGGAAGTAAATAGAAAAGGCACAATGCAGATATATTGTCAAGAAGACTGACTATTCCTACTGTCTATGTTTGAACTATTCCTGTGACACTAGTTATAGATTCCGATGCTTCACGTCTGGTTTACTGTATCCCTTTGACCTTCTTGTTGACGATGAAACACAGAAATTGCATCGGAATTAAATACAAAATGCACAATGCCGACCTAAGTACAAGAAGACTGACTCTTCTTACTGACTATGTTTTGATTCATTCCTGTAACACTAGTTATAGATTCCGATGCTTCACTATAGGTTTACTGTAGCCCTTGGACCTTCTTATTGACGATGAAACACAGAAATTGCATCGGAATTAAATACAAAAGGCACAATGCCGACTTAAGTACAAGAAGACTGACTCTTCTTACTGACTATGCTTTGAACCATTCCTGTGACACTAGTTATAGATTCCGATGCTTAACTCCCGGTACTGTATCCCTTGGACCTTCTTATTGAGGATGAAAGACAAAAATTGCATCGGAATTAAATACAAAAGGCACATTGCCGACTTAAGTACAAGAATACTGACTCTTCTTACTGACTAAGCTTTGAACCATTCCTGTGACACTAGTTATTGATTCCGATGCTTCACTCCAGGCTTACTGTATCCCTTGGAACTCCTTATTGACAATGAAAAATAGAAATTGCATCGGAATTAAATACAAAATGCACAATGCCGACTTAAGTGCAAGAAGACTGACTCTTCGTATTGACTATGTTTTGAACTATTCCTGTAACACTAGATATAGATTCCGGTGCCTCACTTCAGGTTTACTGTATCCCTTGGACCTTCTTATTGACGATGAAACACAGAAATTGCATCCGAATTAAATACAAATGGCTCAATGCCGACCTAAGTACAATAAGAATGTCTCTTCTTACTGACTATGTTTTGAACCATTCCTGTGACACTAGTTATAGATTCCGATGCTTCACTTCAGGTTTACTGTATCCCTCTGGCCTTCTTATTGACGATGAAACACAGAAATTGCATCGGAATTAAATACAAAAGGCACAATGCCGACTTAAGTACAAGAAAACTGACTCTTCCCACTGTCTATGATTTGAACCATTCCTGTGACACTAGTTATAGATTCAGATGCTTCACTTCAGGTTAACTGTATCCCTCTGACCTTCTTATTGACGATGAAACACAGATATTGTATCGGAATTAAATACAAAAGGCACAATGCCGACTTAAGTACAAGAAGACTGACTCTTCCTACTGTCTATGATTTGAACCATTCCTGTGATACTAGTTTTAGATTCCGATGCTTCACTGCAGGTTTACTGTATCCCTTGGACCTTCTTATTGACGATGAAACACAGAAATTGCATAGGAATTAAATACAAAAGGCACAATGCCGACTTTAGTACAAGAAGACTGACAATTCTCACTGACTATGTTTTGAACCATTCCTGTGACACAAGTTATAGATTCCGATGCTTCACTTCAGATTTACTGTATACCTTGGACCTTCTTATTGACGATGAAACACAGCAATTACATCGGAATTAAATAGAGAAGGCACAATGCCGACTTAAGTGCAAGAAGACTGACTTTTCCCGCTTTCTATGTTTTGTACCATTCCTGTGACACTAGTTATAGATTCGGATGCATCACTTCAGGTTTACTGTATCCCTCTGACCTTCTCATTGACGATGAAACACAGAAATTGCAACGGCATTAAATACAAAATGGACAATGCCGACTTAAGTAAAAGAAGACTGACTCTTCTTCTGTCTATGTTTTGAACCATTCCTGTGACACTAGTTATAAATTTCAATGCTTCAATTCAGGTTTACTGTATCCCTTGGACCTTCTTATTGACGATGAAACACAGAAATTGCATCGGAATTAAATACAAAAGGCTCAATGCCGACTTAAGTACAAGAAGACTGACTCTTCTTTATGACTATGTATTGAACCATTCCAGTGACACTAGTTATAGATTCAGATGCTTCACTTCAGGTATACTGTATCCCTCTGAAATTCTTATTGACGATGAAACACAGAAATTGCATCGGAATTATATCCAAAAGGCACAGTGCCGAATTAAGTACAAGAAGACTGACTCTTGTTAGTGTCTATGTTTTGAACCATTCCTGTGACACTAGTTATAGATTCCGATGCTTCACTCCAGGTTTACTGTATCCCTTGGATCTCCTTTTTCACAATGAAACACAGACATTGCATCGGAATTTAACACAAAAGGCACAATGGCGACTTAAGTACAAGAAGACTGACTTTTCTTACTGACTACTTTTTGAACCATTCCTGTGACATTAGTTATAGATTGCGGTGCTTCACTTCAGGTTTACTGGATCCATTGGCCCTACTTATTGACGATGAATCACAAAAATTGCATAGGAATTAAATACAAAAGGCACAATGCCGACTTCAGTACAAGAAGACTGACTCTTCTCACTGACTATGTTTTGAACCATTGCTGTGACGCAAGTTATAGATTCCGATGCTTCACTTCAGATTTACTGTATCCCTCTGACGTTCTTATTGACGATGAAACACAGAAATTGCTTCGGAATTAAATACAAAAGACACAATGCCCAATTAAGTACAAGAAGACTGACTCTTCTTACTGTCTATGTTTTGAACCATTCCTGTGATACTAGTTTTAGATTTCGATGCTTCACTGCAGGTTTACTGTATCCCTTGGACCTTCTTATTGAAGATGAAACACAGAAATTGCATCGGATTTAAATACAAAAGGCACAATGCCGACTTAAGTACAAGAATACTGACTCTTCTTACTTTCTATGCTTTGATCCATCCCTGTGACACTAGTTATAGATTCCGATGCTTCACTCCAGGTTTACTGTATCCCTTGGACCTTCTTAATGACGATGAAACACAGAAATTGCATCGAAATTAAATACAAAAGTCACAATGGCGACTTAAGTACAAGAAGACTGACTCTTCTTACTGACTATGTTTTGAACCATTCATGTGACACTAATTATAGATTCCGGTGCTTCGCTTCAGGTTTACTGTATCCCTTGGACTTTCTTATTGACGATGAAACACAGAAATTGCATCGGAATAAATGAAAAAGGCACAATGCCGACTTAAGTACTAGAAGACTCACTCTTCTTACTTTCTATGCTTTAAACCATTCCTGTTACACTAGTTATAGATTCCAATGCTTCACTTCAGGTTTACTGTATCCCTTGGACCTTCTTATTGACGATGAAACACAGAAATTGCATCGGAATTAAATACAAAGGGCACAATGCCGTCTTATGTACAAGAAGACTGACTCTTCGTATTGACTATGTTTTGAACCATTCCTGTAACACTAGATATAGATCCCGGTGTCTCACTTCAGGTTTACTGTATCCCTTGGACCTTCTTATTGACGATGAAACACAGAAATTGCATTGGAATATATACAAAAAGCACAATGGCGACTTAAGTACAAGAAGACTGACTCTTCTTACTGACTATGATTTGAACCATTCATGTGACACTAGTTATAGATTCCGGTGCTTCACTTCAGGTTTACTGTATCCCTTGGACCTTGTTATTGACGATGAAACACAGAAATTGCATCGGAAATAAATACAAAAGGCACAATGTCGACTTAGGTACAAGAAGACTGACTCTTCTTACTGACTATGTTTTGAACCATACCTGTGACACTAGTTATAGATTCTGATGCTTTACTTCAGGTTTACTGTATCCCTTGGACCTTCTTAATGACGATGAAACACAGAAATTGCATCGGAATTGAATACAAAAGGCACAATGCCGACTTAAGTACAAGAAGACTAACTCTTCTTACTGACTATGTTTTGAACCATTCCTGTGACACTAGTTATAGATTCCGATGCTTGACTTCAGATTTACTGTATCCCTCTGACCTTCTTATTGACGATGAAACACAGAAATTGCATCGGAATTAAATACTAAAGGCACAATGCCGAATTAAGTACAAGAAGACTGACACTTCTTACTGTCGATGTTTTGAACCATTCCTGTGACACTAGTTATAGATTCCGATGCTACACTACAGGTTTACTATATCTCTTGGACCTTCTTATTGACGATGAAACACAGAAATTGCATAGGATTTAAATAGTATAGGCACAATGCCGACTTAAGTACAAGAAGACTGTCTCTTCCTATTGTCTATGTTTTGAACCATTCCTGTGACACTAGTTATAGATTCGGATGCTTCACTTTAGGTTTACTGTATCCCTCTGACCTTCGTATTGACGATGAACCATAGAAATTGCATCGGAATTAAATTCAAAGGGTACAATGCCGACTGAAGTACAAGAAGACTGACTCTTCCCACTGTCTGTGTTTTGAACCATTCCTGTGACACTAGTTATAGATTCCGATGCTTCACTTCAGGTTTACTGTATTCCTTTGACCTTCTTATTGACGATGAAACACAGAAATTGCATCGGAATTAAATACAAAAGGCACAATGCCGACTTAAGTACAAGAAGTCTGACTCTTCTTACTGACTAAGCTTTGAACCATTCCTGTGACACTAGTTATAGATTCCGATGCTTCACTTCAGGTTTACTGTATCCCTTGGACCTTCTTATTGACGATGAAACACAGAAATTGCATCGGAATTAAATACAAAAGGCAAAATGCCGACTTAAGTACAAGAAGACTGACCGTCCTTACTGACTATGATTTGATCCATTCCTGTAACACTAGTTATAGATTCAGATGCTTCACATCAGGTTAACTGTATCCCTCTGACCTTATTATTGACGATGAAACACAGAAATTGCATCGGAATTAAATACAAAAGGTACAATGCCGACTTAAGTACAAGAGGACTGACTCTTCTTACTGTCTATGTTTTGAATCATTCCTGTGACACTAGTAGTAGATTCCGATGCTTCACTCTAGGTTTACTGTATCCCTCTGACCTTCTTATTGACGATGAAACACAGAATTTGCATCGGAATTAAATCCAAAAGCCACAGTGCCGAATTAAGTACAAGAAGACTGACTCTTCTTAGTGACTACGATTTGAGCCCTTCCTGTGACACTAGTTATAGATTCCGATGCTTCACTTCAGGTTTACTGATCCCTCTTACTTTCTTATTGACGATGAAACACAGATATTGCATCGGAATTAAATAGAAAAGGCACAATGAAGACTTAAGTACAAGAAGACTGACTTTTACTACTGTCTATGTTTTGAAACATTCCTGTGACACTAGTTATAGATTCCGATGCTTCACTCCCGGTTTACTGTCTCCCTTGGATCTTCTTATTGACGATGAAACACAGAAATTGCATCGGAAGTAAATAGAAAAGGCACAATGCAGATATATTGTCAAGAAGACTGACTATTCCTACTGTCTATGTTTGAACTATTCCTGTGACACTAGTTATAGATTCCGATGCTTCACTTCTGGTTTTCTGTATCCCTTTGACCTTCTTGTTGACGATGAAACACAGAAATTGTATCGGAATTAAATACAAAATGCACAATGCCGACCTAAGTACAAGAAGACTGACTCTTCTTACTGACTATGCTTTGATTCATTCCTGTAACACTAGTTATAGATTCCGATGCTTCACTATAGGTTTACTGTAGCCCTTGCACTTTCTTATTGACGATGAAACACAGAAATTGCATCAGAATTAAATACAAAAGGCACAATGCCGACTTAAGTACAAGAAGACTGACTCTTCTTACTGACTATGCTTTGAACCATTCCTGTGACACTAGTTATAGATTCCGATGCTTAACTCCCGGTACTGTATCCCTTGGACCTTCTTATTGAGGATGAAAGACAAAAATTGCATCGGAATTAAATACAAAAGGCACATTGCCGACTTAAGTACAAGAATACTGACTCTTCTTACTGACTAAGCTTTGAACCATTCCTGTGACACTAGTTATTGATTCCGATGCTTCACTCCAGGCTTACTGTATCCCTTGGAACTCCTTATTGACAATGAAAAATAGAAATTGCATCGGAATTAAATACAAAAGGCACAATGCCGACTTAAGTACCAGAAGACTGACTCTTCCTACTGTCTATGATTTGAACCATTCCTGTGATACTAGTTTTAGATTCCGATGCTTCACTGCAGGTTTACTGTATCCCTTGGACCTTCTTATTGACGATGAAACACAGAAATTGAATAGGAATTAAATACAAAAGGCACAATGCCGACTTCAGTACAAGAAGACTGACTATTCTCACTGACTATGTTTTGAACCATTCCTGTGACACAAGTTATAGATTCCGATGCTTCACTTCATATTTACTGTATACCTTGGACCTTCTTATTGACGATGAAACACAGCAATTGCATCGGAATTGAATAGAGAAGGCACAATGCCGACTTAAGTGCAAGCAGACTGACTCTTCCCGCTTTCTATGTTCTGTACCATTCCTGTGACACTAGTTATACATTCGGATGCATCACTTCAGGTTTACTGTATCCCTCTGACCTTCTCATTGACGATGAAACACAGAAATTGCAACGGCATTAAATACAAAATGGACAATGCCGACTTAAGTAAAAGAAGACTGACTCTTCTTCTGTCTATGTTTTGAACCATTCCTGTGACACTAGTTATAAATTTCAATGCTTCAATTCAGGTTTACTGTATCCCTTGGGCCTTCTTATTGACGATGAAACACAGAAATTGCATCGGAATTAAATACAAAAGGCACAATGCCGACTTAAGTACAAGAAGACTGACTCTTCTTTATGACTATGTATTGAACCATTCCAGTGACACTAGTTATAGATTCAGATGCTTCACTTCAGGTTTACTGTATCCCTCTGAAATTCTTATTGACGATGAAACACAGAAATTGCATCGGAATTAAATCCAAAAGGCACAGTGCCGAATTAAGTACAAGAAGACTGACTCTTGTTAGTGTCTATGATTTGAACCATTCCTGTGACACTAGTTATAGATTCCGATGCTTCACTCCAGGTTTACTGTATCCCTTGGATCTCCTTTTTTACAATGAAACACAGAAATTGCATCGGAATTTAACACAAAAGGCACAATGGCGACTTAAGTACAAGAAGACTGACTTTTCTTACTGACTACCTTTTGAACCATTCCTGTGACATTAGATATAGATTCCGGTGCTTCACTTCAGGTTTACTGGATCCATTGGACCTACTTATTGACGATGAAACACAAAAATTGCATAGGAATTAAATACAAAAGGCACAATACCGACTTTAGTACAAGAAGACTGACTCTTCTCACTGACTATGTTTTGAACCATTGCTGTGACGCAAGTTATAGATTCCGATGCTTCACTTCAGATTTACTGTATCCCTCTGACGTTCTTATTGACGATGAAACACAGAAATTGCTTCGGAATTAAATACAAAAGACACAATGCCCAATTAAGTACAAGAAGACTGACTCTTCTTACTGTCTATGTTTTGAACCATTCCTGTGACACTAGTAGTAGATTCCGATGCTTCACTCTAGGTTTACTGTATCCCATGGACCTTCTTATAGACGATGAAACACAGAAATTGCATCGGAATTAAATAAATAAGGCACAATGCCGACTTTAGTACAAGAAGACTCACTCATCTTACTCTCTATGTTTTGAACCATTCTTGTGACACTAGTTATAGATTCCGAAGCTTCACTTCAGGTTGACTGTATCCCTTGGACCTTCGTATTGACGATGAAACACAGCAATTGCATCGGAATTAAATAGAGAAGGCACAATGCCGACTTAAATACAAGGAGACTGACTCTTCCTACTTTCTATGTTTTGTACCATTCCTGTGACACTAGTTAAGGATTCGGATGCTTCACTTCAGGTTTACTGTATCCCTCTGACCTTCTCATTGATGATGAAACACAGAAATTGTAACGGAATTAAATACAAAAGGTACAATGCCGACTTAAGTACAAGAAGACTGACTCTTCTTCTGTCTATGTTTTGAACCATTCCTGTAACACTAGTTATAAATTTCGATGCTTCACTTCAGGTTTACTGTATCCCTTGGACCTTCTTATTGACGATGAAACACAGATAATGCATCGGAATTAAATACAAAAGGCACAATGCCGACTTAACCACAAGAAGACTGACTCTTCTTAGTGACTATGATTTGAGCCCTTCCTGTGACACTAGTTATAGATTCCGATGCTTCACTTCAGGTTTACTGTATCCCTCTTACTTTCTTATTGACGATGAAACACACAAATTGCATCGGAATTAAATACAAAAGGCACAATGCCGTCTTAAGTACAAGAAGACTTACTCTTCCTACTGTCTATGTTTGAACCATTCCTGTGGCACTAGTTATAGATTCCGATGCTTCACGTCCGGTTTACTGTATCCCTTGGACCTTCTTATTGAGGATGAAACAAAAAAATTGCATCGGAATTATATACAAAAGGCACAATGCCGACTTCAATACAAGAATACTGACTCTTATTACTGTCTATGCTTTGAACCATCCCTTTGTCACTAGTTATTGATTCCGATGCTTGACTCCAGGTTTACTGTATCCCTTGGACCTTCTTATTGACGATGAAACACAGAAATTGCATCGGAATTAAATACAAAAGGCACAATGCCGACCTAAGTACAATAAGCTTGTCTCTTCTTACTGACTATGTTTTGAACCATTCCTGTGACACCAGTTATAGATTCCGATGCTTCACTTCAGTTTTACTGTATCCCTCTGACCTTCTTATTGACGATGAAACATAGAAATTGCATCGGAATTAAATACAAAAGGCACAATGCCGAATTAAGTACAAGAAGACTGACTCTTCGTACTGTCTATGTTTTGAACCATTCATGTGACACTAGTTATAGATTCCGATGCTTCACTCCAGGTTTACTCTATCCCTTGGACCTTCTTATTGACAATGAAACATAGAAATTGCATCGGAATTATATACAAAAGGCACAATGCCGACTTCAATACAAGAATACTGACTCTTATTACTGTCTATGCTTTGAACCATCCCTTTGTCACTAGTTATTGATTCCGATGCTTGACTCCAGGTTTACTGTATCCCTTGGACCTTCTTATTGACGATGAAACACAGAAATTGCATCGGAATTAAATACAAAAGGCACAATGCCGACCTAAGTACAATAAGCTTGTCTCTTCTTACTGACTATGTTTTGAACCATTCCTGTGACACCAGTTATAGATTCCGATGCTTCACTTCAGGTTTACTG
The DNA here is from genome assembly GCF_021461385.2 of Schistocerca piceifrons. Classification (NCBI taxonomy): domain Eukaryota; kingdom Metazoa; phylum Arthropoda; class Insecta; order Orthoptera; family Acrididae; genus Schistocerca; species Schistocerca piceifrons. Next base: position 8,991,098 of record NW_025727396.1, on the reverse strand, counting down.
TATCCCTCTGACCTTCTTATTGACGATGAAACATAGAAATTGCATCGGAATTAAATACAAAAGGCACAATGCCGAATTAAGTACAAGAAGACTGACTCTTCGTACTGTCTATGTTTTGAACCATTCATGTGACACTAGTTATAGATTCCGATGCTTCACTCCAGGTTTACTCTATCCCTTGGACCTTCTTATTGACGATGAAACACAGAAATTGTATCGGAATTAAATACAAAACGCACAATGGCGACTTAAATACAAGAAGACTAACTCTTCTTACTGACTATGATTTGAACCATTTATGTGATACTACTTATAGATTCCTGTGTTTCACTTCGGGTTTACTGTATCCCTTGGACCTTGTTATTGACGATGAAACACAGAAATTGCATCCGAAATAAATACAAAAGGCACAATGTCGACTTAAGTACAAGAAGACTGACTCTTCTTACTGACTATGTTTGAACCATTCCTGTGACACTAGTTATACATTCTGATGCTTCACTTCAGGTTTACTGTATCGCTTGGACCTTCTTAATGACGATGAAACACAGAAATTGCATCGGAATTAAATACAAAAGGCACAATGCCGACTTTAGTACAAGAAGGCTGACCCTTCTTACTGACTATGTTTCGATTCATTTCTGTGACACTAGTTATAGATTCCGATGATTCACTCCAGGTTTACTGTATCCCTTGGACCTTCTTATTGACGATGAAACACAGAAATCGCATCGGAATTAAATACAAAAGGCACAATGCCGACTTAAGTACAAGAAGACTGACTCTTCTTACTGACTATGTTTTGAACCATTTCTGTGACACTAGTTATAGATTCCGATGCTTAAGTCCCTGTTTACTGCATCCCTTGGACCTTCATATTGACGAAGAAACACAAAAATAGCATCGGAATTAAATACAAAAGGCACAATGCCGACTTAAGTACAAGAAGACTGACTCTTCTTACTGTCTATGTTTTGAACCATTCCTGTGACACTAGTTATAGATTCCGATGCTTCCCTTCAGGTTTACTGTATCCCTCTGACCTTCATATTGACGATGAAACTCAGAAATTGCATCGGAATTAAATACAAAAGGCACAATGGCGACTTAAGTACAAAAAGACTGACTCTTCCCACTGTCTATGATTTGAACCATTCCTGTTACACTAGTTATGGATTCGGATGCTTCACTTCAGGTTTACTGTATCCCTCTGACCTTCGTATTGACGATGAAACACAGAAATTGCATCGGAATTAAATACAAAGGGCACAATGCCGACTTATGTACAAGAAAACTGACTCTTCTTACTGACTATGTTTTGAAATATTCCTGTAACACTAGTTATAGATTCCGGTGCTTCACTTCAGGTTTACTGTATCCCTTGGACCTTCTTATTGACGATGAAACACAGAAATAGCATCGGAATTAAATACAAAAGGCACAATGCCGACTTTAGTACAAGAAGGCTGGCCCTTCTTACTGTCTATGATTTGAACCATCCCTGTTTCACTAGTTATAGATTCCGATGCTTCACTGCAGGTTTACTGTATCCCTTGGACCTTCTTATTGACGATGAAACACAGAAATAGCATCGGAATTAAATACAAAAGGCACAATGCCGACTTTAGTACAAGAAGGCTGACTCTTCTTACTGACTATGTTTCGATTCATTCCTGTAACATTAGTTATAGATTCCGATGCTTCACTCCAGGTTTACTGTATCCCTTGGACCTTCGTATTGACGATGAAACACAGAAATCGCATCGGAATTAAATACAAAAGGCACAATGCCGACTTAAGCACAAGAAGACTGACTCTTCTTACTGACTATGTTTTGAACCATTTCTGTGACACTAGTTATAGATTCTGATGCTTAAGTCCCGGTTTACTGTTTACCTTGGACCTTCTTATTGACGAAGAAACACAAAAATAGCATCGGAATTAAATACAAAAGGCACAATGCCGACTTAAGTACAATAAGACTGACTCTTCTTACTGACTATGTTTTGAACCATTCCTGTGCCACTAGTTATAGATTCCGATGCTTGACTTCAGATTTACTGTATCCCTCTGACCTTCTTATTAACGATGAAACACAGAAATTGCATCGTAATTAAATACTAAAGGCACAATGCCGAATTAAGTACAAGACGACTGACTCTTCTTACTGTCGATGCTTTGAACCTTTCCTGGGACTGTAGTTATAGATTCCGATGCTTCACTCCAGGTTTACTGTATCCCTTGGACCTTCTTATTGACGATGAAATACAGAAATTGCATCGTAATTAAATACAAAAGGCACAATGCCGACTTAAGTACAAGAAGACTGACTCTTCTCACTGACTATGTTTTGAACCATTCCTGAGACACTAGTTATAGATTCCGATGCCTCACTTCAGGTTTACTGTATCCCTCTGACCTCCTTATTGACGATGAAACACAGAAATTGCTTCGGAATTAAATACAAAAGGCACAATTGCATCGGAATTAAGTACAAGAAGACTGATTCTTCTTACTGACTATGTTTTGAACCGTTCCTGTGACACTTGTTATAGATTCCGATGCTTCACTTCAGGTTAACTGTATCCCTCTGACCTTCTTATTGACGATGAAACACAGCAATTGCATCGGAATTAAATACAAAAGGCACAATGCCGACTTAAGTACGAGAATACTGCTTCTTCTTACTGCCTATGATGTGAACCATCCCTGTGACACTAGTTATAGATTCCGATGCTACACTTCAGGTTTACTGTATCCCTTGGACCTACTTATTGACGATGAAACACAGAAATTGCATCGGAATTAAATACTAAATTCACAACGCCGACTTAAGTACAAGAATACTGACTCTTCTTACTGTCGATGTTTTGAACCATCCCTGTGTCACTAGTTATAGATTCCGATGCATCACTCTAGGTTTACTGTATCCCTTGGACCTTCTTATTGACGATGAAACACAAAAATAGAATCGGAATTAATTACAAAAGGCACAATGCCGACTAAAGTACAAGAAGACAGACTCTTCCTACTGACTATGTTTTGAACCATTCCTGTGACACTAGTTATAGATTCCGATGCTTCACTCCAGGTTTACTGTATCCCCTGGACCTACTTATTGACGAAGAAGCACAGAAATTGCATCGGAATTAAATACAAAAGGCACAATGCCGACTTAAGTAGAAGAAGACTGACCCTTCTTACTGACTATGTTTTGAACCATTCCTGTGACACTAGTTATAGATTCCGATGCTAGACTTCGGATTTACTGTATCCATCTGACCTCCTTATTGACGATGAAACACTGAAATTGCATCGGAATTAAATACTAAAGGCACAATGCCGAATTAAGTACAAGAAGACTAACTCTTGTTACTGTCGATGTTTTGAACCATTCCTGTGACAGTAGTTATAGATTCCGATGCTTCACTCCAGGTTTACTGTATCCCTTGGACCTTCTTATTGATGATGAAACACAGAAATTGCATCGGAATTAAATACAAAATGCACAATGGTGACTTAAGTACGAGAAGACTGACCCAACTTACTGTCTATGTTTTGGACCATTCCTGTGACACTAGTTATAGATTCCGATGCTTCACTTCAGGTTTACTGTATCCCTCTGACCTTCATATTGACGATGAAACTCAGAAATTGCATCGGAATTAAATACAAAAGGCACAATGGCGACTTAAGTACAAAAAGACTGACTCTTCCCACTGTCTATGATTTGAACCATTCCTGTTACACTAGTTATGGATTCGGATGCTTCACTTCAGGTTTACTGTATCCCTCTGACCTTCGTATTGACGATGAAACACAGAAATTGCATCGGAATTAAATACAAAGGGCACAATGCCGACTTATGTACAAGAAAACTGACTCTTCTTACTGACTATGTTTTGAAATATTCCTGTAACACTAGTTATAGATTCCGGTGCTTCACTTCAGGTTTACTGTATCCCTTGGACCTTCTTATTGACGATGAAACACAGAAATAGCATCGGAATTAAATACAAAAGGCACAATGCCGACTTTAGTACAAGAAGGCTGGCCCTTCTTACTGTCTATGATTTGAACCATCCCTGTTTCACTAGTTATAGATTCCGATGCTTCACTCCAGGTTTACTGTATCCCTTGGACCTTCTTATTGACGATGAAACACAGAAATAGCATCGGAATTAAATACAAAAGGCACAATGCCGACTTTAGTACAAGAAGGCTGACTCTTCTTACTGACTATGTTTCGATTCATTCCTGTAACATTAGTTATAGATTCCGATGCTTCACTCCAGGTTTACTGTATCCCTTGGACCTTCTTATTGACGATGAAACACAGAAATCGCATCGGAATTAAATACAAAAGGCACAATGCCGACTTAAGCACAAGAAGACTGACTCTTCTTACTGACTATGTTTTGAACCATTTCTGTGACACTAGTTATAGATTCTGATGCTTAAGTCCCGGTTTACTGTGTCCCTTGGACCTTCTTATTGACGATGAAACACAAAAATAGCATCGGAATTAAATACAAAAGGCACAATGCCGACTTAAGTACAATAAGACTGACTCTTCTTACTGACTATGTTTTGAACCATTCCTGTGCCACTAGTTATAGATTCCGATGCTTGACTTCAGATTTACTGTATCCCTCTGACCTTCTTATTAACGATGAAACACAGAAATTGCATCGTAATTAAATACTAAAGGCACAATGCCGAATTAGGTACAAGACGACTGACTCTTCTTACTGTCGATGCTTTGAACCATTCCTGGGACTGTAGTTATAGATTCCGATGCTTTACTCCAGGTTCACCGTATCTGTTGGACCTTATTATTGACGATGAAACACAGAAATTGCATTGGAATTAAATAAAAAGGGCTCAATGCCGACTTAAGGACAAGAAGACTGACCCTACATACTGCCTATGTTTTGAACCATTCCTGTGACACTAGTTATAGATTCCGATGCTTCACTCGAGGTTTACGATATCCCTTGGACCTTCTTATTGACGATGAACCACAGAAATTGCATAGGTATTAAATTGAAAAGGCACAATGCCGATTTAAGTACAAGAAGACTGACTCTTCCCACTGCCTATGATTTGAACCATTCCTGTTACACTAGTTATGGATTTGGATGCTTCACTTCAGGTTTACTGTATCCCTCTGACCTTCTTATTGACGATGAAACACAGAAATTGCATCGGAATTAAATACAAAGGGCACAATGCCGACTTTAGTACAAGAAGACTGACACTTCTTACTGACTATGTTTTGATTCATTCCTGTGACACTAGTTATAGATTCCGATGCTTCACTCCAGGTTTACTGTATCCCTTGGACCTTCTTATTAACGATGAAATACAGAAATTGCATCGTAATTAAATACAAAAGGCACAATGCCGACTTAAGTACAAGAAGACTGACTCTTCTCACTGACTATGTTTTGAACCATTCCTGTGACACTAGTTATAGATTCCGATGCCTCACTTCAGGTTTACTGTATCCCTCTGACCTCCTTATTGACGATGAAACACAGAAATTGCTTCGGAATTAAATACAAAAGGCACAATTGCATCGGAATTAAGTACAAGAAGACTGATTCTTCTTACTGACTATGTTTTGAACCGTTCCTGTGACACTTGTTATAGATTCCGATGCTTCACTTCAGGTTTACTGTATCCCTTGGACCTACTTATTGACGATGAAACACAGAAATTGCATCGGAATTAAATACTAAATTCACAACGCCGACTTAAGTACAAGAATACTGACTCTTCTTACTGTCGATGTTTTGAACCATCCCTGTGTCACTAGTTATAGATTCCGATGCATCACTCTAGGTTTACTGTATCCCTTGGACCTTCTTATTGACGATGAAACACAAAAATAGAATCGGAATTAATTACAAAAGGCACAATGCCGACTTAAGTACAAGAGGACAGACTCTTCCTACTGACTATGTTTTGAACCATTCCTGTGACACTAGTTATAGATTCCGATGCTTCACTCCAGGTTTACTGTATCCCTTGGACCTATTTATTGACGAAGAAGCACAGAAATTGCATCGGAATTAAATACAAAAGGCACAATGCCGACTTAAGTAGAAGAAGACTGACCCTTCTTACTGACTATGTTTTGAACCATTCCTGTGACACTAGTTATAGATTCCGATGCTAGACTTCGGATTTACTGTATCCATCTGACCTCCTTATTGACGATGAAACACTGAAATTGCATCGGAATTAAATACTAAAGGCACAATGCCGAATTAAGTACAAGAAGACTAACTCTTCTTACTGTCGATGTTTTGAACCATTCCTGTGACAGTAGTTATAGATTCCGATGCTTCACTCCAGGTTTACTGTATCCCTTGGACCTTCTTATTGATGATGAAACACAGAAATTGCATCGGAATTAAATAAAAAAGGCACAATGGTGACTTAGGTACGAGAAGACTTACCAACTTACTGTCTATGTTCTGAACCATTCCTGTGACACTAGTTATAGATGCCGATGCTTCACTCCAGGTTTACTTTATCCCATGGACCTTCTTATTGACGATGAAACACAGAAATTGCATAGGAATTAAATAGAAAAGAACAATGCCGACTTAAGTACAAGAAGACTGTCTCTTCCGACTGTCTATTTTTGAACCATTCCTGTGACACTAATTATAGATTCCGATGCTTCACTTCAGGTTTACTGTATCCCTCTGACCTTCTTATTGACGATGAAACACAGAAATTGCATCGGAATTAAATACAAAAGGCACAAAGCCGACTTAAGTACAAGAAGACTGACTCTTCCCACTGTCTATGCTTTGAACCATTCCTGTTACACTAGTTATAGATTCCGATGCTTCACTTCAGGTTTACTGTATACCTTAAACCTTCTTATTGACGATGAAACACTGAAATTGCACCGGAATTAAATAAAAACGCACAATGCCGACTTATGTACAAGAAGACTGACTCTTCTTACTGACTATGCTTTGAACCATTCCTGTGACACTAGTTATAGACTCTGATGCTTCACTTCAGGTTTACTGTATCCCTTGGACCTTCTTATTGAAGATGAAACACAGACATTGCATCGGAATTAAATACAAAAGGCACAATGCCGACTTAAGTACAAGAATACTGACTCTTCTTACTGTCTATGCTTTGAACCATCCCTTTGACACTAGTCATAGATTCCGATGCTTCACTCCAGGTTTACTGTATCCCTTGGACCTTCTTATTGACGATGAAACACAGAAATTGCATCGGAATTAAATACAAAACGCACAATGCCGACTTAAGTACAAGAAGACTGACTCTTCTTATTGACCATGGTTTGAACCATTTCTGTGACACTAGTTATAGATTCCGATGCTTCACTCCTGGTTTACTGTATCCCTTGGACCTTCTTATTGACGATGAAACACAAAAATAGCATCGGAATTAAATACAAAACCCACAATGCCGACTTAAGTACAAGAAGACTGACTCTTCATACTGACTATGTTTTGAACCATTCCTGTGACACTAGTTATAGATTCCGATGCTTCACTCAATGTTTACTCTATCCTTTGGACCTCCTTATTGACGATGAAACACAGAAATTACATCGGAAATAAATACAAAAGGCACAATGACGATTTCAGTACAAGAAGACTGACTCTTCTTACTGACTATGTTTTGAACCATTCCTGTGACACTAGTTATAGATTCTGATGCTTCACTTCAGGTTTACTGTATCCCTTAGACCTTCTTATTGACGATGAAATACAGATATTGCATCAAAATTAAATACAAAATGCACAATGCCGACTTAAGTACAAGAAGACTGACTCCACTCACTGACTATGTTTTGAACCATTCGTGTGACACTAGTTATAGATTCCGATGCTTCACTTCAGATTTACTGTATCCCTCTAACCTTCTTATTGACGATGAAACATAGAGATTGCATCGGAATTAAATACTAAAGGCACAATGCCGAATTAAGTACAAAACGACTGTCTCTTCTTACTGTCGATGATTTGAACCATTCCTGTGACACTTGTTATAGATTCCGATGCTTCACTTCAGGTTTACTATTTCCCTTGGACCTTCTTATTGACGATAAAACAGAGAAATTGCGTCGGAATTAAATACAAAAGGCACAATGCCGACTTAAGTACAAGAATACTGACTCTTCTTACTGTCGATGTTTTGAACCACCCCTGTGTCACTAGTTATAGATTCCGATGGATCACTCCAGGTTTACTGTATCCCTTGGACCTTCTTATTGACGATGAAACACAAAAATAGAAGCGGAATTAATTACAATAGGCACAATGCCGACTTAAGTACAAGAAGACAGACTCTTCCTACTGACTATGTTTTGAACCATTCCTGTGACACTAGTTATAGATTCCGATGCTTCACTCCAGGTTTACTGTATCCCTTGGACCTCCTTATTGACGAAGAAACACAGAAATTGCATCGGAATTAAATACAAAAGGCACAATGCCGACTTAAGTACAAGAATACTGTCTCTTCTTACTGTCGATGTTTGAACCATCCCTGTGTCACTAGTTATAGATTCCGATGCTTCACTCCAGGTTTACTGTATCCCTCTGACCTTCTTATTGACGATGAAACACAGAAGTTGCATCGGAATTAAATACAAAAGGCACAAAGCCGACTTAAGTACAAGAAGACTGACTCTTCCCACTGTCTATGCTTTGAACCATTCCTGGTACACTAGCTATAGATTCCGATGCTTCACTTCAGGTTTACTGTATACCTTAAACCTTCTTATTGACGATGAAACACAGAAATTGCACCGGAATTAAATGCAAAAGGCACAATGCCGACTTATGTACAAGAAGACTGACTCTTCTTACTGACTATGTTTTGAACCATTCCTGTGACACTAGTTATAGATTCCGATGCTTCACTCCAGGTTTACTGTATCCCTTGGACCTTCTTAATGACGATGAAATACAGAAATTGCATCGTAATTAAATACAAAAGGCACAATGCCGACTTAAGTACAAGAAGACTGACTCTTCTCACTGACTATGTTTTGAACCATTCCTGTGACACTAGTTATAGATTCCGATGCCTCACTTCAGGTTTACTGTATCCCTCTGACCTCCTTATTGACGATGAAACACAGAAATTGCTTCGGAATTAAATACAAAAGGCACAATTGCATCGGAATTAAGTACAAGAAGACTGATTCTTCTTACTGACTATGTTTTGAACCGTTCCTGTGACACTTGTTATAGATTCCGATGCTTCACTTCAGGTTAACTGTATCCCTCTGACCTTCTTATTGACGATGAAACACAGCAATTGCATCGGAATTAAATACAAAAGGCACAATGCCGACTTAAGTACGAGAATACTGCTTCTTCTTACTGCCTATGATGTGAACCATCCCTGTGACACTAGTTATAGATTCCGATGCTTCACTTCAGGTTTACTGTATCCCTTGGACCTACTTATTGACGATGAAACACAGAAATTGCATCGGAATTAAATACTAAATTCACAACGCCGACTTAAGTACAAGAATACTGACTCTTCTAACTGTCGATGTTTTGAACCATCCCTGTGTCACTAGTTATAGATGCCGATGCATCACTCTAGGTTTACTGTATCCCTTGGACCTTCTTATTGACGATGAAACACAAAAATAGAATCGGAATTAATTACAAAAGGCACAATGCCGACTTTAGTACAAGAGGACAGACTCTTCCTACTGACTATGTTTTGAACCATTCCTGTGACACTAGTTATAGATTCCGATGCTTCACTCCAGGTTTACTGTATCCCTTGGACCTCCTTATTGACGAAGAAGCACAGAAATTGCATCGGAATTAAATACAAAAGGCACAATGCCGACTTAAGTGGAAGAAGACTGACCCTTCTTACTGACTATGTTTTGAACCATTCCTGTGACACTAGTTATAGATTCCGATGCTAGACTTCGGATTTACTGTATCCATCTGACCTCCTTATTGACGATGAAACACTGAAATTGCATCGGAATTAAATACTAAAGGCACAATGCCGAATTAAGTACAAGAAGACTAACTCTTCTTACTGTCGATGTTTTGAACCATTCCTGTGACAGTAGTTATAGATTCCGATGCTTCACTCCAGGTTTACTGTATCCCTTGGACCTTCTTATTGATGATGAAACACAGAAATTGCATCGGAATTAAATAAAAAAGGCACAATGGTGACTTAAGTACGAGAAGACTTACCCAACTTACTGTCTATGTTCTGAACCATTCCTGTGACACTAGTTATAGATTCCGATGCTTCACTCCAGGTTTACTATATCCCATGGACCTTCTTATTGACGATGAAACACAGAAATTGCATAGGAATTAAATAGAAAAAAACAATGCCGACTTAAGTACAAGAAGACTGTCTCTTCCGACTGTCTATTTTTGAACCATTCCTGTGACACTAATTATAGATTCCGATGCTTCACTTCAGGTTTACTGTATCCCTCTGACCTTCTTATTGACGATGAAACACAGAAATTGCATCGGAATTAAATACAAAAGGCACAAAGCCGACTTAAGTACAAGAAGACTGACTCTTCCCACTGTCTATGCTTTGAACCATTCCTGTTACACTAGTTATAGATTCCGATGCTTCACTTCAGGTTTACTGTATACCTTAAACCTTCTTATTGACGATGAAACACTGAAATTGCACCGGAATTAAATAAAAACGCACAATGCCGACTTATGTACAAGAAGACTGACTCTTCTTACTGACTATGCTTTGAACCATTCCTGTGACACTAGTTATAGACTCTGATGCTTCACTTCAGGTTTACTGTATCCCTTGGACCTTCTTATTGAAGATGAAACACAGACATTGCATCGGAATTAAATACAAAAGGCACAATGCCGACTTAAGTACAAGAATACTGACTCTTCTTACTGTCTATGTTTTGAACCATCCCTTTGACACTAGTCATAGATTCCGATGCTTCACTCCAGGTTTACTGTATCCCTTGGACCTTCTTATTGACGATGAAACACAGAAATTGCATCGGAATTAAATACAAAACGCACAATGCCGACTTAAGTACAAGAAGACTGACTCTTCTTATTGACCATGGTTTGAACCATTTCTGTGACACTAGTTATAGATTCCGATGCTTCACTCCTGGTTTACTGTATCCCTTGGACCTTCTTATTGACGATGAAACACAAAAATAGCATCGGAATTAAATACAAAACCCACAATGCCGACTTAAGTACAAGAAGACTGACTCTTCATACTGACTATGTTTTGAACCATTCCTGTGACACTAGTTATAGATTCCGATGCTTCACTCAATGTTTACTCTATCCTTTGGACCTCCTTATTGACGATGAAACACAGAAATTACATCGGAAATAAATACAAAAGGCACAATGACGATTTCAGTACAAGAAGACTGACTCTTCTTACTGACTATGTTTTGAACCATTCCTGTGACACTAGTTATAGATTCTGATGCTTCACTTCAGGTTTACTGTATCCCTTAGACCTTCTTATTGACGATGAAATACAGATATTGCATCAAAATTAAATACAAAATGCACAATGCCGACTTAAGTACAAGAAGACTGACTCCACTCACTGACTATGTTTTGAACCATTCGTGTGACACTAGTTATAGATTCCGATGCTTCACTTCAGATTTACTGTATCCCTCTAACCTTCTTATTGACGATGAAACATAGAGATTGCATCGGAATTAAATACTAAAGGCACAATGCCGAATTAAGTACAAAACGACTGTCTCTTCTTACTGTCGATGATTTGAACCATTCCTGTGACACTTGTTATAGATTCCGATGCTTCACTTCAGGTTTACTATTTCCCTTGGACCTTCTTATTGACGATAAAACAGAGAAATTGCGTCGGAATTAAATACAAAAGGCACAATGCCGACTTAAGTACAAGAATACTGACTCTACTTACTGTCGATGTTTTGAACCACCCCTGTGTCACTAGTTATAGATTCCGATGGATCACTCCAGGTTTACTGTATCCCTTGGACCTTCTTATTGACGATGAAACACAAAAATAGAATCGGAATTAATTACAATAGGCACAATGCCGACTTAAGTACAAGAAGACAGACTCTTCCTACTGACTATGTTTTGAACCATTCCTGTGACACTAGTTATAGATTCCGATGCTTCACTCCAGGTTTACTGTATCCCTTGGACCTCCTTATTGACGAAGAAACACAGAAATTGCATCGGAATTAAATACAAAAGGCACAATGCCGACTTAAGTACAAGAATACTGTCTCTTCTTACTGTCGATGTTTGAACCATCCCTGTGTCACTAGTTATAGATTCCGATGCTTCACTCCAGGTTTACTGTATCCCCCTGACCTTCTTATTGACGATGAAACACAGAAATTGCATCGGAATTAAATACAAAAGGCACAAAGCCGACTTAAGTACAAGAAGACTGACTCTTCCCACTGTCTATGCTTTGAACCATTCCTGGTACACTAGCTATAGATTCCGATGCTTCACTTCAGGTTTACTGTATACCTTAAACCTTCTTATTGACGATGAAACACAGAAATTGCACCGGAATTAAATGCAAAAGGCACAATGCCGACTTATGTACAAGAAGACTGACTCTTCTTACTGACTATGTTTTGAACCATTCCTGTGACACTAGTTATAGATTCCGATGCTTCACTCCAGGTTTACTGTATCCCTTGGACCTTCTTATTGACGATGAAATACAGAAATTGCATCGTAATTAAATACAAAAGGCACAATGCCCACTTAAGTACAAGAAGACTGACTCTTCTCACTGACTATGTTTTGAACCATTCCTGTGACACTAGTTATAGATTCCGATGCCTCATTTCAGGTTTACTGTATCCCTCTGACCTCCTTATTGACGATGAAACACAGAAATTGCTTCGGAATTAAATACAAAAGGCACAATTGCATCGGAATTAAGTACAAGAAGACTGATTCTTCTTACTGACTATGTTTTGTACCGTTCCTGTGACACTTGTTATAGATTCCGATGCTTCACTTCAGGTTAACTGTATCCCTCTGACCTTCTTATTGACGATGAAACACAGCAATTGCATCGGAATTAAATACAAAAGGCACAATGCCGACTTAAGTACGAGAATACTGCTTCTTCTTACTGCCTATGATGTGAACCATCCCTGTGACACTAGTTATAGATTCCGATGCTTCACTTCAGGTTTACTGTATCCCTTGGACCTACTTATTGACGATGAAACACAGAAATTGCATCGGAATTAAATACTAAATTCACAACGCCGACTTAAGTACAAGAATACTGACTCTTCTAACTGTCGATGTTTTGAACCATCCCTGTGTCACTAGTTATAGATGCCGATGCATCACTCTAGGTTTACTGTATCCCTTGGACCTTCTTATTGTCGATGAAACACAAAAATAGGATCGGAATTAATTACAAAAGGCACAATGCCGACTTTAGTACAAGAGGACAGACTCTTCCTACTGACTATGTTTTGAACTATTCCTGTGACACTAGTTATAGATTCCGATGCTTCACTCCAGGTTTACTGTATCCCTTGGACCTCCTTATTGACGAAGAAGCACAGAAATTGCATCGGAATTAAATACAAAAGGCACAATGCCGACTTAAGTAGAAGAAGACTGACCCTTCTTACTGACTATGTTTTGAACCATTCCTGTGACACTAGTTATAGATTCCGATGCTAGACTTCGGATTTACTGTATCCATCTGACCTCCTTATTGACGATGAAACACTGAAATTGCATCGGAATTAAATACTAAAGGCACAATGCCGAATTAAGTACAAGAAGACTAACTCTTCTTACTGTCGATGTTTTGAACCATTCCTGTGACAGTAGTTATAGATTCCGATGCTTCACTCCAGGTTTACTGTATCCCTTGGACCTTCTTATTGATGATGAAACACAGAAATTGCATCGGAATTAAATAAAAAAGGCACAATGGTGACTTAAGTACGAGAAGACTTACCCAACTTACTGTCTATGTTCTGAACCATTCCTGTGACACTAGTTATAGATTCCGATGCTTCACTCCAGGTTTACTATATCCCATGGACCTTCTTATTGACGATGAAACACAGAAATTGCATAGGAATTAAATAGAAAAAAACAATGCCGACTTAAGTACAAGAAGACTGTCTCTTCCGACTGTCTATTTTTGAACCATTCCTGTGACACTAATTATAGATTCCGATGCTTCACTTCAGGTTTACTGTATCCCTCTGACCTTCTTATTGACGATGAAACACAGAAATTGCATCGGAATTAAATACAAAAGGCACAAAGCCGACTTAAGTACAAGAAGACTGACTCTTCCCACTGTCTATGCTTTGAACCATTCCTGTTACACTAGTTATAGATTCCGATGCTTCACTTCAGGTTTACTGTATACCTTAAACCTTCTTATTGACGATGAAACACAGAAATTGCACCGGAATTAAATAAAAACGCACAATGCCGACTTATGTACAAGAAGACTGACTCTTCTTACTGACTATGCTTTGAACCATTCCTGTGACACTAGTTATAGACTCTGATGCTTCACTTCAGGTTTACTGTATCCCTTGGACCTTCTTATTGAAGATGAAACACAGACATTGCATCGGAATTAAATACAAAAGGCACAATGCCGACTTAAGTACAAGAATACTGACTCTTCTTACTGTCTATGTTTTGAACCATCTCTTTGACACTAGTCATAGATTCCGATGCTTCACTCCAGGTTTACTGTATCCCTTGGACCTTCTTATTGACGATGAAACACAGAAATTGCATCGGAATTACATACAAAACGCACAATGCCGACTTAAGTACAAGAAGACTGACTCTTCTTATTGACTATGGTTTGAACCATTTCTGTGACACTAGTTATACACTCCTGGAAATGGAAAAAAGAACACATTGACACCGGTGTGTCAGACCCACCATACTTGCTCCGGACACTGCGAGAGGGCTGTACAAGCAATGATCACACGCACGGCACAGCGGACACACCAGGAACCCCGGTGTTGGCCGTCGAATGGCGCTGGCTGCGCAGCATTTGTGCACCGCCGCCGTCAGTGTCAGCCAGTTTGCCGTGGCATACGGAGCTCCATCGCAGTCTTTAACACTGGTAGCATGCCGCGACAGCGTGGACGTGAACCGTATGTGCAGTTGACGGACTTTGAGTGAGGGCGTATAGTGGGCATGCGGGAGGCCGGGTGGACGTACCGCCGAATTGCTCAACACGTGGGGCGTGAGGTCTCCACAGTACATCGATGTTGTCGCCAGTGGTCGGCGGAAGGTGCACGTGCCCGTCGACCTGGGACCGGACCGCAGCGACGCACGGATGCACGCCAAGACCGTAGGATCCTACGCAGTGCCGTAGGGGACCGCACCGCCACTTGCCAGCAAATTAGGGACACTGTTGCTCCTGGGGTATCGGCGAGGACCATTCGCAACCGTCTCCATGAAGCTGGGCTACGGTCCCACACACCGTTAGGCCGTCTTCCGCTCACGCCCCAACATCGTGCAGCCCGCCTCCAATGGTGTCGCGACAGGCGTGAATGGAGGGACGAATGGAGACGTGTCGTCTTCGGCGATGAGAGTCGCTTCTGCCTTGGTGCCAATGATGGTCGTATGCGTGTTTGGCGCCGTGCAGGTGAGCGCCACAATCAGGACTGCATACGACCGAGGCACACAGGGCCAACACCCGGCATCATGGTGTGGGGAGCGATCTCCTACACTGGCCGAACACCACTGGTGATCGTCGAGGGGACACTGAATAGTGCACGGTACATCCAAACCGTCATCGGACCCATCGTTCTACCATTCCTACACCGGCAAGGGAACTTGCTGTTCCAACAGGACAATGCACGTCCCCATGTATCCCGTGCCACCCAACGTGCTCTAGAAGGGGTAAGTCAACTACCCTGGCCAGCAAGATCTCCGGATCTGTCCCCCATTGAGCATGTTTGGGACTGGATGAAGCGTCGTCTCACGGGGTCTGCACGTCCAGCACGAACGCTGGTCCAACTGAGGCGCCAGGTGGAAATGGCATGGCAAGCCGTTCCACAGGACTACATCCAGCATCTCTACGATCGTCTCCATGGGAGAATAGCAGCCTGCATTGCTGCGAAAGGTGGATATACACTGTACTAGTGCCGACATTGTGCATGCTCTGTTGCCTGTGTCTGTGTGCCTGTGGTTCTGTCAGTGTGATCATGTGATGTATCTGACCCCAGGAATGTGTCAATAAAGTTTCCCCTTCCTGGGACAATGAATTCACGGTGTTCTTATTTCAAATTCCAGGAGTGTAGATTCCGATGCTTCACTCCTGGTTTACTGTATCCCTTGGACCTTCTTATTGACGATGAAACACAAAAATAGCATCGGAATTAAATACAAAACCCACAATGCCGACTTAAGTACAAGAAGACTGACTCTTCATACTGACTATGTTTTGAACCATTCCTGTGACACTAGTTATAGATTCCGATGCTTCACTCAAGGTTTACTCTATCCTTTGGACCTCCTTATTGACGATGAAACACAGAAATTGCATCGGAAATAAATACAAAAGGCACAATGACGATTTCAGTACAAGAAGACTGACTCTTCTTACTGACTATGTTTTGAACCATTCCTGTGACACTAGTTATAGATTCTGATGCTTCACTTCAGGTTTACTGTATCCCTTAGACTTTCTTATTGACGATGAAACACAGATATTGCATCAAAATTAAATACAAAATGCACAATGCCGACTTAAGTACAAGAAGACTGACTCCACTCACTGACTATGTTTTGAACCATTCGTGTGACACTAGTTATAGATTCCGATGCTTCACTTCAGATTTACTGTATCCCTCTAACCTTCTTATTGACGATGAAACATAGAGATTGCATCGGAATTAAATACTAAAGGCAGAATGCCGAATTAAGTACAAAACGACTGTCTCTTCTTACTGTCGATGATTTGAACCATTCCTGTGACACTAGTTATAGATTCCGATGCTTCACTCCAGGTTTACTATTTCCCTTGGACCTTCTTATTGACGATAAAACAGAGAAATTGCGTCGGAATTAAATACAAAAGGCACAATGCCGACTTAAGTACAAGAATACTGACTCTTCTTACTGTCGATGTTTTGAACCACCCCTGTGTCACTAGTTATAGATTCCGATGCATCACTCCAGGTTTACTGTATCCCTTGGACCTTCTTATTGACGATGAAACACAAAAATAGAATCGGAATTAATTACAATAGGCACAATGACGACTTAAGTACAAGAAGACAGACTCTTCCTACTGACTATGTTTTGAACCATTCCTGTGACACTAGTTATAGATTCCGATGCTTCACTCCAGGTTTACTGTATCCCTTGGACCTCCTTATTGACGAAGAAACACAGAAATTGCATCGGAATTAAATACAAAAGGCACAATGCCGACTTAAGTACAAGAATACTGTCTCTTCTTACTGTCGATGTTTGAACCATTCCTGTGTCACTAGTTATAGATTCCGATGCTTCACTCCAGGTTTACTGTATCCCCCTGACCTTCTTATTGACGATGAAACACAGAAATTGCATCGGAATTAAATACAAAAGGCACAAAGCCGACTTAAGTACAAGAAGACTGACTCTTCCCACTGTCTATGCTTTGAACCATTCCTGGTACACTAGTTATAGATTCCGATGCTTCACTTCAGGTTTACTGTATACCTTAAACCTTCTTATTGACGATGAAACACAGAAATTGCACCGGAATTAAATGCAAAAGGCACAATGCCGACTTATGTACAAGAAGACTGACTCTTCTTACTGACTATGTTTTGAACCATTCCTGTCACACTAGTTATAGACTCTGATGCTTCACTTCAGGTTTACTGTATCCCTTGGACCTTCTTGATGAAGATGAGACACAGAAATTGCATCGGAATTAAATACAAAAGGCACAATGCCGACTTAAGTACAAGAACACTGACTCTTCTTACTGTCTATGTTTTGGACAATCCCTGTGACAATAGTCATAGATTCCGATGCTTCACTCCAGGTTTACTGTATCCCTTGGAGCTTCTTATTGACGATGAAACACAGAAATAGCATCGCAAATAAATACAAAACGCACAACGCCGACTTTAGTACAAGAAGACTGACTCTTCTTACTGACTATGCTTTGAACCATTCCTGTGACACTAGTTATAGACTCTGATGCTTCACTTCAGGTTTACTGTATCCCTTGGACCTTCTCATTGAAGATGAAACACAGAAATTGCATCGGAATTAAATACAGAAGGCACAATGCCGACTTAAGTACAAGAATACTGACTCTTCTTACTGTCTATGTTTTGAACCATCCCTGTGACACTAGTCATAGATTCCGATGCTTCACTCCAGGTTTACTGTATCCCTTGGACCTTGTTATTGACGATGAATGACAGAAATTGCATCGGAATTAAATACAAAACGCACAATGCCGCTTAAGTACAAGAAGACTGACTCTTCTTATTGACTATGTTTTGAACCATTTCTGTGACACTAGTTATAGATTCCGATGCTTCACTCCTGGTTTACTGTATCCCTTGGACCTTCTTGTTGACGATGAAACACAAAAATAGCATCGGAATTAAATACAAAACCCATGATGCCGACTTAAGTACAAGAAGACTGACTCTTCATACTGACTATGATTTGAACCATTCCTGTGACACTAGTTATAGATTCCGATGCTTCACTCCAGGTTTACTGTATCCCTTGGACCTTCTTATTGACGATGAAACACAGAAATTGCATCGGAATTAAATACAAAAGGCACAACGCCGACTTAAGTACAATAAGACTGACTCTTCTTACTGACTATGCTTTGAACCATTTCTGTGACACCAGTTATAGATTCCGATGCTTCACTCCCGGTTTACTTAATCCCTTGGACCTTCTTATTGACGATGAAACGCAAAAATAGCATCGGAATTAAATACAAAAGTCACAATGCCGACTTTAGTACAAGAAGACTGACTCTTCTTACTGACTATGATTTGGACCATTCCTGTGACACTAGTTATAGACTCCGATGCTACACTCCAGGTTTACTCTATCCCTTGGACCTCCTTATTGACGATGAAACACAGAAATTGCATCGGAAATAAATACAAAAGGCACAATGACGACTTCCGTACAAGAAGACTGACTCTTCTAACTGTCTATGTTTGACCCATCCCTGTGACACTAGTTATAGATTCCGATGCTTCACTCCAGGTTTAGTATATCCCTTGGACCTTCTTATTGACGATGATACACAGATATTGCATCGGAGTTAAATAGAAAAGGCACAATGCCGACTTAAGTACAAGAAGACTGACTCTTCCAACAGTCTATGTTTGAACCATTCCTGTGACACTTGTTATAGATTCCGATGCTTCACTTCAGGTTTACTGCATCCCTCTGACCTTCTTATTGACGATGAAACACAGAAATTGCATCGGAATTAAATAAAAAAGGCACAATGCCGACTTAAGTACAAGAGGACTGACTCTTCTTACTGTCTATGCTTTGAATCATTCCTGTGACACTAGATATAGATTCCGATGCTTCACTTCAGGTTTACTGTATCCCTCTAACCTTCTTATTGACGATGAGACACAGAAATTGCATCGGAATTAAATACAAAAGGCACAATGCCGGATTAAGTACAAGAAGACTGACTCTTCTTACTGTTGATGCTTAAAACCATTTTTGGGACACTAGTTATAGATTCCGATGCTTCACTCCAGGGTTACTGTATCCCTTGGACCATCTTATTGCCGATGAAACACAGAAATTGCATCGGAATTAAATATGAAAGGCACAATGCCCACTTAAGTACAAGAGGACTGACTCTTCTTACTGTCTGTGTTTTGAACCATTCCTGTGACACTAGATATAGATTCCGATGCTTCACTCCAGGTTTACTATTTCCCTTGGACCTTCTTATTGACGATAAAACAGAGAAATTGCGTCGGAATTAAATACAAAAGGCACAATGCCGACTTAAGTACAAGAATACTGACTCTTCTTACTGTCGATGTTTTGAACCATCCCTGTGTCACTAGTTATAGATTCCGATGCATCACTCCAGGTTTACTGTATCCCTTGTACCTTCTTATTGACGATGAAACACAAAAATAGAATCGGAATTAATTACAAAAGGCACAATGCCGACTTAAGTACAAGAAGACAGACTCTTCCTACTGACTATGTTTTGAACCATTCCTGTGACACTAGTTATAGATTCCGATGCTTCACTCCAGGTTTACTGTATCCCTTGGACCTCCTTATTGACGAAGAAACACAGAAATTGCATCGGAATTAAATACAAAAGGCACAATGCCGACTTAAGTACAAGAATACTGTCTCTTCTTACTGTCGATGTTTGAACCATCCCTGTGTCACTAGTTATAGATTCCGATGCTTCACTCCAGGTTTACTGTATCCCTTGGACCTTCTTATTGACGATGAAAAACAGAACTTGCATCGGAATTAAATACAAAAGGCACAATTGCATCGGAATTAAGTACATGATGACTCTATCTTCTTACTGACTATGTTTTGAACCATTCCTGTGACACTAGTTATAGATTCCGATGCTTCACTCCAGGTTTACTGTATCCCTTGGACCTTCTTATTGACGATGAAACAAAGAAATTGCATCGGAATTCAATAAAAAAAGCACAATGCCGACTTAAGTACAAGAAGACTGACACTTCTTACTGTCTATGTTTTGAACTATTCCTGTGACACCAGTTATAGATTCCGATGCTTCACTCCAGGTTTGCTACATCCCTTGGACCTTCTTATTGTCGATGAAACACAGAAATTGCATCGGAATTAAATACAAAATGCACAATGCCGACTTAAGTACAAGAAGACTGACTCTTCTTACTGACTATGTTTTGAACCATTTCTGTGACACTAGTTATAGATTCCGATGCTTCACTCCCGGTTTACTGTATCCCTTGGACTTTCTTATCGACGATGAAACGCAAAAATAGCATCGGAATTAAATACAAAAGTCACAATGCCGACTTAAGTACAAGAAGACTGACTCTTCTTACTTACTATGTTTTGAACCATTCCTGTGACACTAGTTATAGACTCCGATGCTACACTCCAGGTTTACTCTATCCCTTGGACCTCCTTATTGACGATGAAACACAGAAATTGCATCGGAAATAAATACAAAAGGCACAATGCCGACTTCCGTACAAGAAGACTGACTCTTCTAACTGTCTATGTTTGACCCATCCCTGTGACACTAGATATAGATTCCAATGCTTCACTCCTGGTTTAGTATATCCCTTGGACCTTCTTAGTGACGATGAAACACAGATATTGCATCGGAGTTAAATAGAAAAGGCACAATTCCGACTTAAGTACAAGAAGACTGACTCTTCCAACTATCTATGTTTTAACCATTCCTGTGACACTTGTTATAGATTCCGATGCTTCACTTCAGGTTTACTGCATCCCTCTGACCTTCTTATTGACGATGAAACACAGAAATTGCATCGGAATTAAATAAAAAAGGCACAATGCCGACTTAAGTACAAGAGGACTGACTCTTCTTACTGTCTATGTTTTGAATCATTCCTGTGACACTAGATATAGATTCCGATGCTCCACTTCAGGTTTACTGTATCCCTCTAACCTTCTTATTGACGATGAGACACAGAAATTGCATCGGAATTAAATACAAAAGGCCAATGCCGGATTAAGTACAAGAAGACTAACTCTTCTTACTGTCGATGTTTTGAACCATTCCTGTGACAGTAGTTATAGATTCCGATGCTTCTGTAGTGACGTAACAAGACTGTTACGCCACACGGTAGTAGCCAAAAGAAAGGCACGCTAGACTAATGCTGTGGCCGATAGTGCACGAACGGCAATAAGCAGACGGGCGTGAAGTCTGGAACATGAGAACTTATGAATGAATAAGAAGAAAAGTATGTAGATACTTTTTACTTATCTTTTATTGATTCCTTGGAATACATCTCTCTTGAATACTCGTAAGCTATAGGCACTGATACAAATAGCTCCTTGCTAGTTCGTAGCCATTAACTTAGCTGATGGCTATTATGTCTCTCGGCTAATGAGAGAGAAGGCTTCGTACAACTGGGCGATAGCTAGGTTCGCGTACAACTGGGCGGTAGCTTGGTTCTCGTACAACTGGGGTCGAGTCCACTCTCGTATCACGAGACCTGCCTTGGTGGTGGCGCTAGGTCTGCGATCACAGTGGCGACACGCGGGTCCGACATGTACTACATGGACCGCGGCCGATTTAAACTACCACCTAGCAAGTGTGGTGTCTGGCGGTGACACCACATTCCTCCCCCGCAAATCGGCGAACGGTCGTGTAATAAGGCTTCCGCCCGCCGTGGGGAGGACCACATGTTGACGTATGCGATGAGGTGGGGAGCCTAACAACAGGCGAGGCTGTGCCACCCGCACCCGGCCATCCGGTCCGAGGGGAGCTAGGAAACGCCTGCAAAACTAGTCCAGGGTGCACGTCAACATGCGGTGTATGCGCCCGTAAAGAAACATGAGGGGCCGAAGTGTCGACCTCCATTGCGTCGGGGGAGCCGACGCGCGATGACGTCATGTGGTCCGGAGCGGGCGGGAGTTCCATGGCGGAGGACAGCTGGTCACGGGAAGCGATCGGCGGCGCGTGACCCTGGGAGGCGCTTGGCGGCTGCAACGAAGCGTCGAATGCGGTCGGCGGCGGCGACTGCTGCTGCTGCTGCTGCTGCGGCGGCGGCGGCGCGTCGCCATGGGGCAAAATGGAAGGCATCGTCGGTAACACCTGGGGATGAGGCGAGCCAGTAGATGGGTCCCCAGGGCGCTGACCGGACGGCACCGTCGCTGAAAGCAGACGGGGAGCGGCAGAACCCGAGCGACGACAGAGGCGCAGCTGATTGAGATGCCGACGCACCTCACCAGAGGCCCCCAAAACCAAATACATCGCGCGGCCGAGGCAGCGAAGAATGCGCCCTGCGAGCCAACGCCGTGAACCTCGATAGGTGCGATAAAATACAACGTCGCCTGGAGCAAAAGCAGGAGTCTGCCGCTGCGCAGGAACCTGATGCGGCGGATGCAGCAAAGACATCAAGGTGCGATGAGGACGACCGTGGAGCAACTCAGCCGGCGAGCGACCATCTCGGGGCTGAGAGCGATACGAAGACAAAAAGAGCAACAATGCGTCCTCCCGAGAATGCGACTCTTTCAATTTCAACATCTGTGACTTGAAAGTCCGGACCAAACGTTCAGCGGCACCGTTGGACTGAGGCGAAAACGGCGCGGATGTCAGATGTTGAATTCCATTGGCCTGGCAGAAAGACTGGAATTCTGCGGACATGAATTGTGGGCCATTGTCGGAAACAATAGTCTGCGGAAGACCTTCAATGCAAAAGATAGCAGACAACGCTTGGATGGTGGCGGAGGACGTCGTGGAAGACATCCGGACAACAAAAGGAAAATTACTGAAGGCGTCGACCAGAACCAACCATCGAGCATTCCAGAATGGACCAGCAAAATCAATGTGCAAGCGTTGCCAAGGGGAAGTGGCTTTTGGCCATGCAAAGACTTTCCGCGCCGGTGCGGACTGTTGTTCGGCACACGCCGGGCACGAAGAACACATATTCGTAATCGCAGCATCGATTCCGAACCAAGTACAGTGCTGACGAGCAAGTTGTTTCGTTCGCACTATACCCCAATGTCCTTGATGAAGAAGCCGTAAAACAGAGGACTGTAACGAACGTGGGACCACGACTCTGGACTGATCATTATCAGAACGCAACAACAAAACACCACGTCGAACAAAAAGTCTCTCCTTGTGAGCAAAAAATCGGCGAACCAACGGATCCTCGATCCGAGACTTTGACAAAGGCCATTGCGTAGCAACAAAACGTAAAACAGTAGCAAGGACAGGGTCAGCAGCTGTGGCTGTAGCGACACGACGAAAATCAATCGGAAACGATTCGACCACTTCATCGGTTTCCGAATCAATGAACATGCAAGCAAGTTCGGAAGAATCGAATGCTTGATCCTCAGCAACAGGCAAACGGGACAACGCATCGGCGTTTCCGTGCTTAGCAGTGGACCGATACAAGATATCGTAGCGGTACTGCGAGAGGAAAATAGACCAGCGAATGAATTTCTGCGCTGTACGTGGAGGTACAGGCTTGGTCGGATGAAAAAGCGATGTCAAAGGTTTGTGGTCTGTGATGATGGTAAAGTGACGACCATACAAGAAATCATGGAATTTAGTAACACCAAACACGAGAGCCAAAGCTTCTTTCTCTATCTGTGAATAATTTCTTTGCGCAGACGAGAGCAATTTGGACGCAAAGGCAATAGGGCGATCATGCGAGCCAACTTTGTGCGCAAGCACAGCACCGATCCCGAAATCTGATGCATCTACCATCAACAAAAGGGGTTTCTGGGGATCGAATGGCGTAAGGCAAGTATTAGAAAGCAACGCCGATTTCAACTGGCGAAAGGCGCGTTCACATTCCGTCGTCCAGACGAACGGAACACCTTTACGGCGTAAGCGATGAAGCGGAGCTGAAATGGAAGAGGCATTGCGCACATATTTATGGTAATAATTAATTTTACCCAACACACTCTGTAGCTGTTTGAGATTTTTAGGGGACGGCAAGTCTTGTATGGCACGGAGGTGCTCTGGACTCGGATGTATGCCTTGGGCATTAATGACATGTCCCAGGTATGGTAAGTCACGAGCAAAAAACACACATTTGTCCTTCCTCAAGCGAAGACCATTTTGCCGCAAGACCTGAAATAATGTTCGTAAATTCGCAAGATGTTCTTCTTCTGTCTGTCCGGAGATCACTATATCGTCCAGATAGTTTGCTGCAGTAGGGACCGACGCACAAATAGTTTGTAAATATTGCTGAAACAAGGCAGGGGCGGATGCACACCCGAATGGCAGTCGTTTGAAGCGGTACAATCCAAGATGCGTGTTAACCACCAATACGCGCTGGGATTCGTCGTCCACCGGTATTTGCAAGTACGCATCGGCTAGGTCCAACTTTGAAAAATATTTTCCCGGGCACAGTTTAGCAAAAAGATCTTCCGGGCGGGGCAAAGGAAAAGTAGCAGTCACTAGCTGTGGATTCACTGTGGCCTTGAAGTCCACGCAAAGTCTCAATTTTCCGGAAGGTTTTGGCAAAATTACTAAGGGTGAGGCCCAGAGAGAAGCTTGCACACGTTCAATTACACCCTGTGATTCGAGATCGTGTAACGTTCTTGCGACCTCATCACGCAATGCGTGGGGAACATTGCGCGCCCTGAAAAATTTCGGTTGCGCGTTGACCTTCAGTTCTAAATGTGCTTCATAGTTTTTAGCGCAACCTAAGCCTGGTGCAAAAATGTCTGCAAATTCGTCACACAGCCGAGAAACACTGTCTGTAGGCACAGTCTGATTCACTGATAGGACCTGATTTACAATAGACATGTTAAACAACTTAAATAAATCGAGACCAAATAAGTTCACAGCAGAAGAAGAACGAAGAACGTAAAATGACACAAGTTTTGTTTGTCCCTTGTATGTTGCAAGAAGGCTGCACTGTCCTAACACAGGAATGGTCTGTCCTGAATATGTAGTTAGCGTAACATTTGCGGAACGCAACGGAGGTTTGCCCAGTTGTTTGTACGTGTCGTGATTGAGCAATGAAACTGCAGCTCCGGTATCGAGCTGGAATGGTATCACTTTGCCTTCAAAGTCTAAGTCCACAAAAAGTTTATTGTTCTGCTGACAAGAGCGACTGTTTTGTGCAATTGGAACAGACACTGGTACAGAATCACTTGCTAATTGACGTGATTTCCGGCGACGTCGACGCACAGTTTTTGTGGGACGATCACAGTTATTGTGAGAGAAAGTGTCACTGGACGAAGTGGAATTAACGACATGAATGTCCATAGGCGAAGGTCCACGAGCCTGAGTGTCCTTGGTTCGATTCCGGCGCGAAGCAAAGGGCCTGGAATGATTGTGATTGTCTGATCTGAGCTTTTTCTGGCAAACACTTTGAACATGTCCTTTCTTATTGCAGAAAAAGCAAATAGCTTGGCGTGACGGGCAATGTTCACGCGGATGTCTAGTAGCACACCGCGGGCATGATTTCACTGCATTTGTGGGCTGGCGCGGCACACCTGGCTTAGCACGCGGCGGTCGCCGTGTCGCCGTGCGCACGTTGACCCTGGACGAGCTGTCCAAGGGCATCCAGTAACGCCTGCGTCTGCTGATTCTGCAAGCGATAAAATTCGGACAGTACATCTGGAGAATGTGGCGAAGCCATGACACAATGAAATGTAAGCAATCAGAACACTTTAAAGCGGCGCCAACGTGGCAAATGAATGAATACAAACTCTTTTTCTCGACGCCAATCTGTAGTGACGTAACAAGACTGTTACGCCACACGGTAGTAGCCAAAAGAAAGGCACGCTAGACTAATGCTGTGGCCGATAGTGCACGAACGGCAATAAGCAGACGGGCGTGAAGTCTGGAACATGAGAACTTATGAATGAATAAGAAGAAAAGTATGTAGATACTTTTTACTTATCTTTTATTGATTCCTTGGAATACATCTCTCTTGAATACTCGTAAGCTATAGGCACTGATACAAATAGCTCCTTGCTAGTTCGTAGCCATTAACTTAGCTGATGGCTATTATGTCTCTCGGCTAATGAGAGAGAAGGCTTCGTACAACTGGGCGATAGCTAGGTTCGCGTACAACTGGGCGGTAGCTTGGTTCTCGTACAACTGGGGTCGAGTCCACTCTCGTATCACGAGACCTGCCTTGGTGGTGGCGCTAGGTCTGCGATCACAGTGGCGACACGCGGGTCCGACATGTACTACATGGACCGCGGCCGATTTAAACTACCACCTAGCAAGTGTGGTGTCTGGCGGTGACACCACAGCTTCACTCCAGGTTTACTGTATCCCTTGGACCTTCTTATTGATGATGAAACACAGAAATTGCATCGGAATTAAATAAAAAAGGCACAATGGTGACTTAAGTACGAGAAGACTGACCCAACTTACTGTCTATGTTTTGAACCATTCCTGTGACACTTGTTATAGATTCCGATGCTTCACTTCAGGTTTACTGCATCCCTCTGACCTTCTTATTGACGATGAAACACAGAAATTGCATCGGAATTAAATAAAAAAGGCACAATGCCGACTTAAGTACAAGAAGACTGTCTCTTCCGACTGTCTATTTTTGAACCATTCCTGTGACACTAATTATAGATTCCGATGCTTCACTTCAGGTTTACTGTATCCCTCTGACCTTCTTATTGACGATGAAACACAGAAATTGCATCGGAATTAAATACAAAAGGCACAAAGCCGACTTAAGTACAAGAAGACTGACTCTTCCCACTGTCTATGCTTTGAACCATTCCTGTTACACTAGTTATAGATTCCGATGCTTCACTTCAGGTTTACTGTATACCTTAAACCTTCTTATTGACGATGAAACACAGAAATTGCACCGGAATTAAATACAAAAGGCACAATGCCGACTTATGTACAAGAAGACTGACTCTTCTTACTGACTATGTTTTGAACCATTCCTGTGACACTAGTTATAGACTCTGATGCTTCACTTCAGGTTTACTGTATCCCTTGGACCTTCTTGATGAAGATGAGACACAGAAATTGCATCGGAATTAAATACAAAAGGCACAATGCCGACTTAAGTACAAGAACACTGACTCTTCTTACTGTCTATGTTTTGGACAATCCCTGTGACACTAGTCATAGATTCCGATGCTTCACTCCAGGTTTACTGTATCCCTTGGAGCTTCTTATTGACGATGAAACACAGAAATAGCATCGGAAATAAATACAAAACGCACAACGCTGACTTTAGTACAAGAAGACTGACTCTTCTTACTGACTATGCTTTGAACCATTCCTGTGACACTAGTTATAGACTCTGATGCTTCACTTCAGGTTTACTGTATCCCTTGGACCTTCGTATTGAAGATGAAACACAGAAATTGCATCGGAATTAAATACAGAAGGCACAATGCCGACTTAAGTACAAGAATACTGACTCTTCTTACTGTCTATGTTTTGAACCATCCCTGTGACACTAGTCATAGATTCCGATGCTTCACTCCAGGTTTACTGTATCCCTTGGACCTTCTTATTGACGATGAAACACAGAAATTGCATCGGAATTAAATACAAAACGCACAATGCCGACTTAAGTACAAGAAGACTGACTCTTCTTATTAACTATGTTTTGAACCATTTCTGTGACACTAGTTATAGATTCCGATGCTTCACTCCCGGTTTACTGTATCCCTTGGACCTTCTTATTGACGATGAAACGCAAAAATAGCATCGGAATTAAATACAAAAGACACAATGCCGACTTAAGTACAAGAAGACTGACTCTTCTTACTGACTATGTTTTGAACCATTCCTGTGACACTAGTTATAGACTCCGATGCTACACTCCAGGTTTACTCTATCCCTTGGACCTCCTTATTGACGATGAAACACAGAAATTGCATCGGAAATAAATACAAAAGGCACAATGACGACTTCCGTACAAGAAGACTGACTCTTCTAACTGTCTATGTTTGAACCATCCCTGTGACACTAGTTATAGATTCAGATGCTTCACTCCAGGTTTAGTATATCCCTTGGACCTTCTTATTGACGATGAAACACAGATATTGCATCGGAGTTAAATAGAAAAGGCACAATGCCGACTTAAGTACAAGAAGACTGACTCTTCCAACTGTCTATGTTTGAACCATTCCTGTGACACTTGTTATAGATTCCGATGCTTCACTTCAGGTTTACTGCATCCCTCTGACCTTCTTATTGACGATGAAACACAGAAATTGCATCGGAATTAAATAAAAAAGGCACAATGCCGACTTAAGTACAAGAGGACTGACACTTCTTACTGTCTATGTTTTGACTCATTCCTGTGACACTAGATATAGATTCAGATGCTTCACTTCAGGTTTACTGTATCCCTCTAACCTTCTTATTGACGATGAGACACAGAAATTGCATCGGAATTAAATACAAAAGGCACAATGCCGGATTAAGTACAAGAAGACTGACTCTTCTTACTGTTGATGCTTAAAACCATTTTTGGGACACTAGTTATAGATTCCGATGCTTCACTCCAGGTTTACTATTTCCCTTGGACCTTCTTATTGACGATAAAACAGAGAAATTGCGTCGGAATTAAATACAAAAGGCACAATGCCGACTTAAGTACAAGAATACTGACTCTTCTTACTGTCGATGTTTTGAACCACCCCTGTGTCACTAGTTATAGATTCCGATGCATCACTCCAGGTTTACTGTATCCCTTGGACCTTCTTATTGACGATGAAACACAAAAATGGAATCGGAATTAATTACAAAAGGCACAATGCCGACTTAAGTACAAGAAGATAGACTCTTCCTACTGACTATCTTTTGAACCATTCCTGTGACTCTAGTTATAGATTCCGATGCTTCACTCCAGGTTTGCTACATCCCTTGGACCTTGTTACTGTCGATGATACACAGAAATTGCATCGGAGCTAAATAGAAAAGGCACAATGCCGACTTAAGTACAAGAAGACTTACTCTTCTTACTCACTATGTTTTGAACCATTCCAGTGACACTAGTTATAGATTCCGATGCTTCACTTCAGTTTTACTGTATCCCTTGGACCATCTTATTGACGATGAAACACAGAAATTGCATCGGAATTAAATACAAAAGGCACAATGCCGACTTAAGTAGAAGGAGACTGACCCTTCTTACTGACTATGTTTTGAACCATTCCTGTGACACTAGTTATAGATTCCGATGCTAGACTTCGGATTTACTGTATCCATCTGACCTCCTTATTGACGATGAAACACTGAAATTGCATCGGAATTAAATACTAAAGGCACAATGCCGAATTAAGTACAAGACGACTAACTCTTCTTACTGTCGATGTTTTGAACCATTCCTGTGACATTAGTTATAGATTCCGATGCTTCACTCCAGGTTTACTGTATCCCTTGGACCTTCTTATTGATGATGAAACACAGAAATTGCATCGGAATTAAATAAAAAAGGCACAATGGTGACTTAAGTACGAGAAGACTGACCCAACTTACTGTCTATGCTTTTAACCATTCCTGTGACACTAGTTATAGATTCCGATGCTTCACTCCAGGTTTACTATATCCCTTGGACCTTCTTATTGACGATGAAACACAGAAATTGCATAGGAATTAAATAGAAAAGAACAATGCCGACTTAAGTACAAGAAGACTGTCTCTTCCGACTGTCTATTTTTGAACCATTCCTGTGACACTAATTATAGATTCCGATGCTTCACTTCAGGTTTACTGTATCCCTCTGACTTTCTTATTGACTTATTGACGATGAAACACAGAAATTGCATCGGAATTAAATACAAAAGGCACAAAGCCGACTTAAGTACAAGAAGACTGACTCTTCCCTCTGTCTATGCTTTGAACCATTCCTGTTACAATAGTTATAGATTCCGATGCTTCACTTCAGGTTTACTGTATACCTTAAACCTTCTTATTGACGATGAAACACAGAAATTGCACCGGAATTAAATACAAAAGGCACAATGCCGACTTATGTACAAGAAGACTGACTCTTCTTACTGACTATGTTTTGAACCATTCCTGTGTCACTAGTTATAGACTCTGATGCTTCACTTCAGGTTTACTGTATCCCTTGGACCTTCTTGATGAAGATGAGACACAGAAATTGCATCGGAATTAAATACAAAAGGCACAATGCCGACTTAAGTACAAGAATACTGACTCTTCTTACTGTCTATGTTTTGGACAATCCCTGTGACACTAGCCATAGATTCCGATGCTTCACTCCAGGTTTACTGTATCCCTTGGAGCTTCTTATTGACGATGAGACACAGAAATAGCATCTGAAATAAATACAACACGCACAGTGCCGACTTTAGTACAAGAAGACTGACTCTTCTTACTGACTATGCTTTGAACCATTCCTGTGACACTAGTTATAGACTCTGATGCTTCACTTCAGGTTTACTGCATCCCTTGGACCTTCTCATTGAAGATGAAACACAGAAATTGCATCGGAATTAAATACAGAAGGCACAATGCCGACTTAAGTACAAGAATACTGACTCTTCTTACTGTCTATGTTTTGAACCATCCCTGTGACACTAGTCATAGATTCCGATGCTTCACTCCAGGTTTACTGTATCCCTTGGACCTTGTTATTGACGATGAATGACAGAAATTGCATCGGAATTAAATACAAAACGCACAATGCCGACTTAAGTACAAGAAGACTGACTCTTCTTATTGACTATGTTTTGAACCATTTCTGTGACACTAGTTATAGATTCCGATGCTTCACTCCTGGTTTACTGTATCCCTTGGACCTTCTTGTTGACGATGAAACACAAAAATAGCATCGGAATTAAATACAAAACCCATGATGCCGACTTAAGTACAAGAAGACTGACTCTTCATACTGACTATGATTTGAACCATTCCTGTGACACTAGTTATAGATTCCGATGCTTCACTCCAGGTTTACTGTATCCCTTGGACCTTCTTATTGACGATGAAACACAGAAATTGCATCGGAATTAAATACAAAAGGCACAACGCCGACTTAAGTACAATAAGACTGACTCTTCTTACTGACTATGCTTTGAACCATTTCTGTGACACCAGTTATAGATTCCGATGCTTCACTCCCGGTTTACTTAATCCCTTGGACCTTCTTATTGACGATGAAACGCAAAAATAGCATCGGAATTAAATACAAAAGTCACAATGCCGACTTTAGTACAAGAAGACTGACTCTTCTTACTGACTATGATTTGGACCATTCCTGTGACACTAGTTATAGACTCCGATGCTACACTCCAGGTTTACTCTATCCCTTGGACCTCCTTATTGACGATGAAACACAGAAATTGCATCGGAAATAAATACAAAAGGCACAATGACGACTTCCGTACAAGAAGACTGACTCTTCTAACTGTCTATGTTTGACCCATCCCTGTGACACTAGTTATAGATTCCGATGCTTCACTCCAGGTTTAGTATATCCCTTGGACCTTCTTATTGACGATGATACACAGATATTGCATCGGAGTTAAATAGAAAAGGCACAATGCCGACTTAAGTACAAGAAGACTGACTCTTCCAACTGTCTATGTTTGAACCATTCCTGTGACACTTGTTACAGATTCCGATGCTTCACTTCAGGTTTACTGCATCCCTCTGACCTTCTTATTGACGATGAAACACAGAAATTGCATCGGAATTAAATAAAAAAGGCACAATGCCGACTTAAGTACAAGAGGACTGACTCTTCTTACTGTCTATGCTTTGAATCATTCCTGTGACACTAGATATAGATTCCGATGCTTCACTTCAGGTTTACTGTATCCCTCTAACCTTCTTATTGACGATGAGACACAGAAATTGCATCGGAATTAAATACAAAAGGCACAATGCCGGATTAAGTACAAGAAGACTGACTCTTCTTACTGTTGATGCTTAAAACCATTTTTGGGACACTAGTTATAGATTCCGATGCTTCACTCCAGGTTTACTGTATCCCTTGGACCATCTTATTGCCGATGAAACACAGAAATTGCATCGGAATTAAATATGAAAGGCACAATGCCCACTTAAGTACAAGAGGACTGACTCTTCTTACTGTCTGTGTTTTGAACCATTCCTGTGACACTAGATATAGATTCCGATGCTTCACTCCAGGTTTACTATTTCCCTTGGACCTTCTTATTGACGATAAAACAGAGAAATTGCGTCGGAATTAAATACAAAAGGCACAATGCCGACTTAAGTACAAGAATACTGACTCTTCTTACTGTCGATGTTTTGAACCATCCCTGTGTCACTAGTTATAGATTCCGATGCATCACTCCAGGTTTACTGTATCCCTTGTACCTTCATATTGACGATGAAACACAAAAATAGAATCGGAATTAATTACAAAAGGCACAATGCCGACTTAAGTACAAGAAGACAGACTCTTCCTACTGACTATGTTTTGAACCATTCCTGTGACACTAGTTATAGATTCCGATGCTTCACTCCAGGTTTACTGTATCCCTTGGACCTCCTTATTGACGAAGAAACACAGAAATTGCATCGGAATTAAATACAAAAGTCACAATGCCGACTTAAGTACAAGAAGACTGACTCTTCTTACTTACTATGTTTTGAACCATTCCTGTGACACTAGTTATAGACTCCGATGCTACACTCCAGGTTTACTCTATCCCTTGGACCTCCTTATTGACGATGAAACACAGAAATTGCATCGGAAATAAATACAAAAGGCACAATGACGACTTCCGTACAAGAAGACTGACTCTTCTAACTGTCTATGTTTGACCCATCCCTGTGACACTAGATATAGATTCCAATGCTTCACTCCTGGTTTAGTATATCCCTTGGACCTTCTTATTGACGATGAAACACAGATATTGCATCGGAGTTAAATAGAAAAGGCACAATTCCGACTTAAGTACAAGAAGACTGACTCTTCCAACTATCTATGTTTTAACCATTCCTGTGACACTTGTTATAGATTCCGATGCTTCACTTCAGGTTTACTGCATCCCTCTGACCTTCTTATTGACGATGAAACACAGAAATTGCATCGGAATTAAATAAAAAAGGCACAATGCCGACTTAAGTACAAGAGGACTGACTCTTCTTACTGTCTATGTTTTGAATCATTCCTGTGACACTAGATATAGATTCCGATGCTCCACTTCAGGTTTACTGTATCCCTCTAACCTTCTTATTGACGATGAGACACAGAAATTGCATCGGAATTAAATACAAAAGGCCAATGCCGGATTAAGTACAAGAAGACTAACTCTTCTTACTGTCGATGTTTTGAACCATTCCTGTGACAGCAGTTATAGATTCCGATGCTTCACTCCAGGTTTACTGTATCCCTTGGACCTTCTTATTGATGATGAAACACAGAAATTGCATCGGAATTAAATAAAAAAGGCACAATGGTGACTTAAGTACGAGAAGACTGACCCAACTTACTGTCTATGTTTTGAACCATTCCTGTGACACTTGTTATAGATTCCGATGCTTCACTTCAGGTTTACTGCATCCCTCTGACCTTCTTATTGACGATGAAACACAGAAATTGCATCGGAATTAAATAAAAAAGGCACAATGCCGACTTAAGTACAAGAAGACTGTCTCTTCCGACTGTCTATTTTTGAACCATTCCTGTGACACTAATTATAGATTCCGATGCTTCACTTCAGGTTTACTGTATCCCTCTGACCTTCTTATTGACGATGAAACACAGAAATTGCATCGGAATTAAATACAAAAGGCACAAAGCCGACTTAAGTACAAGAAGACTGACTCTTCCCACTGTCTATGCTTTGAACCATTCCTGTTACACTAGTTATAGATTCCGATGCTTCACTTCAGGTTTACTGTATACCTTAAACCTTCTTATTGACGATGAAACACAGAAATTGCACCGGAATTAAATACAAAAGGCACAATGCCGACTTATGTACAAGAAGACTGACTCTTCTTACTGACTATGTTTTGAACCATTCCTGTGACACTAGTTATAGACTCTGATGCTTCACTTCAGGTTTACTGTATCCCTTGGACCTTCTTGATGAAGATGAGACACAGAAATTGCATCGGAATTAAATACAAAAGGCACAATGCCGACTTAAGTACAAGAACACTGACTCTTCTTACTGTCTATGTTTTGGACAATCCCTGTGACACTAGTCATAGATTCCGATGCTTCACTCCAGGTTTACTGTATCCCTTGGAGCTTCTTATTGACGATGAAACACAGAAATAGCATCGGAAATAAATACAAAATGCACAACGCTGACTTTAGTACAAGAAGACTGACTCTTCTTACTGACTATGCTTTGAACCATTCCTGTGACACTAGTTATAGACTCTGATGCTTCACTTCAGGTTTACTGTATCCCTTGGACCTTCGTATTGAAGATGAAACACAGAAATTGCATCGGAATTAAATACAGAAGGCACAATGCCGACTTAAGTACAAGAATACTGACTCTTC
Source organism: Schistocerca piceifrons (assembly GCF_021461385.2). Classification (NCBI taxonomy): domain Eukaryota; kingdom Metazoa; phylum Arthropoda; class Insecta; order Orthoptera; family Acrididae; genus Schistocerca; species Schistocerca piceifrons. The sequence continues at coordinate 8,955,880 of NW_025727396.1, read as the reverse complement.
TTACTGTCTATGTTTTGAACCATCCCTGTGACACTAGTCATAGATTCCGATGCTTCACTCCAGGTTTACTGTATCCCTTGGACCTTCTTATTGACGATGAAACACAGAAATTGCATCGGAATTAAATACAAAACGCACAATGCCGACTTAAGTACAAGAAGACTGACTCTTCTTATTAACTATGTTTTGAACCATTTCTGTGACACTAGTTATAGATTCCGATGCTTCACTCCCGGTTTACTGTATCCCTTGGACCTTCTTATTGACGATGAAACGCAAAAATAGCATCGGAATTAAATACAAAAGACACAATGCCGACTTAAGTACAAGAAGACTGACTCTTCTTACTGACTATGTTTTGAACCATTCCTGTGACACTAGTTATAGACTCCGATGCTACACTCCAGGTTTACTCTATCCCTTGGACCTCCTTATTGACGATGAAACACAGAAATTGCATCGGAAATAAATACAAAAGGCACAATGACGACTTCCGTACAAGAAGACTGACTCTTCTAACTGTCTATGTTTGAACCATCCCTGTGACACTAGTTATAGATTCAGATGCTTCACTCCAGGTTTAGTATATCCCTTGGACCTTCTTATTGACGATGAAACACAGATATTGCATCGGAGTTAAATAGAAAAGGCACAATGCCGACTTAAGTACAAGAAGACTGACTCTTCCAACTGTCTATGTTTGAACCATTCCTGTGACACTTGTTATAGATTCCGATGCTTCACTTCAGGTTTACTGCATCCCTCTGACCTTCTTATTGACGATGAAACACAGAAATTGCATCGGAATTAAATAAAAAAGGCACAATGCCGACTTAAGTACAAGAGGACTGACACTTCTTACTGTCTATGTTTTGACTCATTCCTGTGACACTAGATATAGATTCAGATGCTTCACTTCAGGTTTACTGTATCCCTCTAACCTTCTCATTGACGATGAGACACAGAAATTGCATCGGAATTAAATACAAAAGGCACAATGCCGGATTAAGTACAAGAAGACTGACTCTTCTTACTGTTGATGCTTAAAACCATTTTTGGGACACTAGTTATAGATTCCGATGCTTCACTCCAGGTTTACTGTATCCCTTGGACCATCTTATTGCCGATGAAACACAGAAATTGCATCGGAATTAAATATAAAAGGCACAATGCCGACTTAAGTACAAGAGGACTGACTCTTCTTACTGTCTGTGTTTTGAACCATTCCTGTGACACTAGTTATAGATTCCGATGCTTCACTCCAGGTTTACTATTTCCCTTGGACCTTCTTATTGACGATAAAACAGAGAAATTGCGTCGGAATTAAATACAAAAGGCACAATGCCGACTTAAGTACAAGAATACTGACTCTTCTTACTGTCGATGTTTTGAACCACCCCTGTGTCACTAGTTATAGATTCCGATGCATCACTCCAGGTTTACTGTATCCCTTGGACCTTCTTATTGACGATGAAACACAAAAATGGAATCGGAATTAATTACAAAAGGCACAATGCCGACTTAAGTACAAGAAGATAGACTCTTCCTACTGACTATCTTTTGAACCATTCCTGTGACTCTAGTTATAGATTCCGATGCTTCACTCCAGGTTTGCTACATCCCTTGGACCTTGTTACTGTCGATGATACACAGAAATTGCATCGGAGCTAAATAGAAAAGGCACAATGCCGACTTAAGTACAAGAAGACTTACTCTTCTTACTCACTATGTTTTGAACCATTCCAGTGACACTAGTTATAGATTCCGATGCTTCACTTCAGTTTTACTGTATCCCTTGGACCATCTTATTGACGATGAAACACAGAAATTGCATCGGAATTAAATACAAAAGGCACAATGCCGACTTAAGTAGAAGGAGACTGACCCTTCTTACTGACTATGTTTTGAACCATTCCTGTGACACTAGTTATAGATTCCGATGCTAGACTTCGGATTTACTGTATCCATCTGACCTCCTTATTGACGATGAAACACTGAAATTGCATCGGAATTAAATACTAAAGGCACAATGCCGAATTAAGTACAAGACGACTAACTCTTCTTACTGTCGATGTTTTGAACCATTCCTGTGACATTAGTTATAGATTCCGATGCTTCACTCCAGGTTTACTGTATCCCTTGGACCTTCTTATTGATGATGAAACACAGAAATTGCATCGGAATTAAATAAAAAAGGCACAATGGTGACCTAAGTACGAGAAGACTGACCCAACTTACTGTCTATGCTTTTAACCATTCCTGTGACACTAGTTATAGATTCCGATGCTTCACTCCAGGTTTACTATATCCCTTGGACCTTCTTATTGACGATGAAACACAGAAATTGCATAGGAATTAAATAGAAAAGAACAATGCCGACTTAAGTACAAGAAGACTGACTCTTCCCACTGTCTATGCTTTGAACCATTCCTGTTACACTAGTTATAGATTCCGATGCTTCACTTCAGGTTTACTGTATACCTTAAACCTTCTTATTGACGATGAAACACAGAAATTGCATCGGAATTAAATACAAAATGCACAATGCCGGCTTATGTACAAGAAGACTGACTCTTCTTACTGACTATGTTTTGAACCATTCCTGTGACACTAGTTATAGACTCTGATGCTTCACTTCAGGTTTACTGTATCCCTTGGACCTTCTTATTGAAGATGAAACACAGAAATTGCATCGGAATTAAATACAAAAGGCACAATGCCGACTTAAGTACAAGAATACTGACTCTTCTTACTGCCTATGTTTTGGACCATCCCTGTGACACCAGTCATTGATTCCGATGCTTCACTCCAGGTTTACTGTATCCCTTCGACCCTCTTATTGACGATGAAACACAGAAATTGCATCGGAATTAAATACAAAACGCACAATGCCGACTTTAGTACAAGAAGACTGACTCTTCTTACTGACTATGCTTTGAACCATTCCTGTGACACTAGTTACAGACTCTGATGCTTCACTTCAGGTTTACTGTATCCCTTGGACCTTCGTATTGAAGATGAAACACAGAAATTGCTTCGGAATTAAATACAAAAGGCACAATGCCGACTTAAGTGCAAGAATACTGACTCTTCTTAGTGTCCATGTTTTGAACCATCCCTGTGACACTAGTCATAGATTCCGATGCTTCACTCCAGGTTTACTGTATCCCTTGGACCTTCTTATTGACGATGAAACACAGAAATTTCATCGGAATTAAATACAAAACGCACAATGCCACCTTAGTACAAGAAGACTGACTCTTCTTACTGACTATGATTTGATTCATTCCTGTGACACTAGTTATAGATTCCGATGCTTCACTCCAGGTTTACTGTATCCCTTGGACCTTCTTATTGACGATGAAACACAGAAATTGCATCGGAATTAAATACAAAAGGCACAATGCCGACTTAAGTACAAGAAGACTGACTCTTCTTACTGACTATGTTTTGAACCATTTCTGTGACACTAGTTATGATTCCGATGCTTCACTCCAGGTTTACTGTATCCCTTGGACCTTCTTATTGACGATGAAACACAGAAATTGCATCGGAAATAAATACAACAGGCACAATGACGACTTCAGTACAAGAAGACTGACTCTTATTACTGACTATGTTTTGAACCATTCCTGTGACACTAGTTATAGATTCTGATGCTTCACTTCAGGTTTAATGTATCCCTTAGACCTTCTTATTGACGATGAAACACAGAAATTGCATCGGAATTAAATACAAAATGCACAATGCCGACTTAAGTACAAGAAGACTGACTCCACTCACTGACTATGATTTGAACCATTCGTGTGACACTAGTTATAGATTCCGATGCTTCACTTCAGATTTACTGTATCCCTCTAACCTTCTTATTGACGATGAAACATAGAAATTGCATCGGAATTAAATACTAAAGGCACAATGCTGAATTAAGTACAAAGAGACTGTCTCTTCTTACTGTCAATGATTTGAACCATTCCTGTGACACTAGTTGTAGATTCCGATGCTTCACTCCAGGTTTACTGTATCCCTTGGACCTTCTTATTGACGATGAAACACAGAAATTGCATCGGAGTTAATTAGAAAAGGCACAATGCCGACTTAAGTACAAGAAGACTGACTCTTCCTACTGTCTATGTTTGAACCATTCCTGTGACACTAGTTACAGATTCCGATGCTTCACTTCAGGTTTACTGCATCCCTCTGACCTTCTTATTGACGATGAAACACAGAAATTGCATCGGAATTAAATACAAAATGCACAATGCCGACTTAAGTACAAGAAGACAGACTCCACTCAGTGACTATGTTTTGAACCATTCGTGTGACACTAGTTATAGATTCCGATGCTTCACTTCAGATTTACTGTATCCCTCTAACCTTCTTATTGACGATGAAACATAGAAATTGCATCGGAATTAAATACAAAAGGCACAATGCCGACTTAAGTACAAGAATACTGACTCTTCTTAGTGTCTAGGTTTTGAACCATCCCTGTGACACTAGTCATAGATTCCGATGCTTCACTCCAGGTTTACTGTATCCCTTGGACCTTCTTATTGGTGATGAAACACAGAAATTGCATCGGAATTAAATACAAAAGGCACAATGCCGACTTACGTTCAAGGATACTGACTCTTCTTACTGCCTATGTTTTGGACCATCCCTAAGACACCAGTCATTGATTCCGATGCTTCACTCCAGGTTTACTGTATCCCTTGGAATGTCTTATTGACGATGAAACACAGAAATTGCATCGGAATTAAATACAAAACGCACAATGCCGACTTTAGTACAAGAAGACTGAATCTTCTTACTGACTATGCTTT